>NC_043713.1:27101919-27401919 GCF_006229205.1 Suricata suricatta | reverse complement strand
ACCTTTTAAAAAAAGAATGAAATTAAAAATCTGGATGTACGGCAATGTTAACGTGTATTCGTTGAGGGGAGGTAGGGGCACTGTGCGCAGTTTATAGTTTCTATTTTTCACACCTCATTCCTCGCGTCTGTGAAACACTAGCAAGTCTGGAGGGACATTTGCAAATCTGCCCAATGTCAATTCCACCCGTAGAGCAGTCCATCTTCTCTGGAGTGTGTGTGACCTTTGCAGGTTGTCACATCCTGGGCACGGCACCAAGTGATCCTCCAAGGGGGCTGGGGTGGGAGAGCAGACCCTGAGCTGCGGGGTGGTGCAAGCGTCAGTTTCCGGGCCCTGTGCCAACCTCCAGATAATTGCCAGCAGCGGGAGAGAGGTGGTCGGGGTTGGCGGAGCCTGCCTCTGACAGATAGATGGTCCCCTTCTCACCACTGCAGCATCATGGCCATGAGAAGGCGAGCAAGGGAGCCAAAATGCAGGTGGGGAGGTGGGGGAGGCAGGGGGAGGGCATGAGGGAGGGAGGGAGGAAGAGTCAGCCTAAGAGAGACAGAAACAATAAAGGGATAGCTGGAGAAGTGACAGAAAAGCAAGAGATGGGAATTGCAGCGAGGTCAGCTAAAGTGAGTAAAAAGCAGATCTGTAGAACGAGACAGATGGAGGAGAGCCAGAGCCAGAGAGAGTAATGCAGAAACAGAAAGAGAGGGAGAGACAAAGAGAGCTCTGTCACAGCACTTCACCTCACTGAAAGCCTATGGAGCTATCTGAGCATCTAGCAAGAGAAGAGGAGTGTCCAGGCCAACTGCATAAATGTGCAGAGAGGCAAAGACAGAAAAGCACCCAGACCAGCTAGCTCCGTGTCTTCATGGGACCTTGCTGTCAGCACCTCTGGTGACAGAAGGAGTTAGTTTAATGGAAGCAGCCAGCCATGCTTCACATGCCAGTTTTGTCCCAACTCTCCCAGGCCCAGGCCAGGGAGTCCCTGACTGCCCTGATCTTCCCTTCCCTTTCCTTCTCCTTTGGCCTAGCAGGTGGGACAGTTGTTGGTGAGGGGAGAAGCTGGCTGCTTTGCTGGCTTGAAGGCAGCCACACAGGGAAGACTCTTGAATGGGGTAAATGTGTGGGAGGCTGCATTGCTAGGTATAAAATGGAGAGAACTATCAGGTGTAAATGTCAGAGACCTCACCTGGATGGGAAATGGAAAGAAAAATGTCCTTCTGGCTTTCTGGGTACCTAAGACCTATCAATAACAACAACTAACACTTACTGAGCACCTAATAATGTGCCAACATGGACTGAGCACTTTGTATAAGCTATGTATTTTATCAGCCAACCCCAAAGTCTGTAGTTTTATTAACCTCACTGTGTAGATAAGCCATGCACTGTAATTCTGCGAGCCTGTCCTAGTCAGGCCAGAGTTTACTGTTTTGCATTGATGTGCACAGATTTCCTCATGCATAATAATATTCATTGGACATCACTTTGTGTGAGGCTATTCTAGGACCTAATTGGTAAGAAAATGTTATGATGTGTGGTGAAAAGCGGGGCTAGAAGGAAAAGCTGATGGACAGAGAGAGAGAGACAGAAGCACTGCACCCAAGGAGCCTGGAGTCCACTGGGCAAGAGAAGGCATATGCTTCAGTAGCTCTTATTATTGCAAATGCAGAGGACAAAGGCTGAAAGAATGTGCTATGAAGGTCCAAAAGAACATGAGCTTCTTTCTGAATGAGAGGAACAGGGCCAGCATGTGGCATGAGCTTCTTCTGAGCCAGGCCTTGAGGCATGAGTTCAAAACATGAGATGATGAAGTACAGAGAAAAAGTGACTTCCAGATGGATGGAATTGCCCAAGCAAAGGCACAGAGGCTGCAGAGACAGGCTGCAGTCTGGTGAGTGTAACTCCTACTTCACACTAGGAGGCTCTTTGAACACAAGGAGCAGTAAGAGATGAAGCTAGACAGGTGGATTGAAATTGGACTGAGAGAGGTTTAAATTCAGAGTGCAGTAGGCAGTGACTGAAGATGTCTAATCAGAAAAAGAGAGGCATGCGAATGAATGAATAAATGAATGACCACATTTAGTTCTTCTTTCACTTAAATATTAATCGTGGGGGTGCCTGGGTAGCTCAGTCCATTAAGCGTCTAACTCTTGATCTCAGCTCAGGTCTTGATCTCAGGGTCATGAGTTCAAGCCTTGCATTGGGCTCCAAGCTAGACATGGAGACTACTTAAAAAGCAATATTTGGGGCATCTGGGTGACTAAATCGAGTGTTTAAATGTCTGACTTTGGCTTAGGTCATGACCTCCTTGTTCATGAGTTTGAGCCCTGAGTTAGGCTCTGTGATGACAGCTCAGAACCTGGAGCCTGCTTCGGAATCTGTGTCTCCCTCTCTGCCCATATTCCACTCACTCTCGCTCTTTCTCTTTCTCTCAGAAATAAATATTTTAAAAAGATTTTTAAAAGAAATATTTATCATGTACCCACTGCATGCCTGGCCCTGTCTGGATAGAAGGGCACATCAGGGAACAAAGCAGGCAAGTTTCCTTGTGTCCCTGCTTCATGGAGCTCTGATTCCTGCAGGGACACATGCATTTTATGCCTTATCTACCAATCATGGGACTGGATCCATGAGGGAGGGCAGAACTTTCAGGGTTCATATGCAGGCAGGAATCACCCCCCAGGAGGCCCCAAGGCTGCTGTGTAAGGACACCTGGGTTTGGGCAGCCGAGGGCAATACAAGGGCATCTGGAGCCTGTGATGAGGAAAGTCCGGCAGGAAAGGTTGTGCAGCCAGGACTTTCTTGGTTGCAATTAACAGATTAAACTGGCTTCAGCAGTAAAAAGTGATTTATAGGCTCATGTAGCCAGACTCCTAAAAAACTGGGGTTGGGAACTGGCCTTATGAATAACTAGAATTGGAGATGTTAATGCCACCATCCCTCAATCTCCATTTACATTTCTCAGTGGGTGTTATGTCATTTCCTCAAATTGGCTGTTGTTGAGAATTTGGCATCAGCTCCTACAACTTCATATCCTGACAGCTCAATAGCCGGACAGCAAAATTGGCTTCCTCTGCCCAGCTCAACTTTGCAACTCGTATGGAAGAACTCTGGCTGGCCTGGCTTGGGTCTCATGCCCACACCTTGGACCTGTCTGATAACCAAAGAGATGAGGTTCTATGATGGACCCAGGCTTGGTTATCTGTTCACCTTTATGGCTAATAGAGACAGAAGGAGAAACAAAAATCGTAGATCTCTGCTACTAGTATTGTGATAACTTAAAACCCGTTTTACTTAATGGACAGTTATGCTGAGGGGTGCCCCCAGCATCTCTCCAAAATGCATAATACAAGGCCACTCCTACTCAATTAGTCTGAAACATAAATAGTGCTCTCCCCACTCCATCTCCACAAATCATAGTAATAGCATCAGACAATTTAGAGGAAGGGAAAACACAATATGAACGAGCCTTCCTGGAGGAAAGTAAAGTGAATCACTTTAAAGATACAGGGTGGGGGGTATGGGAGGAATGGGGAGAATGGGTCATTCAAAACAAAACCAGGTACCAGCAAGTTCCAAGACTCACCAGAGCTACATTAGCGGAGACTCCTGCCTGTGATGGCAGAGGATCAGCACAGGACTGCCACCCGCTCTCCTGCCAGATACCACCCCCACCTCCCAGCAGGATTGGGAAACTTGGTCAGGAACAGTGCCTTCAGCTAGAGGCTCCTCATTAGCCAAGAAGGCCAGCCCTGCAGGAAATCCTGAGCTGAGGAGCAAGAACAATTTGAAAAGATGCAGGAGGCATTAAGCCAGAATGGTTCTCTAGGGGGTGGCGGGGCTAAGTGGAAACTCAGGCAAAGAAAACCAAAAGGGGACCAAGTGGGGCCATCATTCAGGAAGGAAAAAGAATGCTTGCCATCAGGGGGGAGGGCAGTCTCTTCACTAGGAAGGAAAAAGCAAAAGCAAAATAAAGAGCCATTTGAGCAAAAATCAATGTTTTAAAAACACACGTTCACACTTCCAGAGAGAAGTTCTAGAAACTTAGGGAAGAGACACAGTCTGCCCTGCTATAAAGGCTATTATACTAGAAATAGAAGCCAGGGATCTGGTCTAACTGGCACCAGAGGCACTGACTTTATTTCCCCATAAATCTCCACCTTGCCTACAACACACTACCATGTGTGGGTCCACTGAGATGATGGGTAGGGAAGTAGTTTCTAAAATATTAAGCAACTCATCCGTAATGAATTAGGCTAGGTGAATGATTAGAAAACAACAGTTGGAAATTGGGTCACTTACAACCCTGGAAAGGAGGCGGCAGGGAAGGAGGCTGTCTAAGGCTCAGGGCCCAGGTGAGCTGCCGTCCTGCTAAATGACACAGATGGAAGCAACAGATTCTCTGTTTTTTAAAAAGTGTCTCTGACTGCTGAGCACCTACCATATTCTCATTCCCTTGTAAGATGTCAAGAATAGTGTAGAGGAAGCACAAGATGTCCCTGGTGAGGCTTACTGTCTATCAAATGAGATAAACATGTACAAATAAACACAACTCCTAGCATGAGTTATTATAAAAGCCAAGCCAGGGTTTTGATAATAAAAGTCCAAAGAGCTCGGAGTAGAAATCTGTGCGCTGGTGGACCAGGGAGGGCTACGCCTGGAGTTGCTCTTGAAGCAGAATTTGGATTGGTAGGCAGAGTAAAGGAGAGAGAACATGACGAATATAAGGAGCAAGTCAGGAAGTCCACGGTGATGGCATGGTCAGAGGGGTTGTCAGTAGGAATGAAACAGTGTATAAGTTGAGAATGATGGACAGTCATTCTGGAAAGGGCATCATGACCAGTTACCGAAAGCCTTAATATCAGATGAAGGAATTGATCATAAAGGAAAAGGAACCTATCAGAGACATTGGAGCAAAGGAGCTGGCTTGACCAAGTGGTGCTGTAGGCACATGTGTGCAGGAACAGAATGCTGAATCAACGGGAGGGTGAGCCTGGTGGCAAAATACAGAAGAGGAGCTCAGGAGTACAGGGGAGCAAGAGTCAGATGGGTACAGAGGAAAGGAAGAATAATAGAGGAAGAGAAGGTAGAATTTAGTACCTATTTGCATGTGGAGCATGAAGGATGTTATGGAGTAAAGATATCACAATTGCCTTGATCCTAAAGAACTGGGTTAAGTTACAGGGAGTTGTATGTGTGTCCTAACTGTGCCCTGTAGCTGGCAGGACTGGGGACAAAGAAGGCTTCCCAGAAAAGTGACATGTTTGTGAAGTCTTAAAGGTTATATCTGCCTGCTGTCAGAGAGTACAGAGCATCCAAAGAGAGGAAACAGCATGGGCCAAGGCAAAGGCAGAGAAGTGTGGAAGAGAATCCCCATTGTGGGGATGTCCCTGAACACATGAAGAGTGGGAGAAGGCTGGAGAAGGAGGCAGGGGTCAGATCACAGAGGAACTTTAGGACTTCAGGCAGCAGGCATGGGGCGCTTGGAAGGCTTTAGAGCAAGGGAGAGACACTGTCAGAATCTCTCGTAGTTGTTTGTACAAATACAGGGAGTTGAAAAATACAGATAATCTCAAAATTAATTATTATGTAACTCTCAATTACTTTGAATGGAGAGAATTGTATTAGTCTCCTACTATTCATGTGTCTCTGCCTTTATTTTTACATGTTCCACCTTTCAGCTTAGTAAATGTTAATGCTATAGGAGACCCTTGGTGGCTCAGTCAGCTAAGTGTCTGACTTCACCTCAGGTCATTTCCCCCCATCAGGCTCTGTGCTGACAGGCTCAGAGCCTGGAGCCTGTTTCATATTCTCTGTCTGTCTGTCTGTCTCTCTCTGCCCCTCCCCAGCACACACTCTGTGTCTCTCTCTTTCTTTTTTCTTTTTCATTTATAATAGTTTATTGTCAAATTGATTTCCATATAACACCCAGTGCTTCTCCCCACAAGTCCCCCCTCCATGACAATCACCCCCTTTCCCCCTCCCCCCTCAGTCCTCGGTTCATTTTCAGTATTCAGTAGTCTCTCATGGTTTGTGTCCCTCGCTCTCCCCAACTCTCTTTCCCCCTTCCCCTCCCTATGGTCCTCTGTTAGGTTTCTCCTGTTCTCCTGTTAGACCTATGAGTACAAACATATGGTATCTGTCCTTCTCTGCCTGACTTATCTCACTTAGCATGACACCCTCGAGGTCCATCCACTTTCCTACAAATGGCCAGATTTCATTCTTTTTTGTTGCCATGTATTACTCCATTGTATAGATATACCACATCTTCTTGATCCATTCATCAGGTGATGGACATTTAGGCCCTTTCCATGATTTGGCTATTATAGAAAGTGCCGCTATGAACAGTGGGGTACATGTGCTCCTATGCATCAGCACTTCTGTATCCTTTGGGTAAATCCTTAGCAGTGCTATTGCTGGGTCATAAGGGAATTCTGTAAATAGTTTTTTGAGGACCCTCCATACTGTTTTCCAGAGCGGCTGCACCAGTTTCCATTCCCACCAACAGTGTAGGAGGGTGCCCATTTCTCCACATCCTTGCCAGCATCTATAATCTCTTGATTTGTTCATTTTAGCCACTCTGACCAGTGTGTGGTTTTGATTTGTATTTCCCTGATAATGAGTGACTGAGCATCGTTTCATGTGTCTGTAGGCCATCTGGATGTCCTCTTTGGAGAAGTGTCTGTTCAGGTCTTCTGCCCATTTCTTCACTGATTGTTCGTTTTTCGGGTATGGAGTTTAGTGAATTCCTTGTAGATTTTGGATACTAGCCCTTTACTTGATATGCCATTTGCCACTATCTTTTTTTCCCATTCTGTCGGTTGCCTGTTAGTTTTTTTTATTGTTTCCTTTGCAGTGCAGAAGCTTTTTATCTTGATGAGGTCCCAATAGTTCATGTCTCTCTTTCAAAAATAAATAAGCATTTAAAAAATTTAATAAATGTTACTGCTATAAAAATGGGGGTATAGACATCCTCCTAATATTTAGGGTATCAATGAGATTGCAATAAAGTTCCCATTATTTAATGTTTTGTGCCCTGAACTCAATCTTGTCTAAAACATGTCTAATATTAAAACTGGAATCTCTATTTGTCTTGGTTTTGGTTCAGTTTGCTGGTTTGTCTTTGGCTACCTTTTATTTTCAACTTTCCAGTCACTTGGTTTTACTTGTTTCTCTTGTACACAGCAAATGATTGTCTTTTTTATTAAATTGAGAAGCTATTTCTTTTGCTTGATACATTTGATTTTTATAAATTTTAATTTGCTGGATATACTTAGAATCAGTCTTAACATCATATGCTTTCTGCTTTTATTTCACTTTATGCTCTTTGTTTTGCTCTGTCTTTTAATTTAATAAATGCATGGGCTCATAGTGATACTTCAGAAAGTTTTAATATTTTTTTAAGTCAACTAAATATAATATAATTGATCCTCTATATCCCTAAATATAGCTCTGCGATATGATTACATTTTCATACTTAGTCTTCTCCTGCCTCTCATTTGCCTATCCTACCCAATTTTAGTTGATGATGATGGTAATATTTCTGTTAATCTTAATTTTATTATCTTTAATATGTTTCTATTGCTTTATTCATTAGCCCTATATGGTAATTTTGACTGTTGGATCCCCTCACCTTCTCTCTTTCTGCACCTTCTGAATTGTGGTAGTATTTTTTAATGTTTATTTATTTATTTATTTTGAGAGAGAGAGAGAGAGAGAGAGTGCACATGCATGGAAAGACAGAGAAAGGGAGAGGGAGAGTCCCAAGCAGGCTCAGCACTGTTAGCGCAAAGCTGGAGGCAGGACTCAATCCCACAAACCATTCGATCCCATGAGTCTAAATCCAGAGTTGGACACTCAATCAACTGAGCCACCCAGGTGCCCCTGAATTGTGTTAGTTTTATTGTTTTTCATGTTTTTCTGGTTTATTAGAATTACATCATTTTCTAGAACCATAATTGCCACAGATTGGTGTTTGTTTGTTTTGTTTTGTTTTCATCTTAATCCTAAACTAAATTGTTAAAAACCCAGTAGCAATCTTTCTGCCACACTTTCTCTATTCTCTACTAGTTGGTTAACATTCAGTTTATTCCAGACAGGATCCCAGTCACCACATTTTCTGGTTGTCAGATGTTTAGTAGTAGCATCTGTACTTGTACCTGCATGTAACATTTTTTTTAATTTTTAAATTTTTTTTTAATTTATTTTTTTTTGAGAGAGAGAGAGAGTATAAGCAGGGGAAAGAGTAGAAAGAGAGGGAGAGAGAATCCCAAGCAGGCTCCATTGTATCAGCAAAGAGCCCAACATGGGGCTGGATCTAATGAAGCATGAGATCATGGCCTGAGCCAAAATCAAGACTTGAATGGTTAACAGACTGAGCCACCCAAGCGCATCCCCTTAAATTTAATTCTTAATGAGATTTTTATAAGCATGGTTCCACTCTCACTTAGCATGAGATGTTACCATGGAAAAGTATGAAAAAAATCCAATTTTTCCCCTTAGAAAAGACATTTTAGGTTTTTGTATTGTTTGTTTTAGTTTGTTTTTATGATAAAGAGCCTTTCTTTACCTTTTGGATTGCTGGTTCTGTATCGACTTTTTCTCAGATAGTTTTGTTTGCTTTTGGCTTTGTTTTTTATATAGACTTAAATATCTTATTTCTGGAAAATGTTTTGTGATTATAATTCTCCAAATTATAATTGCCCAAATATAATTTCTACTCTTTTTTTCAATACTCTTTATCAAGTACTACTTGGTCTATTTATGCATACACATAGGTCTAGTTGATCTGTTTCATCTTCCATAGCTACCATGTTCTCTTTCTAATCCTTGTTAACTAATCATTTCCACTTTGTTTTGCTCACATTAGCATTCCTGTTCTTAAGCCCACTTTTTTTTTTTTTGCATTATCTGTTTACTTTCTTGTTGCCTCTGATGGCTTCCTAATTTTTATGAGGACATTATGTCTCCTCTACTTTTTTCCTGAGCTCTGCTAGCTCATTCATTTGTTTATTTCTTTCAGTTGTCTTGATATTTCTTCCTTGAGTTCTTATTTTATATAAGTGATCTTTTCCATTATAGTTTATTGTTTTGTTTGTCTGTGCTTATTTACCTGGCCAGTTCCTTTAGCTCTGTGACAACACAATTTCGTGTTTGTATTCTATTTGTTTTCTCTAATCATTACTTTCTTTTCTCGCAGTATCTTTGTAGAGCTCTTCTGATGGTTTCTTTTCTATTCTGACTCATACTTGACTGAGATCAGCTCTTTCTTAACCCGCTATGTTGCAGAAAGTTTGTGGGGCAGGGTCCAGGTCATGATACCATCCAACAGAGTCTCTTTCCTTTACAGGACTGTACTTTATGACAACAGAGTTGTGTGTATGCATATATGTACATGTTAATTTAGCCTTTCCTTTGACCCAAGAGAAAAAAGAGATTGACAGTTGCAAGACTGGTTAGTACTGAACCTGTCTTCTCCAATCTCCCGCCCCAACAGACTGCTTCCTGCAGAGATAGCACCCTTAGGTATTTTCTTGTTTATACCATATTCCCTATTTCTTGATGGAACCAGAAAGGGTCCACATTCTCTCACAGACAGCTGATTCACTAGAGACAAGTTGTTTCCCAAATGATGGTGTTGGTTTTGTTCTCTTTGATGAACTTGGTGCTCTGCCGACCTTGCTTGAGGTCTTTGGCAGAAGACATCCTTCAACATCTACCTGCTCCTTGTTAGAGTTTTATTGCATTTGACAGCTTTTCTTCAACAAAGGTGAGATTTGCATTTCTGTTTTTCATTTTCCTTGTTGTTTGGAAATGAGCTTAGAAAGAAGTGGGCAAGGCTTTCTTAACACTGTCATCTTAAAAGTAGAAGTCCCTTTTAAAAGGCTGTAAACCCCTGTTTTTCTGAATCCCCAGCACCTAATATTATATCTGGAAAAGAGAAGATCTTCAATAAATACTTGTTAGATTAAATGAGTAAAGGAAAGAATGAACAAACAATTCTCAAATGTAATAGTTGAGACATAACTGCATTTAAGACCTCTCTTCAAAAGACCTTCAGCAACTAATCTCCTGGTTCCTCCTTGCTACCACATAACATATTTCCCAAGGCATTTCTCATGGTTTAAAGAGCTTCTGCCCACATTCCTCCCATCTTTCATACCTATTCGTAGCATCCTGATGTCACTTACTATTGGAGCTCAGAGTACCAGTACCCATGAAACAGTAAATTCTACAGAAACACTTTATACAGTGGGAGTTTTCTTTCAAATTTAGTATCCAGCCTGGTTTTATGGGTGTATTTGGTGATTGCTTCTCATTGGCTTACTTCTGAAATTGAAAAATCCCTGTACCTTCTTTACCATAAATCATCAGAAAATAAAAGCATAATTTCATTCTGCATCATGTTTTAGTAAGAAAGAATCCTTATATAAGGATTACATATAAAAAAATAAGGAATTGTTCACATTTCCCCAGGTCCCCCCAGGGTCCCACAGTGGTCTGGACTCCATCCAGGTGCAGCCAGAGAGGAAGGATCCTTTGAGAGATGGAACACTGCAAGACACAGACACTCTTTTCAGCCCTTGTGAATTCCATGCCGGTCTTTAGCATACATGTGATCCAAGAAAAGATCAGCCCGGCTGTCAGAAGAGATACTGAGTCCAGATTTCTCTCTGGCTTCCCTTCCAAAAGACAGGAGCCTTTAACTCGAGGAATCTACTCCTTAAGTCCTCTAAGAATAAGATGTATGTCTCAGACTATTCTTATGCCTTCTATATAGGGTATAATAGGCATCTGAAAAATATACATGTTAATTTCTGATTGTCCTTGGGTTTATAGGTGAAACCAAAAGCTGTCCTACTTGCTCAAAAAACTTCAGTGCCTAATCTCTGACAAGATTTCTCATTCCTTTAAGAGATCTTCAATGGATGATTTCCCTTCTTCCTTTGTCTTAGGTTACTCAGACTCCTCCAAGTTGCTCATGCTCTGCACCCTTCCCATTGCTGAGCTGACTACAGTTGGTTGCCCATAACTGCCCATGTTGACAGACATGAAATCCAGAGTCTGGATATAATTTGCCGTGCAAAATTAAATCCAGAGGCCATAACGACTCATGTTGACTGACCATGGACTATCCATGCCAGGCTACAAGACCAAGATGGGTAGGACAATAGGAAAGGGAGAGCCTGGAAAATGCATACCGAAAGTGCTTATTATAAATACTCTAAACAAAAGCACAATAACCAGCCTACAACCACTGCCTAAGTGCTCTTCCTTCCAGATGTCTGTTGATATTACCCATACTACCCACATCACCAAAGCAGAACATCTACTCACCTACCTGAAAACCTATGTCCACCCCAACACTACCCCTACCCTGGAGACCTTGATGTGTTTTCATTAGGGGCACCAACCATCCTGCTTTGTCTGGATGAATCCCAGGTTGTGTCTGGTTTCCTCTCAAATTAACCATGTGTCCCAATCAAAAGTGATTTTTGCATGACAAATTATGTGCTGTCTCTAGTTTAATTTAATATGTAATTTTCAAATGACAGCATGAGTTAGAATGCCTCTGGTTATAAGAAAAATCCTTCTCTTTTTCCAACCTTTGTAGAAGAATATTAGGACTCACCAAAGGAATGACACCAAGAAGAATGACACAAAGACCTGAAGTCCAGTACACAAATGACCCGGGGCAGGTGATTGGGGGACAGTTGATACTCCAGGGTGTTCAGACAGGCTCAGAAGTTTTTATGTGAGGCTTGAGGGAAGAACCTACCCCAGAGATTAGGAGGGAGGGCTGGAACTCCAGGCTCAAGGGAGATATTTTGGAATAATATAATCCCGACGTCAGAAAGAAGGGCATTTATGGAGAACAGGCATTTTGTGTGCCCTCTTTCCTCCCTCTTTGTGCCTGCACATTTTGACCAATAACGCACCAGTGATTTCACTCTGTTATTCCATTTATGGCAATAACTTCACGTCTTGTGTCTGGTCATAATGGTGATCTATGTATGCCATCTACAGTGGGCATGGATAATGAATCCTATTTTATTTCTTAATTAAGAATTTGAAAGTACCGCAAATTACTGCAATTAACATGGATTTTCTTCCTCATTTATTTACTTATTTAGATGCCTGAAATTGCACCCTTAGTTTAAACCAACCACAGGGTTCAAAGCCTGTTAAAATGTATAGGATTCATTAAAATATTTATTCTTCCCCAACAGTGAGGTTGCAATTTGGAAATGGTGGTGATACCTATGTATGCAAAACTACAAAAACAAATTATATTTATCTATATCTATATATAAAATATAGAATTCATTCAGCTAATTTAGAAAGTTAAATTTACAGAGAGTCCTTTGTGTGACTGAAATAGACTAAGATTTTTAGAATACCTCATTATTATTTTGACTTCAACCAGTGCTGTGGTTTTCCTTCTCAACATTCTTGGGGATCTGAGCATCATCAGCTTTTCAGAAGTTCAGTGCTCACTGAGAGATAAGAATAACACTTTGAGGGTGGTTGAATTCATCAGCCTGACTTGAAAACAATAGTACTTTGAAGAAACTGTTTAGCATCAAATTATCTAGTAATTTTGAAGAGTCAAACTCAGGCTTCATTCTTGGGTTTTTGGATTTGGTTTTGGTTTTGTTTCTAACTGTATTACAGAGAGACACAGCCCAAGAGAGAGTGATTGAACTTAACCAAAAATATGGCTCAGAAACGTAAGCCCCTGGGATGTGGGCAGCACCGCTCCACACTGCCGCCAGCAGGGGTGTGAGTGGGTACAGTTCCACCAGAGAGCAACTGGGAAATAGCATTCAACAGCCTTAAAAGATGAAAACCCTTTGAAGTCCAGCTATTCCACTTCAAGGAATTTATCCTTAGGAAAGAATGAAGGATGTGTACAGAGATTAAGCTACAACGACATCCGTTACTGCCCCGTTTATAATAGCAAAATAAATAAACTAAAATAACCAATGCACAACAGTAGAAGATCGAATAAACCTTTCACTGGAATACTAAACAACTGTTACAAACTGTGTGGTTTGTATCAGCTCTCTATGGCTGCTTTACTCCACAACTTAGCAGCTTAGAACAACAAACATAGTATCTCACAGTGTCTGTGGGTCAAGAGTCTGTGGGCAGTGACTGAACTGGATCCTCGGACTCAGGACTTCTCATAAGGCTAAAGTCAAAGTGTTTGATCCATCTCAAGGCTTAACTTGGAGAGAAGCCGCTTTCAAGGTCACTCCAGTGGGTGTTGGCAGGATTTGGGTCCTCTAGGCCAACTGGTGGAGGTCCCACTGCTCTCCTTTCCTTGGGTCAGTTCACAGCACAGCAGCTGTTTCATCACAGCAAACAAGCCCGAGAGCAGGAGAGAGTAAGCAGGACAGCAGCCAGAGTGATTTTGTAACCTAATCTCAAACTGACATCCCATCACTCTTGACATATTCTATTGGTTAGAAGTAAAGCAGAGGTCCTGCCCACGCTCCAGGGGAATGGATTTCACAATGGTGAGGATGCAACAGAGTGAGGATCCCTGGGAACCATCTTAAAGGCTGTGTACCACACAGTTGACATTTATCTGGTGGCAAAAAATATTCATAACATCTTATTCAATGAAAGAAAAGCAGGTCACCAAACATCAGATGCAGTATGGTCTCAATTCTGTAAATGAAAAGCAATAGAAAAAATATATATCCATATATACATAAACACTCATGAAACAATCTATAAGTGTTCCATGGGTTAACTGGTGGTTGTATTTGGATGGTGGGATGACAGATGAATTTTATGTCTTGTTTCCTAATACATATTTTCTGTTTTCTTCTAAAATGAACATAAAGCGGTTACAATTTAAAAAAAAAGCACATGTTATTTCATTAAAAACCAAAGCAATTTAAAGCTGACCTCCACTGTCTGTCTTTACAGGACTATTTCTTGCTTACTACTTGAAGACACCTAAATAGAAGTTCACAGGAGTCTTTGTAGAACCCATTGACCCCACTGTCAAGGCAATTGTGAGTATGTCCTAGAACTTTCTATATTTGTGCCTTCTGAAATAACTGCTACCACCAATAATGCTGCCATGGAAAACTAAACATTTGTTTAGGACCACATGGGAAGTACCTGAGACAGTTGAGTGCTATGAAGACCTTCTTTCCCTTGAGTCATTATCTTCCCAGCTCAATCATGGTTGCTTTCAGACATAAGCTAGCATAATCACATAGTGTCTATCTTCTCTGCAAAATTCCAACAGGATACGTTCTATTTTTCTGTCAAAATAGATGAACAGATATGATACTACTGGACATATTTGCAAATTTGTAAAAGAATGGGGATGGGTGAGTGAGAAGATAAAATCATTAATAATCCCCGCACTTCATTAGTTTCCTTGTCATGTGCCACCAGGAGGGCCTGAGTTGGGATGTCTCTGGTTCAGGGTAGGAATGATTTCTCCAGCGATGTAAATGTTATCATAAGGTCACTTACTGATGAATGCTACGGTTTTGCCAAGCAGAGATTTATGGGTTATTTGACAAGCAGACTGGCTTCTCTACACCTATACAGATCACAAAGAAATCTGCTTAGGATGGGTGAGCTGGTATCCATGGAGAAGGAAGGCAATGGTTTTTAAATGGCAGTGAATTAGGACCAGGTCTGAAACACTGATGGATCTCTTTTTACTGGATCTGTAATACAACAGTTGGTGTAACATACAACTCAAATCTTGGTGGTTTAACATCATGGATCATTTTTCCCTTGTATAAGGCCCAAATGGGTGTTTGTCGAAGTGGCGATTCAAAAACCCAGGTGTCTCCTGTCTTGTGGCTTCACCATCTTCTAGGGACTTCAAGTTTTATGCTGGATTTTCTCCATCTACCTAGTTGACAGGGAAGAAGAAAGTGAAGATGGTACACCAATTCCTACCTTGCCCACAGTTGATACACATTATATCCCATCGATGAGCACTAGTCACCTGGGCCTCACCATGATTTAAAAAAAGGCCTCGGCTTAGTCCATGACTGGCAGTCACTTCCTAACAAATCCACTGTGTGGTAGGGGAACACATCTTATAGGCTCTCTCAAGAAAAATCATCGTGTTAGAGAGTTCATGCTGAGAAAATTATTAGTGGGCATTCTTACATCAGTCACAGAGCAGGAATCAGTTGACTCATCAATGACTTTGAATGGTGAATCATTCTGTTCCCTATGAAGTAACTTCTAAGAACAACCATACCCCATTCTTGTGATTAAGGCAACAAGCCCCTGGTAGCAAGGCTCTAAGGATTGCTCTACATAAGAAGTGCTAGGTATACCTACCAATGCTGGAAGTCTGCAGAAGCCACTAGGTTCACAGACCACTTCTGTCTGTCTGTCTGTCTGTCTCTCTCCCCTCCTTAGCCTTAGCTTCTTGTTGCATCTTAGAATTGTTGTAAAGCCCTGAGGAAATAATTTGAGAAAGGGCATGGTACACATTTTCTCAGCACCAGTAACTTTTCCAGCCAATATCCACATATGATGACTAATCCCTGAAGTGCCTTACCAGCACTACCACAACTGCTGATTCTAATAAGATCCTTGTTACTATTAAACTACAATTACAATAATTAGCACTACCACCAATAATAAAACCACAACATCTCTTCTATGTAAGATCTACATAGAAGAGCACTGATCAACCATGCTTGACATTTGGGTATTTGACTCTCATGACAATGGTATAAAGTGGGAAGGAAACTATTATCACACCCATTTCATAGGTGAGAGAACTGAGCCTCATGGGGGCTAAGTGATAATGACCAAGGTCACATTATAACCAGTCAGAGAGCTACCACTTGGCTCTCAAACCCAAGTCCAAATGATAGTCCTGCACCAGATGTAAGATAGGAAATTGTTGGAATAAGTGGAATCATTGAGGAAACCTAGTCTCACCCCCTCATTGTTCAAATGACTTGGGGATGCCTTTGAAGGCTGCCCCATTTTGTGCCACTGGCCTCAGGTGTCTTATCTTCTTCCAGGTTAGTCAGATTAATTGGACCTGGGTAGTGGGGCGGGGGTGGAGGCAAGTAGTAACAGTGTTGATGTCATTTTACATAGCCCATAACATATAGGACTCTTGGGAACTGTTCCAAGGAACATGAGCAGGATCCCAGGAAGATGGAAATGGAGATACTTTTCCTCCACTCTGACTCATACACAGACACACTGGCCAGCACCACCAACCCTAGAGACATGGGTGACAGACATAAATCCACTCTAGGTTTCTTAGAGTTTTCTTTCTCTTCTATTCAACTCTTTGGACTTTTCCCAGCTAATGTTAATGACTAATTCTTTAGTGACTTTAGGGGCACCTGAGTGACTGTCAGTTAAGCGTCTGATGTCAGCTCAGGTCATGATTTCAGGATTCATGAGTTAAGAGCCCCAAGTCAGGCTCTGTGCTGACAGCTTGGAGCCTGGAGACTGCTTTGGATTCTGTGTCTTCCTCTCTTTCTCTCTCTCTCTCTGCCCCTCCCCTGCACTCTCTCTCTCTCTTTAAAATATAAACATTAAAATTTTAAAATTCTTTAGTGACTTTGTTCTTTCTATTGAGAAAAATAATTATTTCTACTAGCCTTAGGCTTGCAGTATAAAGAATGTCTCTGGAGATAGTGTTTGACCCTGAGTTGGGTGACTTGAACTGTCAGGGACAGTGAGCTATAGCGGACGTGGGTCTCCATGTTCGGCGCAGCCCCTAGACCCAGACCTGCTGCTCACAGTTGTGATGACATGAGGGTCACTTAGACACTGTAGGTCAGGATTCCCTCATCTGTCAAATCAGGTGGGTGATGCTCTCCTCACCACCTCCCCCCGTTACTTACGGAAATACTGAGACCTAGGGGCTCAAACAAGTAAACAGACAGAAAGTGCTTTGAAAAGCATAATGTGCTAAATAAATGTAGCAAGAGTCATCATTATCACTGTGCTACTGCCATTACTATTTTGTGGTCAGCTCAGCTTTTCTTAACGCAGAGCAGTTAATGAAGTGGCAACTGTATTGGTTTCCCACTAGGAGGGCAAAGGGGCCAAATGAGGCTCTATTTTTATCCCATTTTAGTGTCCATTTTTTTTTTCACAACAGCTATGTGTAGTGGGTTTATCAGTATTTTAATTACAATGCCACTTTATTATACTTATTCCTAACTAAAGTCAGCCTAAGGACATTTTTTAAATCTTAAATATGGTAGATTTCCCTAAAGAAATTCTAACTTTCACCAGCAACCAGAACACTGCTACCTTTGATCACATCTTTAAGCTTGGTACCTATAGCTTTTAACAAATTATTTTCGACATAACCAAAAATTTTTAATTGTACTTGAAGGTCTACTAGTAGAGAGAAAAATGACAAAATCTATTACTCATCAGGCTTTGGTTTATAAATTTCTCACCAGCTGAGATGCATTTTTCCTTTGGTCATGAGGAGTTAAGGGAGTAGAAAATTTAGAAATCAACATATAGACAGACTAGAAGGTCAGACAGACAAAAAGAAAGAATACCTACTCCTGACTCTGGTGCATGGCCATTCTGTTGCTTCCTGAAGCCTCTCAGATAGGCTTGCCCTTGAATCATCATCAAAAAGACAAGCAAACAACTGCCTCATTAGAAGGAAAAAATAAATGTTGCAAATAGGGGATCTAGCAAGTTAGAGCCATAAAATATCAAGTTAGAAGGGGTTTTGTAGCATATGGCCCCAAATAACCATTTTATAGATGATAGAAATAAGGTTTTCACAGGTGAAGTGTATATCCAAGGTCCTATAAATGCACAAATATTCAGTTGAGCCCTAAAAGGAATATATTACTTTCCTACTGTTGTAAAAAAAATTACCACATACTTAGTGACTTCAAGCAACACAAATTTACTATCTCACAGCTCAATAGGCCAGAGGTCTTACACAGAGCTCACTGAGCTAAAAAACAACGTGTTAGCAGTGCTACATTCTTTTCTGGAGACTCTGGGGAGAATACATTTCTTGACCCTGTCTAGCTTCTAGAAGCTGCCTGCATTCCATGGCTTGTGGCCCCTTCCTCCATCTTCACAGCCAGAAATGTTGGATCTCTCTGATTTTTTTTCTATAATCACATCTCTGACCACAAGGAAGAAGGGTTCTCTGTTTTTAAGTACTCAATTAGACTGAGTCCACTTGAATAATCCAGGATAATCTCCCTATCTTCAGGTTAGTAACCTTATTCACATATGCAGAGTCCATTTTAAGCATGTAAGATAACACATTCATAGGTTCTTGGGGATTAGGGTATGGACATCTTTGGGTGGGGACGGACATTAATCTGCCCACCACAGGGAGGATGAATTTATGGAGAAAGAAAATGGTGAGATAGAGCATTGGTTAGTTGAGCAAGAAAATAACTGTGGACACTTGTCATAGACTAGAGTCTCTAAGAATCTGACTCTACTTGGAGACTTGTTGGAAGTAAGAGTGCTCAGGATCAAGCCCTACAGGGGAAAGGAAGGAGAGAGGAATGGCAGAGAGAGTTGTTAGGGAGCAGGCTTTCCCAAAGCCTCAGCTAGCTCCATGAGGATCCGAGAAGGGGATGGCCCTTCGGAATTGTCATGAAGGGCTGGACCTTTAAACTCTTTCCCTCTGATTGCTGCGACCACATCAAGCAGTCACAGGGTATGGGCTGCCCCAAGGGAATGTTGTGACCTTGGGCAAGTCTACTTCCTTCAGAGAGGACAACTCCCAGGAGCTAGTGGAATGTGTCCTTCATTCATGAAAGAAGCTATAAGCAGACAATCACAGCTTCTACCAGAGAACTTGTACCTATGTTTCATGCCCACGTTTGAAAATAATAATAATAATAAAGTCAGCTATGATCTGTTCCAAATGATACCTAATTGACAGATTTTACAAAGTGGTTCATCTATAGCAAGACAAGACAGGGTCTGGAAGGAGAGTTGTGTGAACATGAGAGCAAGAGCAGGCAAGAGTCACATGGGAAGAGGGAAACAAGACTGGATCATAAATGGTGTGGACCCCAAAGGAAAGGACAGGTGGATTGTGAGTTCTGGGGACTAAGGTCCAAATCTAGGTCAAAAGTCCAGGACTCTGCCGAAACCACAGCAGAGAAGTGGACATTGGCAGAAGCTACAGGCAGGGGTGGTAATGCCGCTAATTGGTTTAGGATTCCAGCAGCTTACAGCAGAGACCAGTCAAAAAATTACAGTCCATCATTAGCCATGGAGGTGACCAGGGAACAGGTAAGAAGTCCTGTTTCAGTAGAACTGAGGAAAGAACAGAAACCAAATTACCAAGGAAAAGGGTGTTCTGTATGAGATTAAGCAGGTGTACTACAGTCTCATGTCACCTGGCTCTGAGTAGCAAGGGGTAGACAGATGTGGAGGCACTGCTGTGTGTTCATTCCACAGGAAGTCTTTCCACAGAACATCAGGACCAACCTTAATGTTCATTTTAGCAAAATGGTATCTGTGAGGAAGGTACAAAGACTGATTTGTTCCCACCCTTGAACCCCTGAAATTCTCACTATCTCTAGTCAGTGCTGAGCCCAATACCTGCACCACAGTTAGCTCAGTCTTTTTGTCTACACAGCCCTCATGGAATCAACCACCTCCACTTCTCTGTACATCCAGACTGAAAAGTCTAAAGGAAATGGTATTTAAGAAAGGGACTTCTTGGGGCACCTAGGTGGCTCAGTTGGTTAAGGTCTGACTTCAGCTCAGGTCATGATCTCACAGTTCATGAGTTTGAGCCCTGTGTCGGACTCTGTGCTGACAGCTCAGAGCCTGGAGCCTGCTTTGGATTCTCTGTCTCCCTCCCCTTCCCGCTCCCCGCCCCCTCTCTCTGTCTCTCTCTCTCTCTCTCTCTGCCCCTCCCCCATTCACATTCTGTCTTTCTCAAAAATAAAATAAACATAAAAAAAAATTTTAAAGATAGGGACTTCTTGCATCTTCTAGAAGACTTTATATATACCTCACTGGGTATACCATACTTACAAAGTAGATTTCTTTCTTCTAATATATGCCTTGATTCAAGTGGTGACAGCAAAGCACTTCAACACAGTAAACACCATTACCTTCCTATAAGTCCTTTGTCACACATAACTGTCAGCAAAAACACTAACAAAAACTTCTGTTTCTCATAAGGCTTCACATTTTTACCAAGCACTTTCATGTCCGTTATTTCATTTCAATTTGACAGTACTACTTGGGAAAGGGAAATTTTATGCCCCTTGTAAAGATGAATAAGTTGAGATTCAAAGAGTTTGAGTGACTTACTGTAAGCACAGGTTAGAGTCTGAAATTGGAGCCAGGTCTTTTAAATACAAGTTGTGTCTACCATCTTTGCATGATGCATCCACCCCAGTGAAAGAGCTCTGTCTTATAACCCTGGAAGTTTGGGAGAAAGGAGAGTCAGCAATGGTAGAAAAGGCAAAAAGTTGAGGGGGAAAATATCCAATTTTTCACCTTTTGTCTTAGGACAGTCCTGAGATTGTTTTTGCCTCTTTTTGACTTCAACTTTGTGGTTTTAATTCTCCAAAAAATTCTTACATCCTTACCTCCACTCAGCAGTCCAGTCCTGAGAGGTAGGCAGAGCACATCTGACAAGAGATGATGATGAAGCTAAAGCCCAGAGAGGTTAGACCACTGGCCCAAAAACAGTTGAACATCTGGAGGCAGCGTTGGAGCTGGAACCCAGATCTTTGTGTGGGGATGGGATGAGGGGAAGCACCTGCTGAGAAGGGTGGGAAGGAAGTGTTGCACTGAAAGATTCATCAATATTCATATACATTTCATGATAGAGGGAAGGCAAGCCATTATGCTGTACACCTTAAACATACATGTCCGTTGTCTATTGATGACATCTCAATGAAACTGGAAAAAATAAATTTAAAATTTTATACAGAAATAAAAGAGGCCAAAAATAGCCAAAAGGGTTTTGAGAAAGAACATAAAGAAGAGGGGCTTACCTAACTGACATCAAAACTCATGATAAAACCTTGTGATAGAGATGTAGGGATACAGAGATTAATGAAAGAAACTAGAAAGTTCAGAAAGAGACCCACGCATTTTGGGAAATTGGGTACATGATAGCAGTTAATTACAAATATAGAAAGTATGGACTTTTGATATTAGTGTCACAACAATTGACTCCCCATACTTGAAAATTAACATTAGAGCTCTATTTCATACACTAGATAACAAATATTGCAGATAAACTTCAGGTGGATTTGAAGCTAAAGGTTCAAATAACAACAACTTTTAATCTATTAGAAGAAAATTCAGGAAGATATTTTTATATTAAACCAAGGAAAGATTTCTTACGATTCAAAAAAAGCAAATGAAGAAGATAAATTGGATCACATTAAAATTTAAGATTTCTATAAGACCAAAGACACCATGAGCAAAGCCAAAATATAAGTGAGAGATTTGAAAGAGAGAGTTGCAATGCATTTGACCAACAAAGGATTAATGTCTAAAATATGTTGGTAAAACACTGCAATAAGGAAAAGACAAACAGCCCAACAGAAAAATAGGCAAAATATAAAAATAGAAATGTAAATCAAAACGGCCTATAAAAACATGAAAAGATGCCCTACCTCATTAATAAGCAAGCAAATGCCAAGTATAGCAAAGAGATACCATTTCACACCTATCCAGTTGTCAAACATTAATAGTTCAACGGTACTGAATTTTTGCGGAAAATAGGCACTGTCATTCTGGAGGGAGCGCATTATTTAACCCCTTTAGAGAGCAATTTGAAGAAATCTTGTAAAAGTGAAGATATGTGTCTCGATGACAACTAGTTTTATGTCTAGATATTCACCCTAGCAAAACTCACTCCTATGTGTAATATGACTTGTAAAAGGATATTTTTTATTGCATGCTGTGCAATACTGAAAATTTGGAAACAATCTAAATGTTCATCAATAGGGCAATGGAAAAGCAATGTATGTTTCATAGCAGTGAGGCTCCCTGAGCTAGACTCATCTATCAAGAAGGATTATTTTGGAGGGGAATAAAAAAGAAGGATTATTTTGGAAACTCCAAGTTGAACAAAAGAATCACATCATATCAATGAACCATTTACATTCATATTTAAAGCATACAAAATGATACTATTACTTGTAGATTCAAGCATAGGTGTGGTAAAAGCATAAAAACACAGAGAAGGATCCAGGCAGTTCAGGAGAAAGGTTTCTCAGAAGAAGAAGGAGGCTAATAGGCTCAAGGACAGTACACAGAGGGTTCAACTTAACCAATGTTTTATTTCATTAATTAAAAAAAATAAACTAAAACTAATTCAGCAAGATATGAACATTATAAGATTCTGTGCTGTGGATATTGAGTGTGTGACATAGTAAACAATTCAAGAAAGAAAAAGTTATTCACCAGCAGCCTCTCTTTGCTCTGGTGGAAATGAGAAGGCAGTGGGGAGCATGGGTCTGCAGGAAACAGAGCTGACAGCTTTGAAGATTATTTTGGCTTTGGATTTCTGCTCATGCACACACACACTGAGACAGTTCCACACACGGGAGCAGTGGGGTCATGCACAAAGCGCTGCCAAGCAAAATAGTCAAGGCACACAGGGGTCCCCGCCAGCCCCAGCTCTGCCAAGGCATCAAGAACATTCTGTGGCTAGGAACAGGGCCCAGGAATGACAATGGCTTAAATACAATGGACAGTCTCTCTCTCAACATAAAAGAATTCAGAGGTTGGCAGTCGGGGCTGATACAATGTCTGTGCAATCTCTCCAGGACTCAAGGTTCTTTCCATCTTTCTGCTCTGCCATCCCTAGTTACATGAGTTCCATCTCCTGGGTCTCTTCATGATCTGAGGCGGCCCCATGGCTAAAAGTCGAGATCAGAAGCAAGAAGAAGCAGGGAAGGACACAGTGGTTCCTATGGGCCATCCTATACCCCTCCAACAGTTCTTTCCTGGAAGTCCTTAACTTGCCTGGACATTTTATTGGGCATTCCTAACCCCAAAGGAGGCTAGGAAATGTTTTGTTAAATTCAGTCAGCAGTGTGCTCAGCTAAAAAGCTAGGAGCTCTCGGCTAAGGAAAAGGGGGAGTGGCTTGTTGGTTAGCAGCTAGTGGTGGCTACAGTCAGCAATAACTCATTTTGTGCCCCTCAACAAGGGCTTGCCTCCTCTGGATACTGCTTTCCTGTCCATGCAAGAAAGAGCATTGACTTCCTCAGTGGAGCCAATCATCTTTGCTGTTAATCCCTTCACACTTTGGTCAAATTTCCACTTGGGGTAATTATACCTGAAGCCTCTGTCTGCCCATTTGGCTTCTACCAGTCAGGGATACGTCTGAGTTGGGCTGCTAACCTTTTTCTCCCCCCATGGTTGCCCTTCTGCACCTCTGCTTTATCCTCCCCACTCTGTAGGAATTGCAGTTTCTCTTCTAGGCTCATCAACTGCTAGAAACACCCAGATTCTAACTTTCCAACTCATCTCTTCCAGGGAGCCTTCCCTGGATTGTGGTAGCCCCCACTGAGACCACTTCATCTCTCTGTCCACTGTCAATAACATCTTTCACATAGACAATCATGTACTTTTGAGGATGGGTCTCCGATTCTCTGGTGCAATGCTTGTAACTTTTTTTTTCAGAACCCTTTCTTCAACTGAACATTCTGTGAAACCCCAAGGAAATGGATAAAATGAATAAAATGGTGGTGTCCAGTGGGGTGGAGACAAAGTCTTCAGAACACACTTTGAAAAGAGAATATCTTGCCCTTATTTTATGAATGAAGAAATTGCTGCCCCAAGTCAGAATAGAATTGTCCCTGGTCATACAGCTCCTCATCACAGTAATGATAATGAAAGCATTAGCTAACACTCACCTCTGTGTCAAGCACCAGTCTGAGTGCTTTACATAGACTAATTAAAGTCACTAAGAGTAAAATAATAAGAAGACTCTGATTGTACCTTAGAAACAATATGAAAGTCCATTTCTGTCCAAGGCCCAGAAAAAATTTGTTTATTTAAACAGAAAGCCAAATACATCATCTATTTTATAGCTATAAAATGATACTGTATCTGTACACCATGTAGCACAAGTTTTCTAAAAGGTTTAGCAATCAAATAAATCAACAACCAGGAAACCATCGCCCGAATACATTTCTGTATTTTACTACTGAAATCAGCCCAGGAGAATTTTATTTGCTGAGGGCTGAAGGAGAAGCTACAGGGAGCAGCTGGAGAAGCCCCTGGACAGAGTCAGTGTCAGATGCTGAGATGGAGAGACTCAGAGCAGGAAGGGCAGCAAGAAGCTGCCAGCCACCCTGAGCCAGGAGGCCTTGTGCCTGGAGGTGACAGGAACAGCCTGGCTGGATGGCGGCGCGGCTCGCTGGAAGCGACATAAGTAGTGCTGTAGATGAAATTGGCAGGAAATGCACGTGAAGCTCACACTTTCTCTGCTTCTTCACCTCTCCCTCCCACCACGCCTGCTTCAGGAGAGCCTCAAATCTATTATTCTAAAGTGAACCCTCCATCTCAGCTCAGGATTCATCCCCTCCTGTCTCCTAATTAGGCTCCTGCGTTCTCACCTGGTCTCTCCCTTTCAATTAGATTCTTCCTCCACAAACACATCAACTCCCATTTTTAAGGAGAATAAAAAAAAGAGAGGGAGAGAACTTTCCTTGGTCCTGCTTTCCCCCCAGGCTAGCACCCCGTCTCTCCACTTTCCTTAATTGCCAGATTTTAAAGAAGTGTTTCTGTGTTCACTATCTTCCCTTCCTCATCTCCACCTTCTTTAACACCTCACAGTCTGCTTTCTGGGCCCACAGTTCCACAGAAACTCCTCTGACTGCCAGATATGCCAACTTGTCCAATCCTCAGTTTGGTCTCTGCAGCATTTGTCACTGTGTAACCATTGCCTGGAACTGACGTCTTAAAATAGTCACCTCCTCTGGCCTCCATGACCCTACTCACCTGCTGTCCTCCGAAGCTTTCTCATCTCCTTCCTGGTGTGCTCTCCCCAGACCACCATCTCAGTCTATTGGTAGAAAAGAGATGAGAGTAATCCAGCACCCTGGATGTTTGGGGTTAACATACTCTTTTGAAAATCTGATGGACATTTTAAAGAATCTCCCTAAAATATGATTTATATATATGGATATATAGAGAGAGAGATATATAGGTAGACAGATAAATAGATAGTTGGATGATAGGATAGATAGATATGCATTATTTCAGGAGAAGCTCATGGACTCCCTAAATTAAGGACTTCTCCCCAGAGAATAGCTTTTTGTACAAAACACAGTTATACTGTCATGTGGCTATCCCATGCTGCTTTTAAATCACATGTTTCTAGTAAGTTCTTGGCTTCCAGAGATGCTGTAATGGAGGCACACACTTTATCAGAAGGCAGGAGCCCATGGTTCCCTTCCCAGTTTTCACATGTTAAAGGCTTGAACAAGTCACCTCTCTAAACCAGAGTTACCTCCTCTGTAAAATTGGGCATTATAATTTCTTCTCTGTGGCACAGGATTGTTGTAAAGGTCAAATGAGATCAGGAATTTAAAAGCATTTTTGCGAACTTCAAAGCACTACAGAAATGATTATCATTAAAATCACTGATCAGTATCCTTAGGAATGCACTAGTGGGGTATCAACATGGGTTTTAATCCTCTCTTGGGCACCATGTTATGATCTGACCTGGGTCCGTTTCCCAGTTTGTAAACTGCAGATAACAGCTATTGTAGCTACCTCATAGAGCCACTCTGTGTATCAAATGAAATAATGAATGTGGAGGGGCTTTGCAACTCAGCAAGACTGAGGTGCCTGCCATTTCTCATCCTCTTCTTTGTCTCTCTCCATGTGCATTAATTGAGCTCCGTAAGCCCAGCAGAGTGAGGCTGTGCTCACAAGAGTCCCACTGTGCCCAGTGATGGAGCATTCCTACAAAATAACGCTAGAGTCAAATTAGACTCCAGTGAGTTAATCATGGATAATGTAATTATAATAAGTAGCAAATAAATTGATAATAATTGGCTACTTAATATTTTTATAAAGAAGACGTGAGGAGAAAGAATATAGTATGCAAGAAAGATTATCCATTGTAGAAATAATCACTCCTTCTAGCCACTTGGCCTATATTTGAATCCACCCCAAGGAGCGTACTTGTCTCTTTGGTATGCTGGGTTGCTATAAAATACTTTTTGACCTGAAATCCTGGCTTTACTTTGATGCATGAATATTCTTAGCCTCTAGTAGGTGTGCACAGGTTTCCAGCTCTCCAAGAAAGAGCACAGCAGCTGGAACTGTTGTGCCTTCCTGTTGCCAGTCCTTTCTTCTGTGTTCCCCTGTGCCTAACTGAGGTTCAGAGAAGTAGGTCAGGGACAGGTCCAGGAGAACTATCAAGCTTAAGGTGGATCCATCTCTGCCTTTTCACCAGGTTCGCTCTGGTTTCAAAAAGAGGTGGGATTTCCATGGTGCTATGGGAAGGGAGGACTAGCTGTTACTTGGTGAGGACAAATAAGGATGTTGTCAGAGTCAGATAACAGAGCAAGAAGCATCTCAACAGTCCCGAGGATCTGGGAGGTACAAAACTGGCCCTTCATTGCAGAAGTGAAGAGCAGTTCCAGAAGTGTCTTAAGTTCCATGTAGAGGGGAAGAAGAATAAGGAAATGGAAGGGAAGCTAACACCTACTGAGCCAAGGGCATTACCTGCATGATTTCATTCAACAATACCCTCTGGCATGGGATTATTGTCCCATATTGCCAGCAAAGAGCCTGAGGGACAAAAAGGCTAAAACTTCTCAAGATCACATAAAGAGTAAGGAACAGAGGGACTCCAAGTGCCAGGCCGTTTCCACTCTGCAAACTGGCTCACCAAAGGTGTCAGAGGCCTTTCCAAGTATTGGACACACCCAGAAAAAGAGTAACTCTCCAGTTGTGTCCTGTCCACAGACATTCTCCTTGATAAAGGAACTTTGATTATTATGTGATAGACACCGACTATAGATGAATAAGAAGACTCCCATCTGAGACGAAAGACTTGGGTTTTCCATCTACCGGCTTGTAAACTTAACTAAGTCCCTTAAACTTATCTATAAAATAAACAGAACATCTCTCTAGGAAATGTGTAAGTTGTCATGTAATTCAAATGCTGTGATATTTGTGAAAATGCTTTGTCATAGTCAGAGAACTTGTCATTGCCTCCATTCACAGAGCTGTAGCTGAAGGCCACGTCCCTGGCATAGACACAAAAGAGTAAAATCTGTAGAGGTCCTGGGATACTGGATAAAAATGAAACAGGAAGCTAGAATGCAGCTGAGGCCTGATAATGAATTACTCGGTCAGAGCAGCACTAGCAGTGACAAGAGACCCCACACTGCTGCTTAAAACCTTCCTAAGAATGATGGGGTCCCAGAGCCTGGGTAGAGCTAATTCTTCCTGTGTTAAGTCTAGTAGCTTCCAGCCTAGGAAAAGGAGAGTAATGGGGGAAGAAGCTGGCAGGTCATTGCAGCTGGCTAGAGCAAAAACACTGAGAGATGAGCTCTACCTCTGCTTTTCCCCATCATCCCTGGATATGGTCTCCTGGTTATATGGCTCTAGACAAAAGTATAAGCTGTAGGATCCCAGAGGGAATGGACTCTATCTCATACATGATTAGACTTTCCATAGAACCTAGAAGAGCACCGAGCTCAAATAAGTGGTTTATAACGACAAGATGCTGTACCCATCCCCCTGTGAGTTCCCATAGTCAACTTCTCCCATAATGGACTTCTTGTTGGGTAGAAGATCCTAGAGGTCTTACTAAATAGGCAGATTCCCAAGTTCGGCTCCCAGGAATTCAGATTCATGAGGCAGGAATGGAACAGAAATGTGCCTTTGAAATGATCTGTTTATAGGTCTGACTTCCCCCACCAGACTCTAAGACAATCTCTGTGTCTCCTCATCCTTGTACCCCAGGGCCTAGCAGAGCACCTGGCACATAATAGGGGTTTGGGTGTGCTCGACAATGAGACCGAAAAAATACACCCCATTCCCATTGGAATGGTTTCATATTTAGGGCTTGTGTTGTTGACAAGCATCACTGGGAATCCCCATATATCACAAACAGTACTGAACTGTCGGATGCTAGAGTGATAGAGCTGAAAAGTACCCAAATCCCTTCTTCAGCATCCCTAAAGCAAATGCACAGCTCTGGCTCTCCACAGTTATTTGGGTCTGTAGGATTATGCTCTGAGAATCATTTTCTCAGAGATCATCTAGCCAACGTAATTACAGTCACTTTGTAGACAAGAGGACGGAAGCCTAACGAGGCTAACTGACATGTTAAAAATTGCACCCTGAATCAGCGTCACGCCCAGAACTCAAACCCAGTTCTCTGGATTTTCTGGGCAGAGCTTCCTTAAAACCATAAGATTCTGAGAAGGACCTGTGTTGGTTTTTGTGTTTTCTTTTTTCAAAGAATAGTCAATAAAATCTTTTCTTTTTTTAATCCCTCTACTGCTTGCTACAGGGATATTTGTCACATGAAGAAGAAAGCATCATTTTAAAGTTCCCTGGACAGCTCTTACCAGGGACCTGGGCCATGGAAAGTCTTCCCCAGAGCCCCTTGAAATTCTAAGAAGGAAACAAAATTAGAGCTAATTAAATGTGTAATTACTGTTGATTGTAGCAAGCATGCTTCTTTTAGGTCAGATTTATTATGCAGTGGCCTGATAGTGTTTGTGACCCGTGATAGCATTGTGTATGTGTTCAGGAAATGGGGACCTTGTCTTGGCCTTGGGATTATTACTTAGAGGCAGGTTTTATAGGATTGGGGAACAGACTGCAATGGATTTCACGGAACAAGCTCTACAAAGGGTGTCTCCATGTTATGCCCATTAACCAAAACGGAACCATCCTGTGCTCTGCTCTCGCCAACGGGGCTTCCCTTCTGCAGTGCTACATCCTTGCCCAACCAAATGCTTAGCGAATCACATTAATGCAACTAACTTAATGTCTGGTGTTATGTGTCCTCCCTCCATTCTCGGTTCCTTCAATTTGGGGTTCTCACTGTAACCCACCTAACTTAATGTTTTCTGACTCTTTAGGTATTCCTGCTGCTATATCAGGCTCCCTGCAAGATGTGGTCCTTTTCTTCAGTCCTTGGGCCACATCTTCACTTTTTTTCCCTTATGCATAATCTTGTACACTCTTTCTTGGCAACTCTAGTTAAAATGCTTAGTTACAGAGGTAGGCGGACCCCATCTGTAGTAGATCCAATGAGAGAGGCTCTGCCCCCTTCTTCATTGCCCACCTGTGCTAACGATTTGAAAATAAATTGCTCTGATGGCTGTGTGCTTTCTGCTGCATTGTAATCAGCCCCATGAATTCAGAGTAATTTTCCTCATCAGACACTTCTCTCATGGGGCTTCCCACACCACTGGGAAATGGATGAGACAGATAGGATTGTGTCCATTTTGTAGGTTTTGAAGCTAAGGATCAAGGATCAAACTGACTTACCTAAAGTTAAGTTAGTAATAGGGCCCCTTCAAGAACCATCCCTTCCCGTATTCTGGTCTAATTGTCTTTAGTCCTTTTCTCCCTCTGATCATGCTCTTGTGTAGCTAAAGCGTACTCACAAGGGTGGCTGATGTGTCCTCAGTAGGATGGAAGGGAAGAAGGAGGAAATCTTTGTTTTCATCTCCTGGAATGTTCCAGTGGTTCCAGCTGTGGCTACAGTTCATGACTGCGGGGATTTTTTGCTTGTTTATTTTCTTTTGAAAGATTCTATCTCAATTCCAGAAAACTTTCCAGCAAACAGTACTTGGAGGCAGCCGGGGAAGGGAGGGCTGTTCCTTCCCTGTCATATGTCCTTAAAATAACACAATGGGGGAGGCAAGCCCTCAGGGCCCCCTTGAGGTACCAAGGATAGCATAATGAATTGGCTAATCATAAACCATTCGCTCCTGAGTTCCAAGCGATATGGTAATGAATTGCCAACGAGCCATTCGCCAGACTGCAGCCATATGGTGAGGGATGGGACCCTGGCACATTGTAGCCATACTGTGGATTTGTCTGTGTAATTGTTCCCATCCAGGACCTCCCTATCTCTATGGCTGCTAATTAACATCCTGTTTAAGCTTCTGTTGTCAAAACTAATCATTTGTTTGTTTTATGGAGACAGGTCTTTCTTTTATCTGGTTAGTAATAGTGACCATTAAGAAATGAAAATGTGTTTGAGTTCACATAGAAATATTTAAATTACCTAGTGGGTACCGAGGCCTACCAGCACTGGCCTATGGTAGCAATTCAATCTAGGAGCTTATTAAAATCAACAAATTATCATCTTTCCCAATAGAAACTCAGATGAGGTTCCAGTTTATTAATTTCCCACATTGTTCTTCCTGTCCATGGACATTACTCTAGTTGGATCTTCAGCTATAAAATGTGGATTTTATGATAATAGTGATGATAATAAAAATAATCAGGAGAAGAAGGAGATTCATTTATTAGAATAAGGCACCGTTTCAAATACGTATTTCCTATAGGTCTGAGGAGACAGTGAAATTTTGGAAAGAACAATGTTGGTTTCCTTTGTGCTCCTCTGCCGTTTTGTTTCCTTGCCTCTTTCATTGCTTTCCGTAGTCATTATCCAACTGGGCTAGAAAGAGTTTGGGGAAAACTGAAAGAAAACAGAACAAAGTTATCCTGAAAGGAAAGGGGAATGAGGACCTACTACCAGTAAACAGCAAAGCCAGTTAGAAAGGAACCATTTTATGAAGGATTTAGGAAACAAGCTATGACTTGCTCTGCTGTTCCCATAGACCAGCATGTATCCATCGTTTCTTGTCCCTCACTGCTAAGGACCAAGGGGTATTGACCCTTTATCCCCAACACACATCTCTCTGACAGCCTTTCCCCACTGACTGCCTATTACTCCCGTGCATGGATTTTCCTTTTATGATAATGTTGAGGAATACGAGGAAATGAAGGCAAAGAGGAAAGAGGAAGAGGTGTGAGGAAGCCCGATGGTAGTGTTCTCTGAGAACGCTCCTGGACTCCCCCTTGTCTACAGGGCACAGTGGGAACAGTCTCTCTGTTTCACAGGTTCCTGATTTTCCCTGTGTCCATGTCCACACCCCAGAAACAGCCACCGTGTTAATTACACGGGTCAGGCCAGTGTCTTCCGTGGCATCTGGGACATGGTATAATGCACACAGATTTCCATATGCGGTCCCTCCCCGCAGTCCTCGGCCCCAGAGCACCCACACCACGTGAGAACACGGCTTCTCAGGAGATGCTGACATTTTAATTGGAAGCATCTGTTGCCTTTTCTGTTATTTTTGGCCAGGTTTGGTTTATTTGTATGAGCCGATGTTTGTGTACAGACCCGCCTACGTGTTTCACAGGAGGCGGGACACAAAGCCGAGCATCACCGCCTCTCTCATTTTCTTCTCAAGTAGCTGACTGGGACATGTGACAGGGCCACCTGCGTTCACCCCAGTCTGCTCTGTGCTGGGGTTCTCTCAGACAAACCGAGGGTGGGGAGGGCCAAACTGAGAGCAAAAATTCACCTTCCTGGGAAAGGAGAAATTTGGGAGAGAGACGCCTGCCTCCCTCTTCCCACCCCTGGCCTCACAGCACAAACCCTAGATTATGGTGGAGCCTCTCCCACCACCCACCCAGCAGATGTCTCTCCCCTGCTCTGACTCACACACTAGCCTGGGCTACCATCCTCAAGTCACCTTCAAACCCAGTTTCCACCAGCCTCTGAGACCCCACCCTTCAACAGAAAAACCTCCCTTTTCTCTGTCAAAGCTGATCATCTCTACAGTGCCTTCTTCCAGCTGGCCAGCGGGCCTGGCCACACATTCAGCAGCACTCCTGCCAGTCAGTAATCAGCACGTACTGTGTTCTTGCTGCATTTAGAGCCATAGTGGATTGGCTAGTGGTCCCATCCAAAGTTTTCCCCTCCAGAACCTCATAATGCAAACTGTGGGGGATGAAGGTCTTTGCAGATATCTTGAAGGTAAGGATCCTGAGATGAGATCATCAGCATTCTAAATCCAATGATGGAAGAAACAGAAAAGGAAATAAGAGAGAAAGATAGAGGGCAAGATTGGAGTGATGAGCCACAAGCCAAGGAATGCCGGGAGCCACCAAATGTTGGAAGAGGCAAGAAAAGCTCCTTTCCTGGTGCCTAAAGAGCAAGCATGACTCTGCCAACACCTTGATTTTGGACTTTAAGCTTCCAGAACTGTAAAAGAATAAATTTCTATTGTTTTAAGTCACCAAATATATAGCACTATGGTAAAACAGCCCTAGGCGAGGGTGACATGGTGCACAAAATTCTAAAAATGGGAATTGGAATCATCCCTAGACTTGCAGCTAGGGGACCTGGTCTGCTGTGTCCCCTCAGAGAGGTTACATAGGCCTCCTGGGCCTCAGTATCCTGGCCTGCACATTGAAGGAGGTGGAGAGAACAATATGTCTATGACCCCTTGCAGATCTATTATTTTATGTGCTACACAAAAAAGAGAGGCTGTAACTACATAAGATGATGATGTTATCAGCCCGAGTGCCCACTGTGAAAAGCAGACTAAAAAGCCATCATGGATCAGAGGAGAAGTTCACATGCAGCACAGTCAGTAAAGACCCCGCAGAGGAGGCAGACTGAGCTCAAGGGCAGACTGGTAAAGGAAAAGAAAGCAGGGAGGGCATTAGAGACAAGGGCCAGAGGAAGGGAACATGCAGAAGTTGAATGAGTGGGTAACAGTCAGGAAATGGGTCAGGGTAGAGCAAGGAAGACCAGTAGAACACCACATTCCCACTCACCCAAAAGTCAGCTTTTGGTAATGTCTGCTCTGCTGCCAGCCTCCCTGCACCAAGAGATGTACTTTGCTCCATGGGAGAATCGGACTGTCCCTCAGCTTGCACACATCCATGCATTAAACAAATACTTACTGAACACTCACCATACAGCCAGCAGTGGCCCATGCCCTGAAGAGTCAGTGGTGAGCACAGCCTCTGCTCTCAGTGGGTTTGCAATCGGATGGTGGAGGCTGATCATTGAGGTTGTAACTATGTTCAAGGTAGTGGGTATTTTATTCAAGAACATAAACAGAGGGGTACCTCAAGCTGAGACCCACCTCAGTTCAGGGTGCTTGGAAATATTCCCAGATGACTTGTAAGCTACCTGAAAAATGAATAAAGTGTCATAAATGGTGACAGGAATGGTGAGAGCTTCCTTTAGTTCTCCCTCATTTGAGTATGTGTAAAATAAAGAAGCAGAAATATACAACAGGAATAAATTGGAACAGTAAGAAAAGGCAAGAAGAATAATCAGTTAGAAAAACATGGCCATCTGGGGCCATCTGGCACAGGGACAAATATCCCTGCACAAACTAGGGCCTTCCAAGTACAACTCTGAACCTAAAATACAAGCTTAAAATAGATACATTGTCCTTTGCTTTATTCAAAGGTAAGAAAGACTAGGATATTTTTCAGAAATGCCATCATTCAACATCATCAACAAAGGCATCTTAGCTCTCTGGAAGACTTATTGAGGTAGATCTGTTCCCAGTAATGGCTGACCTCCTGAGTCTTCTTATGTTGACTATTACATACTGGTCTTCATCTATGTTCTTTGTGTGATTCGACTCTCTCTCAGCCCTTGGGAGAGAGTCCTAAGTTCTTGCAAGGTACTTCCTTTATTGTTTCTTTGTTTGCCAACCCAATCATGGGTGCCTAACCATCTACAAAGTTTTTCTGTACAAATAACCAGTGTTGATTTAATGAGTCCCCTCAAACCTTCCAGCATCCATTCATATGGACCACTGAAAACTGTCTTAAGATCTAGGCCTAATAACTCAACATGACTTTATTAAAGTCTCTTAATTTCGAGACATCATGTGCACCCAAAACCACCTATCCTCAAGGAGTTTACAACCTGGTTGTGGAGACCAAACATAAACATGTAAAAATATAAACAGAATCACAAAATTTAGAGATATTTGGGAATCAAAGATGACCTCTGAGCTGATATCATGGGTAACAATCCTCCAAATCATTGCTTTCAGGTCCGTTCAAGGGAAAGTGCAGGGATAAAGGATCCTTGGCCCTAGCCTAGGGACTGCAGATGGTGCTGTTCTATCCTAGAGCTTCCAGTGTAGCCAATGATCTTGAAAACTCTTTGAAAAGAACAAGGATAAAAAAAATAAAGATTCCATATGCCCCTTCATGGAATACATTCCACACCTTAACCCAACTCATCTGTGGACTTGGAAGTTTCTGTTCCATCCCTCTTTGTAGCCAGGGACACAAAGAGGATATGAATCAATGTCCTTGTCTCTGCCTATCCATCTCTGTCATCTCCTCCCTATCTCCCTTTCTCTAAGTCTTTCTGTCAAGACCTGTATATCTCTCTCACAGACTCTCCACAAGTTTCTTTTCTGTGGTTTTCTCTCACTATCTCTTAATTCCTCTCAGTCTCTGTCTCCTTCTGCTACGCACATAGTTATAGGTTGGGAAGAAACCCTCTAACCTTGTCACAGTAAGCCTCAGTTCTAATTTATTGGCATGAAGGAGATCAAGGTTTAGAAGAAGAAGAAAAGACATTTACAGGAAAGCCACGATAAGGTTGTGACTGCATTTCAGGTCACTGAGGGGACAAGGAAGGAAAAATAAGTTGGACAGAACTGAAAAGTTAAGACCCAGAAAGGCTGGGTTACATTATGTGACCAATCTGCTGCTGTAATGGCCATGACTCTGCATTCTGTGGGCCCTCACTTCTGTCTCCCTTGGATTGTTTTCACAAAAGGTGTTGGGGGGGCGCCTGGGTGGCTCAGTCGGTTGAGCCTCCGGCTTCAGCTCAGGTCAGATCTCACGTTCGTGGGTTCGAGCCCCGCGTCGGGCTCTGTGCTGACAGCTAGCTCGGGGCCTGGAGCCTGCTTCCGGTTCTGTGTCTCCTTCTCTCTCTGCCCCTGCCCCTCTCATGCTCTGTCTCTGTCTGTATCAAAAATAAAAACATTAAAAAAAAATTTAAAAAACAAACAAACAAACAAAAAAACACAAAAGGTGTTGGGGCCAAAGCCTTTGAAAAGTTCTGCTAAGGTAAATTCTCTTTGTAGAGCTATCTGACTTGGAGCCCACATGATGACTTCTTCTGGAATACATAGCATTATGGGTCATAGGCCAGGCCTCCACTGCACAGAGGAGTGAACAGCGTCCCTTCAGTGTTAGGGCTGAATAAGGTTTTGGAGAGTATCTGATCCATCCTCTGCTTAACAGAGAGGGAACCTGAAGCCAGAAATATGAGGTTGTCCAAAGCCCCACAGCTAGTTTGGGCAGAGCCAGCCCAGAGCATTTCTCCACCACCTTCTCACCAGCTTCCCAGGTTCTTGCCTCATCAAGGGCAACATTGAGTGAAGTGCTTGACCTCTCTGGGCCTCAGAGTTCTTCATGCAGAATCAGGGAGCATGGGAAGAGAGCATTTGTGAGGGCTTCTTATAGAGTAGCAAGTGTTTACAACTATTCTCGTGTTTAAACCTGACATTCCTGTGTTTTACATTAGTCATAAAGATTCTCATTGTTAGGGGAGAAAAATTAGTCTCTGTGAGATTAAGCAAACTCCTCAAAGTCATGAAACTTGTAGAGTCAGAATCTGAATCCTGATCCCAGTGGTTTCTCCAGGACCCATCTCCCCCTCAGCTGTACTTGGCACAGGCTTAGAGGAAATGAGATGTATTTGGACCAATGACCTCACCCTTCCATACTCCTCAGACTCTCCACACTGCTTCTGCCCCCCAACCCCTCTCCCAGTGGAGTGAAGAAGTAGGTCACCATGCTCACAGGAGAGCAGCCTGGCCCACTCTTTCAAGGAATATCACAATGTCACATTTCCCTTGGCCTGCCAGTCAGGATCCTGCCTCTAGAAAGTGGCCCAACCAGCTGCAGAATAAAGAGGCTTGCAGCCCTGCTCCCCACATGCAGGTATCTGCCTCACCGAGAGAGGCGTCGAGATGCCCAAAGCCCCTCACCAAACAGCTAGAGAATCCCCCGAAGTCAGAGAGGAAACTTACTTGGAAAGTGGACAGCTCACTAGCTGGTTCTCATCCTGCTTGCATAGCACAGCAGCATTTCCAGCTGGCATTTGCAAAGGCCATTTTCCCCACTTTGGATTCAGGACACCTCTCCACCAGCCAGTGCTCAGAGTTAGTTGCACCATTAGACATTTCTTTGGACACACACTCATTCACACACCTACACACCAAGTCCTGTTAGTTTCATTGTCTTTTTTTTTTCTCCTTCCCTCCTGTGGGGCACAGGCCAAAGAAGATAGCCACCCACACAATATGATTTTAGATAGCAAAAAGGTCCCTGTTCCTAGCTCATGTAGTAACTCCCCTTCAATTATGTGCTGAATCACCATAAGCCAATAGCCTCTTTTCCCAGCCTTTATAGGGAGCATTACATGGTCCAGACAGTTTAGCTCTTAACACACCAATGGTGCTTGTCTGTATTCAAGGTAGCACTTTACTATGTATAGCCTTGCATCCTTATTCAACTGTTTACCACATGAGGAACTTTTCTCAACCAGGATACAGCTTCTGTGGGGCAGAAACTATATTTGGGGCAACAAGCTCTGAAATTCTAGCATGTATACAGTAACTTAAAACTTCTTTTTCAGACTCTCACGTATTACTCATAATATGTGTTCAGGGTAACTTTTCCTTGGAAAACCTTTGTCCTCCAAATCAACCCTCACCCCTTTTTTAAAGTCCATTTCCACTGTTTTCCTTGTGACATCCTTGGCTCCATTCCATACTCCAATGAAGTTAGTAACACCCTTCCCTTTGCTTGCTACATGGCCCATTATACACACCACACCTTTATCATTGCCTGATCACAGTGGTTCATTTTTATCTGCTAAATATCTAGATGTCTTTCCATCCAGAAGGTGAGTACCAGGTGGGTAACTGCCATACCCAGGAACAGCTAGCAGGAAAAGCTGAGATCTTAGGAACATGAACTTGAGGGAGAAGGCAGTTGGAACTAGGTAGGAAAGAAAGGAGACCTATCCAAGTGTCCCAAATTCTCCCACAAAAATTCTCCCATTTGTGTTAAGTCCTGTCCCAAAAATGGATCTCATAAAAAGCATTGCCTTGGAGAAGAGTACAGAGTCCAAGGGTGGGATGATATCACACAGGGGTCAGGCCTCCATCTATATATCAGACAGTTCACTTCTGTAGGCAAAGCATTACTGCGGGAAATGCCCAGGGGACATGAATTTGAAAACAGGTAGGCTGTGGCTTCAAGACACTGAGTCATCAGTTTGCTCATGGCGTGGCCCTCCTAGGAAAAGGGGGGCTAGAAAAATGGGCTCTCAGTTTTCATAGAATAAGCCTAGCAAGAGCCCAGCCTAGCAGACTGAAGTTTGAGATGTGGTTTCAAGCCCACAGGGGAATGAGAAGGCTGGGAAGGTAAACTGAAGCAGGAGCCTATACAGGATATACAGGAGCACATTTCAGAGGAAAGATAAATGCTTGGAGATTATATAGCAATGCCCATGAGCATCCCTGGGCAACAGACTAATTCTAGGGTCCATTAGATGATGGAGGTGAGGCTCCCAAATGAATTCTTGGCCTCACCAGGTATAGCTCAGGAATTGGGGTAAATGGGGCCAGCAAGGAAGGAGTGGGGAACAGAGAAGCACAAGCCAGATAAGGAGATTCCCAGGCAAGGAGGAAGGGTTCTTTCTCAATTTTATACCTCCTGCACCCAGCAAACTGCCTGATCCATATGAAACACTCAAGAGAGATTTGTTGGAGTGCATTTAGGAGTGAGAGAAGTTTCCAGATACCTTTCCATCATTTTGGCAGGTAACTCCCCACTTTCCTGGTCAGGCCCTGCTTACTGGAACCCTTCGTCCAGTGCCACAGAGAAAGTGCAATTCCCCCTCTGCACTATTGCTCATTACCAAGAAAAATGACGGCTTGATAGTCTTCCAGCAAGAAAGAACGATCTATTTCATTTGGAAGTTTGGTAATTGATTAGAGCAATAGATTTTCTTCAGGGCAGCCTCGCTGGGAGAGTCTGGCTCGGGCACAAGATTTACATACATCAGGTTCACTATGCCTTCAGAGTTTGTCTCAGAGGATGAGATCACAAGGCCATTACTGGAGTGGGTGGTGGGCTGGAAGGATGGGGAAGGCAGAGGGGAATTCCCAGACATCATTTCTCAACAATGAGGGCCGTGTCTAGTTCAGAATACTTTCAAGTACTTGGTAAATCCATTACCAAGGATCTGTCTACTCTAGGCTGCAGAGAAAGCACTTCTTTGAGGATCCCTGTTGACCAAGTTTCAATGTAGATGGGCTCCAGAAACTTACCACTAGCCTGTGTGGTGCCCAGTCAGAGAGGTGCGCAACGATGGCTGCAGTATTCCATGGCTGCACCTCAGCCTCAGTGAAGGGATACCCCAAAAGCTCACATTATGGAGCCACTATGGAGGTTAGTGGGACCAGCTGGTAGCAAACACAGGCCTCTATTACAAACACCATCTGAGGCACATCCTAATCTTATATGCCCCAACCTTTATTTCCCTCTCTGTGTGTCTCTGAGTCAAAACCTACTTTAAGAAAAACTCTCAAGCTGGTCATTTACCCACCAGTGTAAACATAACTCATTACGTTTTCTTTCTCATAATAACCTCCACTTTAAACCTTACCACTAACTCTCTGGTGAAGAAATTTCCAGCATCATTACATTGATAAGATGGGGGGGGGGCGTGGAATACATAGGAGGGATGCACACGACAGACAAAGCACATTTTTTAATGCCATTGTGTAATGATACTCCCATTCTTTGAATCACAACACTGGCTCCAAATTAGAGTCTGTTGGACTCAAATGCAAAGTTCACTGTGATACATGTAATTATAATAATGACAGTTTGAACTTAGCCCCAAAGTGAAGGAGAAAGGGGAAAGGTGTTTAGATCTTACCTACACGTATACAAAGAATTGATGGGTGACTTGGGCCTCTATTGCCTGGTCCAAGGTGTCTGATGGTGAAAGGCATGAGCTACTTGCCTGGTCTGTGCTATTCTCACTATACCTACACAGACCCATGATGGAGGTTTCTCCTTTGACCAGCTGAGAATAGACCCAATCTCCATGGGGATCCCACAGACTAAGAGAACATTACCTCCACACAATGTTCTGCTCTGGAGTGATGAAAAACTGTAACCTTCCCTGTCCCTCCTTGGGTAGGCATCCTACCCTTTCTATGCTGCAGCTCCTGGTTTCATCTCTAGAACTACAAATTAATCCTAATCAGACTAATAGCATCAGCCACAGATTGGGGGGAACAAAGCTTCCCCCAAGAATGATACCATGGAGGTAAACATCAACTCTGATAAAATGCAAATCTGGCCTCATAGATGAACTTGCCTTGTTCAAAATTTCCCATAGATGCCTTAGGTGAGTGTTCTAAGGGGGACCTGGCCCATATTACTTGCTGCATAAATGGTGATATTGGGAGGCATAGTGGTCAATCCACAAAATTATTGCATGACTATGATGGGCAAAGCTCAGTTCTGCCAGAGATACAAAGATGAATAAAGATAACCCATGCCCTCAAGATTTAGGTGGAAATCCACCCATGAGGTAAGTACTGCAAACTTCCTGTTACTTACATGGCACTGAGATAGCTACTAATATAGCAATTAATACCCACTAAAATGTTAATTTATATATAAATAAATACTTTTATTCCTACCCTTAAGGCTACCTTCTTTCCTCTGTTCCCCAATTTATCAAAATTTGAAATGCAACACCAGATTCAGTGATTCTCTTGAAACCTAATAAGAAAACAATAAGAACCCCATTAATCATAACAGCATTCTTCCGGGGCAGGTTGAGAGGGACGTGTTAGCCTAACAGGATGAGCAATTCATTCACAAAAGTGTTAAAATACCTGATGGTGTGTGCCCAGCACCATAACAGTGCCTGGCACTAAATGATTTGTCAATAAATATTTGTTCAATGAATGAATGAATGATTGATTGAAAATGGAAGACTTTTCAAGTGCTCTTAATACAACTACAGAGTCTGGATATTATGATTTTAAAGTAACTGCCTTGACATACTGTATTGTAGGATCGCTGAGCTAAAATCCATTCTTAAAATGGAGACTAAGGAAAGAGTGTAAATTTGTGTTCAAACACCTGGTACTGAGCTTGACTAATACCAGCTAGCCAGGTCGGCCTTGGGAGGGTCCTTTAATCTTTCTGAGCCTGTGTTTCCTAACCAAATAGTCTGGGAAATGAAGTACAAGCAGAGTCAATTAGGCCCAGAGGAAACAAAAGGAACACATCTCAGCCAACAGGGGGCACCCTCCACAGCTCACCCACTGTGGAATGCTGACACATGGGGCCTGTGAAGGCAGGGTGGGGCCAAGCTGCTCACAGGAGCAAGAAGAATTTAACACAGACCCTTAGTTCTTGGGAATGAATCAGGGTCCGCTCTGCAGACCTTTGAGTTCCCTAAGAGTGAGGCACCTTGCACACCCAGACTGCCCTGTAAGTGGAAATTCCTCACTGTGAAAATCCAAAGTCAATAGGTGTGTGAAATCATAATATTAATAAATAATTGAGTTAGTCATTGATATGGTTTCCTAAACTCCCTTTCTGAAGATTCTCATTAAAACAACATAACAGTTGGACTTTGGGGAGTGCAGGGGGTATGCTATCCCAGGTATAAGGCTGCATTGATGCTGGGGTCAGAGAACATTAAATTAAACTTATCTAGAACATATTGAATTTTCATGTTTTTCTTTATATCCCTTCCCTCCCTCCACTATTTTCCTTCTTTCTTTCCTTTTGTTCCTATCTCCCTCCCTACCTTCTTTCCTTCCTTTCCTCCTTCCTTCCCATCTTCCTTCCTTCCTTCCCATCTTCCTTCCTTTCTCTTAGCCTAAGGTAAAGCAATATCATAAATTGGAAAGATCACTCAGACCTTAATTCTCCTGCCAAATTTGCCACTGAAATAAGTGTGAACCTAGTGGGGTCATTTTATTTCTCTGGCCCTCCACATCCTCATGTATAAAGTGAAGGGTCTGAACAGACCTGTGGTTTTCAGATGCTGCCTCAGGGAGCTGAGTAGGGGAAGAAAAGATCAGATATGGGGCTTGCAGCCCTCTGCCCTCTCCTCAATCAGGAAGCTGGTTTCTTATCTGCTTTCCACAGGGGAGGAGACTTCATAATAGTTCATTTGACAAGAAAAAAATGTTCTCTTTGCTTTTTAAAAACAAAATGTTAGAGACCCACGGGGCCACTTGATCTCGAAGGTACTTTCACACACCAGGGGTGTAGGTTTCCAGTGTTTATTGAGTTTCTGTCATGCAAAAGACGTGGTGCTCTTGCTGCAAAATGAAACCAGGGGGAGTACAAGGCAGAGTCCATGACTCAAGGTGCTCCCTGGGCTCTGGCACTCACCACGGGGATACATGAGTGCAGGAGGCACGGAGAGATCAGGGAGCAATGTTGGCAGCAAAGGAAGGTTCACAGAGGGATAGAGCTTGAATTAAACCTTCGGAGATAGGTGGCACCTGGAAGGAAAGAAGGGCGAGCACACAGAAAGCACACGGAGGCCCCCCTCTGCCCTCCACAGTCCTGGCTGTGTGCCATCTGTGTGCCGCCATGGGGACACAGAGGTGAAACAGACACCACCATTGGGTGAGACGTGGACAGCCCACTAAAGAACACAGTGGGCTCAGGGCCCAGCTCCATTTGGGTCCTCGATGGTGATGACAGAGCTTTTCCCACGAATTCATCTGACTCTAGTTAGCTTGGAAAAGGCCGCCTGAGTCAGCAGCAGGGCAGACGAAACGACCTCCCGAAGTAACTTCTCATGAGACTCGGCCCTGGCTGATTCGGTTTGGCTGGGATTCCGAGACATTCCAATATCTGCACAAAGGGCAGGCCCTCACCCAGCCAGACTGACCTCAGCCTTGCCTCTTCCAATAGATAATTATGCCTTTAGGTCTCCAAAGCAAAACCTGTTGTGGGTAACCCTTGGAAGTGACATGCTGTTTTCTGAAGGGAATTAAAGGGTCTGGAGTAGCCAAAAGGCTCCTCAGCAGGAGGGTTTGTTATTCTTCTAATTGTGGCATTAAACCTCAGGCTAGCATTACATAAACATTCATGCTGCTATCCAACTGCCGAATTCGCTTCTTTTGACAGGCGTTATCATGGCCAAGGCCAGTCTCACCCGGAGGTGAAGGCGGCCACCAGTTCTTGGCTGGGAGTTGTAAATCCTGTACCTTGAGGAACCCAATACCCTGACCTTCCCTCCCAGAGCTTTCTCGCCTTTTGACTAATGCCTGAAATTCTACCTTTGGGATTTGGGGCATTCTCCTGCACACTTTAATCCCTCGTTTTTCTGGGAGGGAATAGTAGGTTCATAGGGCAGCAAAAAAATAAAAGTTCACTGGTAACAGAGAAGAGTTAGAAAAGAAGCAGCTTCCTCAATGGGTAGCTTCTATGGAGAAATGTGTTTTATTGCAACTGTTTTAGAAGATCATTGAACTGGAATGTTCAAACTAATACTGTATCTTAACTCTGATATCTTCAATTAGATATCTTAAACAAAACAATAATAATAATAATAATAATAAACACAGATCTAGATTCAGTCTGCTCTCTACTGCATCATATAGAAGAAGGAATAAAATGATATATAATATGTTTTCCCAATTGTAATTCCATGTTTCATAAGATCTGTTACCTGCCAAAGCATAGGTGATATCTCTGGGTCACCACAGCATTTCCAAGACATCTTTCAGATGGTCCATTTCATTTCACAGCTGATACAAATCAGATCCCTGTTCACCATGTGCTATGCACTCTAGCTTTCATATTGTATTAAATACTGTGATTTTAAAAATAGGTAATAATCTTGTTAAAAATCACATATCCATTATTTGCATGTAGGCAGCGTTAAACTTCAGTAAAACTCTTTCGTGAGAGCATTTGTATTCAGCCATTTGTCATTCATGCAGTCTGTTTAGCAGCTATCAAGTTCAGTTCTAGACACCAGGATTACTGGGGAAAGAAGAGAACTCAGCCCTCACGTATAATCTGGAGGTGGTACAGACGCATTAGTAAGTAAAGCAGCCCTACTGGAATAGAGTAGTGACAGACAACCCAAAGCAAGGAATTCTAATGTCCTGAGTCCCCAGGAAGAGCTTCACAGAGGAGGGGTTCACGTTGATGCTGTCAGAACTCAGCCACTGATGGTCAGAGATTAAGACATGGTGACCAGAGCTCACTTTCCTTTGTGTTTTCACAAAAAGATGGATAATCTAGGGACTGGAGTTGTAATTTCTTTCGAGTCCTTTTCTTATGAAAAAAGAACAGATGGATCTCAGGTTTTTGGACATCTCTTCAATAGAGTACCATCTTAGCTCCCTTTCCTTGGAGAGCAAAGCCAAGGGCAGGCAAGCTAGTTTGCACAGGTGTTAGGGAAAACAAGATGCGTCCTCCGTGATTTTGGCAAACTGAGAGCCCCTGCTGGCAGGGGGCCAGCCCAGTGGCATACAAGTAATATAATACACAATCTAAATGCAAGCGTTTGGGGCCTGTTTGGGGAATCAATTAACAATAAGCATATACATCCATTTACAAAATAGCAGTGTGCTGGAGTATACCCACATTGTAATTGGAAACTAAAATAATACCAGGAGGAATAATCATTAAAAACTCTTCTCTGAAAAGCCAAGAATAATATTAAGAAAATAAAAAATGTCGTCCATCTGCAGAGTTATATCCTTAGGGAAGCACTGCAGAGCGTACTAACAAGCAACTGAATCCGTGTATAAATGAACTGAAATCCACGAAGGCAGGGAAAGGCAAGGTGGGGCTCGGACTGAAAAAAAAAAAATCTCCCTTGCAGATTAGCTCCCCCTGAACCAGGCATAGTTCCATTTGATCGCCTCTTGTAGGAAATGGAATGTTGACCCTCCAGGGAAATCATCTGCCCATTCACAGAGTCCCCAGCGTTAGTTCTGAACTTGGATCATCCTCTCCTACCTCCACAGCCCCATGCCCACACAGGAGCTCACATGCCTGCACACACACACCTCACTTGCTCACCCCCCATGGGGAATCCCAGACTCATAATTCACTGTTAGTTGCCAACTGGTGAAAGGGAACAGAATAGGATACCCCAAAATATGCCTTTTAGCATAAGGATTGTCTTCAGCTGATTTTTTAAGATTTATTTTTAATGTTTATTTATTTTTGAGAGAGAGAGTGGGGAAGGAGCAGAGAGAGGGAGACAAAGAATCTGAAGAAAGCTCCAGGCTCCAAGCTTTTAGCACAGATCCCGACACAGGGCTTGAACACAGCACCCTCGAGATCACAACCTGAGCTGAAGTCAGAGCTTAAAGATTTAGCCACAGAGGTGCCCCTTCAGCTGATTATTTTTAAGATGCAAACAGAGGAGAAGCTCTAAAAACCCAGTAAACCCAGTTACCTTTTGTAAGAGACATTTACATTTGTAAGGGAAATCTCTTTGTAAGAGTGTCTCTCTTTGTATCAGGAAGAGAGAGAATTCTAAATCTCTAAAACTATCAGTGGAGAAAGTGACTTAAATATGCATAACAATTCTTACCCTTGTTTTACGGTGTCTTTCCTAGTCAGCTCCCTATATGCAACTTTACATCTCCAGTCTCCCACACCATCTTATCTTCAGCTAAAGATGATACTTAGGGTAATAGCTTGAACCATTCCAGAGTGACTCAGTTGTCCTGAGTCTCTCCCATATATACAGGAGATACTTATTATTATATACTTATTATTAAACTTTTGTTTGCTTTTCTCCTGTTACTCTGTCTTTTATTACTGAGGGCCTTTGGTCTGGAAATTCTGTGGTTCTAAGAACACTTTGGGCTCTACCCTACCGTGTGGTCTCTGAGTGAAGCCAGAGTCGGGTGGAATCCTGAACCAGGAACGAACAGTCTGGTGGCAGGCACCAGGTACCTGGCAGTGGCATCAAGCTACTCACCCAGCTCCTCTGGTCTTTAGCAGGCTTCTGCATACATGCTAGGAACTGGCAGCTCCTGTCACCGTCACTCACTGGAAATCACACCATGCCATGCTAGGAATGCTCTGGGCCAGTGGGCATGCCTTGTACACACCACCTGTATCCCCTACAGTGCCAGACACAATGCTTTCATAGTTCTAAGAGCTATATTGATACTTATTAAATGATTGATTAAATGTATTTAAAATTGCACTTCCTTCTGGGGTGCCATGGTGGCTTAGTTTGTTGAGCATTTGACTTTGGCTCAGGTCATGATCTCACAGCTAATGAGTTCGTGCCCTGCCTCAGACTCTGGCGAACAACTCAGAGCCTGGAGCCTGCTTCAGATTCTGCATCTCCCTCTCTCTGTCCCTCCCCTGCTCACTCTCTCTCTCAAAAATAAATAAACATTAAAAAATTTTAAATTACACTTCCTTATATTCTTTCTTATTACAATTTATGGAATAAACTCTGCATGTAAAATGAGTTAGATCTTTATGGAAAAGTGTTTCTCTGGGAGTTTGTGTCCTGAAGAGCTGTGGCTGAGAAGCTACATGGTGTCCTGGAAGAGCATGACATTTCAGCATCAGGAAACTGGGGTTCTAACACATCTAGCTGTGTGACCTGGGACAATTCATTTTCACCTCTGGGAACATCCATTTCCTCCTCCCTAAACTTGGAAGTAACAATTTACCTAATATGTAGGTGATTAAAAAAAGATCATTGAAAAGACTTAGTAAAATGGCAAAGTTGGGAGCAAATATAAACAGTTATTATCATAGTTGTTACAATTGCAGAGGACTGCATTCCATTCCTTTGAATGCAAAGATGACTTTCTGAGCACTGCTTGAGCAGGACCTAAGTGTTTGAGTAGGACGGTGTGCATACCTCCTCCCCTGCCTCCTGGGAGATTCTCCAGGATCTGAACAGCTGGCCCAGGCAAGACTGATGTTGGCAACCAACCAACAGGCCCACCTGTGGGCTGGACCACCCCTTGTACCTCCCAACACCCCAGTTCCCTATCAGCCAGTCCATCAACAATCATGTTATGTACACCCATATTTGTGAGTTCCCCCATTTTTTAATGTTTATTTATTTTTGAGAGAAAAAGAGAGACAGAGTGCAAGCAAGGGAGGGGCAGAAAGAGAGGGAGACACAGAATCCCAAGGAGGCTTCAGGCTCCAAGATGTTAGCGCAGATCAGCACAGAACCCAATGTAGAGCTTGAACTCATGAACCATGAGATGACCTGAGCTAAAGTCAGAAGCTTAACCAACTGAGCCACCCAAGCGCCGCTAAGTCCCCACATTTTTGAAGGGTGGTTTTGAGATTTTAGCTTTTCACTTTGTAGAGTGTAGAGACTCAATGCCTGTTTGATAAATGGACTTAGCATCTACAACAAGCACACTTGACTGTCCAAATCGATGCAGAGAGTGGTGCTAGGTAGCATCCAACAGAGTTAAGAGGCTCATTCCAAGAGTGTGCTGAAAGCATCTTTGCAGCCTTCAGTATTGTGCCAAGCACTCTTACAGAAGACTCACCCTCAGAGAGTGGCCAGGGTAGGAACCAAAAACCACAAGGCCCACCCACAGTGACTACATAATCATGTAAGTATGATACACTCATGGATGAGACACTAGCACAGAGAGAAAAGCTTGGGAGGTTGGGAGAAGCAGGAAGCAGGGGGACATTCAAGGCAAAAGTAGTAGTCTTGGAAAAGGCCGCCAAAAAGGAAGGATGTTTCTTTTTTATCTTTTCTTTTTCTTCTTTTTCACTTACCTTTCAAGGGAACAGATTTACATGTGAGATCATGTCTGGCTCAAATGATCTTCAAAATGTACTGTATTCCCTAAACCAGCAAGTTACAAAGTTTCACATGCATCGGAATCACTTAATGAATGTGTCAAGAATGCATCTTGTTACAGAATCAGAAATTCTGGGGTTGGGCCCCACGTCTGTATTTGTACCAAACCTCCAGGTGATTCTGGGGAATCAAGCAGGAGCAGGCTTGTGCTTATAATAAGTGGAAGGGAGCATCACCAGAAGGCATTTACTCCAAGCTGCATGGGAGAGGTGGCTCAAAGATCATGTGAACTCATTGAGAAGGTGCCTTATCTGGGGGCAGCTTGTCAAGGAGGAAAGCACACTGGGCTGGGAGTCAGGAGACCTGGATTCTAATGCCCCCTTGATTTTTTTGCCTCATTAGTTATGTTAAAGCAGTCACATTCCTCTTTTGACCCTCAGCCTGCATGTCTCATGACTGGAGATAACAGTCTCCCTCACTGGGTTACTGTAGATTTCAAATGGGAGTGTGAACACAAAAGCACCTTCAAAAATAAATACCGTGGGTGTACTGGCATCGTGTTATGGGTATGATGCTCTGTGAAAAGGAAGCAATTCTTTCATTAGCCTTGTTATCCAAGCAGCAAAGCCCTAGAAGTATAAACACTGTGAGCCCATGAGAAAATGCCTAGTTTGCAGTGATAAACTCAGGAAGGGAGCCCTCACAGGCTTGCCCTTAACATTTCAGACCAAGTCAAGTTTTAACCCTGCCATATCTTAGGAGCAGCCACTTCCTGGCAGCGCCCATCAGCTCTGGTCTCTCATTCTGCTCGGGGAGGGGACAGTCCTACATAACTCACTACCCAGAATGGAAATGCCACCAAGCACACTTAATTCTTCACTGACAGTTCCCGGGAAACAGGCCTAGTTCTCCCTCATGCTCCAGAAGAAGCTGAAGGTTTTGGTTAAGAGGACTTTTTTTAGGAAATTCCATTCATGTGTTCATTCATTCATTCTGCACCACAACTTTTTATCGATTCTTTTCAGGGTGCTTGTTGCTACTATTGTTGTTTGCTGCCTGAGGATTTTTTGCCTGCTTTCCTCAGGCTCTCATCTGATTCTCATGGACATGTGGGTCATTGGAAAATCATATTACCCAACAGCTACACCCTGTTACCTTGGACCATGGAAGTCAGAAGACATTTTGAAGGACACCTACTTTAGACAATCTGGATCGCTTGAGGTTTCCAGCACCACTAAATTCCATTACAGAGCATACGTGTCTTTGTACACATGTAGCCAAAAAACTGGTTCACTTAGGGTCCAAGTTAAGAGTAGCCCAAGGGTCTAAGCAGAACACCATAGATGATCTGCAGTGGGCTATGGTCTACACAGATCACTAAGATAATGGGAACTCAGAAGTCTTCACTTCCAAGCTGGCGAGGATTATAGCTGATCTCACTTGAGGAAGGGATTAAATACATAATAGGGGGAAATGCCCAGAAATTCCCCCCAATCTCTAATACTATACTAGGTCTGGATAATCCAGCCAAGACACCCTACAGTGTAGGGAAGCATCATGAAGACAGGCCATTCAGGGCAGCAGCAACTAGAGCCCCTTGGTGGCCACCATTTTCTAATACCACCCAATTCCTCCCTACTTTAGAAACGCTGCTCAAATGATGCTTTCTGCCTATGACCTTCCCCAGTCCACATCTAGCTTCACTCAGGTCTTCCCTCATAGATGTCCCACTTTTCCTGGAGCGTCTGGGCCTCTGGTCACATTTGTCAAGCACTTTGCCAACACTAGGTCTTTTGTGTACATTTTAGCATTTAATCCTCACACCCTTCCTATGAAGGTTTTATTATCTTCATTTTACAAATGAAGTACAGAGAACTTAAGTAACTTGCCTAAAGACGCATAATTTGTAGAGTGGAAATGAAATTTAGCCTTAGGACCAGTTACAAAACTGGAGCTCTTCTGAAGGCACTGGGCTGCATCTATTACCTATCTTTTCTGGCCTTGGAAGGATTGGCAGTAACAAATATAAAGTGCCTGGGACGGAGTCTGGTAATTTGTGGGTGCTCAATAAATGATCTTTATTACTAGTACTCTCAGCCTTGAGCTGTGGATGGATCTTGATTGTTTACAGATATGTCTTCCCCTTGAGCCTTGAACAGAAAATGTGTTTTATTCACTTAGTGTCCTCAGCACCTCCAGTAAATGTCTGGCTACACAATGCCTTGTATACATGAGGCCCTCAATAAATGTCAGCTGAACTGAATGACATTGCATTGAACACTGCCAGGCCTTGAAGACCTGGCTAGGTTTGAATAGGGTGGGAAAAAGAGAAGATAAAGTCATTAAGAGGGATGTGCCCTTAACCCGGTGTGGGACCAACCCAGCCAGACTCAGAGATGGAAGTTTGGATAAGACCTCGAGGAAGCTTAGAGCAGCCTGATCAGCCACAGAAGACAAGGCACACTGACCTCAGTTCTTCATCCAGTCCATGGGACAGTGAGCAGGTAGCAGGTGAAACAAAGTATGTGAAACTTTGGCATTTCATTCTTCTTCCTGGTTTAGGGCTCATTTAAAGAGGAGATGAATGATGTCTTCTTGGTGGCAAGAAAAATGGTCACAGATATCATAACAGGTATAGGTGTAATTCTTCTAAGCCACCTGAATGACTCACCTGCCTTCTCTGGGCTTAGTCTCTCTGTCTATAAAATGAGATGTATGTACCATGGCCCTGCTAGCTCCTGCTTTCCATGATTCCGTGGCTCTAAGTGAAGCTTAAAACGCAGAGTGGCTTTCCTTACAAATCACCACAGCAGTTTTTCTATAACAGCACCAATTAGCATTCCTTCAACTAACAAATAACACCTACTCCATGCCCAGATCAGGGCCAGTCACCGTGAAAAATACAAAGCCTCTGTCCTCAAAGAGTCTAATTCTAGTAGGGAAAGCAGAAAAATGCTCCTGAAGCCACAAGGGAAGAGCAAGGCAGGTAGGGTACTAACTGCTCATTGCCAGCTCGAGGTTTAGCATTTGCTGATTGCAGCTAGACTTCCCAGCAGCATCTCCCTCTGAGCCCTGTACAGTTTGTGCAGCTGGACAGAGACATGCAGGCTGGGGCCACCCCAGGGTCTCAGAGAGAGGCTTCCAGAGCTTGACCCAGGTTATGGCAGATGAGGGCAGCATGGCTCATTGCCAGAGGAGGCAATCAAAGCCACATGCTCTCTCTGAAGGCATTCTCCCTGTTGCCAGTCATTCCTAAATTGGAGGGGGCCCCAGCAACTGGCTTTCTAGCTGGTTCTTCAGGACACAAAGGTACTCTCTTCTCAGAGTCATCAAGAAGGCTTGTTTTCTTTGATGACCATTTCAAGGACAGGTTGGGTGACCCTTGGCTTCCATATCCATGGATTCTATCTGTGTTCAATCTCACCTATTTAACCATTCCTGGCAATGCTAGTTCCTGAAATTAGTGGGAAATGCCTTGCTCTGGCCATTTTGCCTGCTCTTGAACATCTTTTCAATCACTTCCTGCCTCTCTATCCTTGCACCTCCCCTTCATTCCCCACCTTGCACTCTATGCTTCTTCTAGATACCAAGTCCCTCCAGTTCTTTTGTTTTTCTTCTTTGAGCTCCCCTGTCACATCATCTGTAATGGCCTGCTACTCCCCTGTGTCCCCGCTGCCACCCCTGTTTTAAGCATAGTGCCTGGCCATTGGTGAGGCTCAGTAGATATTCATTTTAAAAATAAATGAGTGAGGGGTACTTGGGTGGCTCAGTCGGTTAAGCATCTGACTTCGACTCAGGTCATGATCTTATGATTTGTGAGTTTGAGCCCCGCATTGGGCTCTGTGCTGATGGCTCAGAGCCTGGAGCCTCCTTCAGATTCTGTGTCTCCTTCTGTCTCTGCCCCTCCCATGCTCATGCTCTGTCTCTCTCTGTCTCTCTCAATAAAAAATAAAAAATAAAAATAAATAAGTAAATAAGTGACTTAATCTAGAACATTCAACATAGGTGGAACAGATGACTGAGGAGGTCAGGAGCTGTGTCCAGCTTTGCCATAATTATCAGAGAGCTCTGGGCCCCCTCTGTCTCACCCTGGTCCTCTCTCAGCTTGCTCCAGACTTCAGATACTTGTTGAAACACCACCCAGTTCCTCTTATGTTAGGATGACTTTGTATACATCTAAAGAGCTACCACAGCCATTATCCCATTTGAGGGCACTGAACACAGTAAAAATAGACTTGCATTGGAATCCTAACTTCTGCCACTCACTAAACCACATACCTTGAGCAAGTTACTTAACTCTCTGAATTCCAGGCCATCATATGTAAAATAGAGGTAATATTTACTTCGAAGTGCTATTGTCAGGATCAAATGAGAGAAAACAAATAGGAGAAGTGCCTATCCCAGAAATGGGTGCCCACGGACCCCTATACCTTCCCTGAGAGTCACCGAGTAGGCATGATCATTCCCACCCCATCACCATTACCAATGAACAGACGGTGAATCCTGAGCTGAGAAAGCCAGTGAGCATCTTGTCTAAATATGTGACAGAACCAGGAAGAGAACCTGGTCTCAGATTCTGTCTGTTTACCCCATCTGGTTTCCCAGAAACTCCCAGAGCTGCAGCACCTGCCGCAGGGTCATGCTGTCTGGCTTAGAGCAAAGCATGGCATCAAAGAAGCAGGTTCTGGTACAAGGGCTGCCACCTACCAGGTGTATTTGGACAAACAACCTGATTTATTCGTCTAAATTTCAGAATTTTCTGTGTTCAAACTAAGAGCGAGGAACCCCATCTTAGCATACAGGATACTTTCAATAATCCAATTAGAAGATATATGTAAAAGTCTTCTACATTGAAGTGTAGCTGACATGTAATATTATATTAGTTTCAGGTGTACAACATTTATGTACATTACAAAGTGATCACCATAATGAATCTAGCTGCCATCTGTCACCATACTAAGTTGTTACCTATTATTACTGCATCCCCAACTGGAAGTTTGGACTTTTAAACCTCTCCCCTATTGTGCCCATCCCCCTCTGTGAAATGCTTTAAATCGTATGAAATACTAGGGGTCTGGGCAGTGTGGTTAATGTTATTTCTGCTTATCCTGAAGCTGAAAGACTTCTCCCCACATTTTGCCTTGCTCCACCCCCTAGCCCAACCTTGAGGTGAGAGACCTCTGCCCTTCTTTCCTGACCCTGGCACTGGAAAGTAAAAGAGTTTTTTCTTCAAAATGCAGTGAAATTTCTTTTAGAATGAATTCAGGAGACTTCCCACCCATCTTCTGATCGGTCACATGTGGCTACCAAAGATGAAATAATTTGGAAATTCCAAGACAGATAATTGTGTGTGTGTGTGTGTGTGTGTGTGTGAGAGAGAGAGAGAGAGAGAGAGAGAGAGAGAGAGAGAGAGAGAGGAAGAGACAGAGATAGAGGAGCTCCTTTATTATCAAATGAAATGCCATAAAGTATCCTCCCTTCTGCCTCTGCGCATCCTTTAAAATTCTCCCTCCCACCTACCTGGCAATTCTTTAATGTGGTTTCTATTGGTAATGAAGCAAACAGAATTACTTACAGTTAATCATAGAAATAAGCAAATGAAGCAAGGACTTCATGGGATCAGCCCTGGCCTTTTCTCCTGGGAAAGTTCTGGTAGATTGGGCTTGCAGTGAATGATTGATTACAATGACACGGGTGCAGTCCACGCTGCACATCTCGAAGACTGTCCCTTCTACTGCTTCCAAGATCCCTAGAGATATGCAGCTTAGATATTCCTTAGCTCAATTTCCCTTTATTACTTGTTATTAATCCTTTGACTTGCACTGAGCATGTGCCAAAGCCCTTGGCTCAAACACAGAAATGGCTTTTATTAAACACTAGGAATAAAAATATGCTTATATCACCCATGATAATTTCAAAATGCTCACGAACTTAACTGACCTATTTGCTGTGCATTCCAATTAGCATTTTGTAAATCTATTCAAGAATTATTTTCACATTTTAGATGAGACTTCTAAGACCAGGAATATATTCTCTGATGGTGTCCTAGATGAACTCTGGCCCATGCACGCACCTAATGCAACAGCAACTCCAAATTTCCAACTGTACAAATTTAAATTGATGGCAGGTGTCCCATTTTTAATGCAGCTGATGATGATAATTTTGTTTCTCACTGTCCTCTGAGACACCATGGCGTTCAGGCCACACCTTGGGGCCCTTTAATATCTCAACAAGTCCCATCAAAATCAACTCACTAGTTCAAAGAAGATCTGTAAGCAAAACAGGAATTAAAAATGCTAAATGGTCAATAAAAGCATCGTTGTACTTGGTCAAAGAAAGAAAAAAGGCATAAGGCATAGAGACATTCTTTTTTATATGAAAGATAGCTTTAGAGAAAATAAACTAATGTTGTGGCTGTAAATATTTGGGTTCTGCAGGGAGGGTCTTTGCAGTAGCATAGTCTACCCTGCACAACCATTCTCTTCCCAACAGTGACCCCTCATGGACTATAGTCACTGGGATTCTTGTCCGGGTGAAGAGAATAAAAAATCCCCTTTGCTCGTGTAAGAACTGTGTATGACATGACCAGTAGTCATTGTCAGGATGCTTTGACACTGCAGTGAGATGTTAATTCCTAATTCCAGTGCCTGACAGGGAGACAAGCACTTCTAACCAATAGACATCGTCACCTCTCAGTAGATCCATACTAACTGTGTTTGGCACTGTGGGGTGCAGAAGGAGGCATCACACAATATCTGAGTCAAATAGCTTGCAATTTACTTGGAAAGATTTTTTTAAATCCAAAAAGTGGAAAGAAGTAGGTCCAAACTAATGCTTCAGAGAAGAAGTGATATTGGAGTGAATTTGATAGTATAATATTAAAGAACCAAGCCATTAGGAAGGTCAGGTGGGTAGAATATTTGACTAAGCTGCAATAGGAAATTCCTGCAGAAGAGGAAGTGGAAATACACTGTGGACAAGCTGAATGGAACAAGATTGCAAAGACCTTATTGGCCAGGCTAAGGGGGATGGATTTTAATTTTCTCAATCTTTTATGATAATCTGGAGCAGGGACTTTATAGGCCAGGAGGGAGCAGCTATGAAATTTACCATGACCTCACACAGAGCTTAAAGAAGAAGGAATTGAACAGGAAGAAGATTCTTCAAAATCAGAATAATAGATGCTGGGTAGATAAGATGTAAAGTTATAAACATAAAATATCAGAGTTATAAGGATCTCAGAAATCATCTAACAAAGCCTTCAGTTTATAGGTCAGGAAGCTAAGGCCCAGAGAGGGGCATGTCTTGCCCAAGGTCACACAGCTGGTGAATGTCAGAGCTGAGATCTTTCAGTATCTTTTCCCAAGATTCCATCAAGAAAACAAAGTTTGATTTTCTGTCCTGTGGTGGCAGATCTCTCGAGGTTCTGTTGAGCAGTAGGATCCTAAGTCCTTAGATGGCACCTCTCAGCTAAAGAGACAATGCTGGCAGATCCAAAACTTTGAAATGATTAGGAGTAAAGTCACCTACCTTCATGATCCCATTTTTCATCTCAAAAATCTTTTTTTTCTTAATGTTTATTCATTTTTGAGACAGAGAGAGACAGAGCATGAGTAGGGAGGGGGCAGAGAGAGAGAGGAAGACACAGAATCCGAAACAGGGTCCAGGCTCTGAGCTGACAGCACAGAGCCCGATGCAGGGCTTGAACTCACAGATTGTGAGATCATGACCTGAGCCAAAGTCGTATACTTAACCAACTGAGCCACTCCGGTACCCCTCACCTCAAAACTCTTAACAGCACACCCCCTGATATGTCTTATTTATTGTAGGTGATATAGATGAAATCAAATGTAGATTTTAGGCATTTGATAGAGATGTTTGGTGATATTAGGGAAAACAGCTATGAGAAAAGCAGGATAAGGTTGCCCCTAGAATTAGCAGTAGTGATAGATTACAGAAATTTCCCAATTCATACTTTAAGCTTTTCAAATTTTTCATGAGAAGAAAAACAACATTTAGGGAAAAATATAAATCTATACCTTTTTTACCTGTAATGTGCAAAGGCCATGGCAAAGTCTCAGGTTCAGTTCTAACCCTGTCACGTCTAGCTGCTGTGGCCTCTTGAACAAGTCACTTACTCTCTGTTTTTTCAACTGTAAAATGGAAATAGAAATATCTGTATTATATGATTGTGAGGATTGAGTTCAATAATATATATGGAAGTGTTTTGAGAATGTGCAAATTGGTATACAAATGTGATTACAGTTCATGACTCTTTTCTACCACCCACAGCTTCTCTCCTAGAAAGCTATTCTTGTGGCCAAATCAACAGTCTTTCCAAGAAAAGAAGTTTACTTACCTCTAGGGAACACTCTCCTGTAATTAAGGCAGAACATTATGTGTGTGTGTGTGTGTGTGTGTTGCCCATAGGAAGACCACAAGTCTAAAGGGCACTTAAGATATTCTTGTGGGAATTATTTTCTCCTTCCTCCAGGCAGGTACAGCCTGTGTAGCCACTGACTGTGGCACACAGGTTCAACTTTGGGCCATACTTGCTCCCTTTGCCAAGTACACAACTATTCATGATAGTTTGTGTGTGTGTGTGTGTGTGTGTGTGTGTGTGTGTGTGTGTGCATGTATACACACACATACACACACAATGATGCACTTTCTCAGTCTCTCTATGTCAATATATGAAGATATTCTGACTTCAAAACCATCTCAGGAATTCCTCCAAAAATGTATCTGAAAGGAACAGGATTGTTCTAGATTTAAGCAGAGAGGCAGACATTGGAAGCTGCCATTAAGCTTTTAGTATCATTCCTGTAGTTTTAAATTGGACTTCAGAATCAGTGTTATTGAAAAAGGCGCACTGACATCCTGACATCTTAGGATTACACCAGTTTCCTCACCTGGGCTGAGAGCCTGTAGCATCTACACTGGCCAGGAGCGTCTACCACCCAGGTCATAAATCTCATACAGTGTGTTTTGTTTCAGATTGCTTCAGTAATGAATTAATTATGCAGCCAATAGGAACTCCATTCCTCTACTCCCAGTTAAGATACACACGGTCCACATTTCATTCCACCAAAGCCTGAGTGATTCATTGGAATCACACACAATGGAAAATATTGGAGATACACAAAAGAGCAAGTTGAGTCCTGGTACTCCAGTTACTAGACCCTAAAATCTATTGAATTAATTGGAAAACAAAGATTCAAACAAAAATCCTATGTTAGAGAGCATCCAAGGACAGCTGTCATCTACTCTGCCTTTCCTTGTATGCTTTTTCCATCAAGAAGGGGATTTTGTGTCAATGCCAGGCCTAGACTAGAGGCTTCCACTTTTCTGCTTTTGGGGAAAGCCAGCCATCATGCTGTAGAGAACCTTAGGCTAGACTTCTGAATGATTAGATACCACTAATCACTTGTTGCTCTTTCTCTCCTGGAGAGAAAGAGACCACACGAGGGAAAACCAAGGCACCAGACATTAGAATGAAGACTTCTTGTGCCTTCCTATCTGGCAAATAGCTAAATGAGTGACTCCAGCTCACATGAGGGCACAAAAGTGCTTTAAATTTTTGACCCACAGAATCATGAGAAATAATACATTTTTATGTTGTTAGGCAGATTATATAACTGAAACAAAATCACCAGTGGAAAGATGAACATAGTCAAAACAGCTGTTTAGCCTGGTGCAATAAAAGATTTCTTCAAAAAAAAAACAAATATCTCACTATGATCCACTTACTGTTGGTTATTTGGCCATAAACCTACACAGGTGTTAAGCTTATTATCCTGTGTGAGGAACCTTGGGGGTTGGGGTGAATCCAAGAGGCAGAAGTTGTACCTCCTACAACCCACACTGGGTTGTATCTTAGCCCTTAGATGGTTTCCTATAAGAAAAGGTCTGGGTCTTCTATTTCTTTGTCCCTTTCTAATAAAGACCTTGACATAGTTTGCTGGCCACGAAAGTCACCAGTAAATTTTAATAGATTGATTTCAATAGTTTACCTATGTCAATCCCTAGATTATTACCCTCTCTCTCTCTGAAATCTTTAGCCTTGTTATATTGAGGCCCAAGACTTAAGGTTGAATTTTATATAGTTAATCAGCCAGCAAGAGAAAAGTAGCTTTGATTTAACAAAAGAGCCCAATGTATAAGAAGGTTGAGTGAAATAACACCTCACATGTGTTCTTCAGCACACCAATCCTATGTGGGATTCCCTCCCTAAAGCTTTTTGGTGGAGGATTGTCTTGTGTCTGAGGGTTTAAAATAAAAGAGTGCCTGGAATGCACTCCCCTATAGCCTTTAATTTCCCCAAATAGGCACGACACTGTCAGTGTCCCAAGGTATGCCCAGCCTTCAGAGTCAGGCATCAGGATGGTTCACACTTACTGTTGCAAGGGGTTGTCAGTGGTCCAGCACCACTCCCCAAGAAGGAAGGCCCTGCCTCCCTAGTTAGTAGGTTTCCACAAAGATTTTTATTCAGTGAATCATTGGAAAGCATGATATTGTACATAAGTGAGTTTTCCAGAAATTAAAAACCATTTCAAAACATGCTTTCTTTTCATTCATCAAGTGTTTATTGAACACCTGCTGTATACTAGGCAGTGTGCTTGGTACTGGGGACACAGAAGTACAAATCAGAGTTCCTGAGCTCAGATGAATCTCATCAATAATAACCATGATGAGGATGGGGAGGACAATTTTTTGGCAATTTCCCTGACAAGATTATTTCTCCCTACTGTTATATAAAAGAAATGCTGAAATTGAAGGTAGCTTCTTCTACATAACCCTTTATTAAATAGTGCAAAACTCTCATGGGTTACTGAGTTATATGAGGCTACCTGCCCTGACATAAAAATGTCCTTGTATTGCTGTGTTTTCATATTGAGTCTAAAAAGTTTTTCCTTTTCATCCTACACTGTCTATCTTATTTCTTCCTAATGCCAATGCCTCTCATAACCCACTTTCAGTTTTGATTCTCCGTACCTAGTCTTCTGTAAGCCTTGGCAACCATCTATGACTAAGTATGTTGAAACTGTGTATTGACTAAATGTCAATAAAGTGCTGCATGATAGCCTAAGGAGAGAGAAGGTACATGGACTTTACTTACTACAAAAATTCTGCGGGAAGCTATTTCAGTTGTTCAGAAGGGTTTTATTCTTGCCCATAGAGTCCAAGGTCCAAGTTGCTACTAGCCTGGCCTCTGAATAAATGTGGTGCTGAAATAGCATTGGGGTTTATTCTTGGTAAGATAAAGCATTCAGGGCAACTGCAGCCAAAGGAGCTTCAAGTATTCTGCTACATAAAAGTTTCTATGAACCTGGAGCCATTTCAGGTTCATATGTGTCCTTTGAAAAGTGGTGACTCCACTCATTTTATGTGATCAATTTCAAAGTGTATGTTAATTAATGTGTTTGACTATAGCATTGCTTCTGGTGGGCGAAGTCTCCTTAGAAATCATCTTCCTTTTGTTTAGAGTCTAGAGGCCAAGGTCAAAGACTGCTTTCAGGAGAGATCAAATGATGCCAACTGGCGAACTGGAGTGGTGAGCTAATCTCACCCAGGGGTTTGCATTTGAGCCCCACTTTTTCTATTGACTGAATTTGTCTCAGCAATTTTATAAAGCCAAACATTCCAGACTCAAGAACTCAAATCAGGAAGAAGGTGGAAAAGGAAGAAACACCTTTGTTTAGTATCTCAAGTTGTCATGGAGTTTTGGGCTTCACATCTAGGTGTGGTGAAATTGCGACTACGCTCTGGGAGGTACTTTAAGTCTGAGGAAGTAAAGCTGCAACTTTGGAGCTGGAAAAGACCTTATGAGTTTACTTTGCATGTATTCCTTCTACAAATTCCACTCTGTACTCCTCCTCACTGTAAATTTTTCCCTTATGACACATTGCTGAAGTCAGAGGGATAATTCTACAGTGCTGTGGCAAGTCTCAGAAAGAGGGAGCTGGAAGAGGCCCAAAGACTAACTAGTTCAAGCATCCAAATTTATATATAGGGGAAAAAATGTACAGAGAAGTGTGTTAACTTACTCAGGATAGCAAAGCTGGTTAGCAGCTGGTCAGAACTCAAACTCAAGGTCAGCATTTTTCCCATTATATATAAGTCTTAGTCAGTTCAGTCTGCTGTAACAGAATACTATAGACTGGGGCCAGCAGGGTGAGGAGGGCGCTTGACCAACAAACATTTATTTCTTACAGTTCTGGAGGCCAGAAGTCCAACATCAGGGTGCCAGCATATTTGGGTTCTTGATGAAAGGCCTCAGGTTTATAGAAAGATTGTGGCAGAAAGATCTCTCTTGTGTCTCTTCCTATAAAGGCACCCATCCCATTGATGAAGGCTCCACCCTTAGGATCTAATTACCTCCCAAAGACCATACCTCCTAACACTATCACATTGGGGGTTAGAATTTTAACATAGGAATTTGGGGAGAGACACAAACATTCAGTCCATAACACCTTGTGATGCAGCTTTATGAGCGTCTTCATTTTCTTTCACTATAAACACTTGAGATGAAAGCCTTGTAAACTTAATCCTTTAATTAATTAATTAATTAATTAATTAATAATAATGGTAAAGAAGTTCACTTCCTTCCAGATACTTACAAATCTGTAAAATGTGAGATTGGATCACATAAACTCTAAAGTTCCTTAGATATCCTACTGTCACAAACAATAGCATGTGAAGTGTCAAGCTTTGGGGTTTATCTGGTCCAACTCTCACATTTTACAGATATCTATTCAAGGTCAAGTAAGGGATGAATTGGGCCTTCATGTAGGATGTGTGACCTGGACAAAGGGTTGAAAATAGAGCAGCAATATATACAATTATAGATTTAGGAACCTCAGAGAGCATTAGTCTTGCCTTGCATTGGCTGAAGAGTGACCCTGAGATTAGACAGGCACACTGGCTAGTCCATGTTCGGTTCATGGTAGAGCAGTTTCCTAAATCCTGGCACCACTATTATCAGCCCTATCGGCTGTTCACTGCACCACAGGACATCTTTGCAGCCATTGATGGGAATAAAAAATATATCCTCCAAACATTACTATATTGTAAAATCTCAGTTCATTGGAATTCTCAGGAAATGAGGCATTCTGGTTAAGTGAATTAGCTAGTTAATGAGACCCAAGGTCTGTTCCATGTCTGTAATTCTTGCCCACTTTCCCATCTGCTGTGATAACTGATCCTTCACCAGGAGGCAACCAGAAAGCTCTTCCTGTTTCTGCTCTGGTTTTTGGAAATCTTTCCAAAATGCTGGTTTCCCATTTTCTTTTTGTACTCAGTCTAGTTTAGTGAACATCACCAGGCCTTTGTTTGCTGATGAAGGATCTTGCTAGCACTGTATAACACTTGCTGTTAGTGACAAGGCTGGGATAGATTATTTTACGCACTTCCATTATTTCTGACAACTTTTCCAACTTAAGCTGAATGTGACAAATAGACCAAGATTTTGTTGAAAATGTAATTTGTTTCTACCTTTTTCTAGTCTGGAGTTTATGTTATGGGAATAAAAGTTAAGAAATGAAGGTTTGTTGAGTTCCCACAGTACACAGGCTCAGTTCCTCAGTGACGTTCTCATTGTATTCTGCTTCCCACCCTGCAAGTTTGGTATTTCCACCCTCATTTTTCAGATGAGGACCCTGAGGCTTGGGCAGGTTAAATAACTTGCCCCAGATTTTACAAGCAAAGAGTGATGGGGCCAGGATTTGAACCTAGCTCTTGGTCTATGGTTAGCAATGACTACGCAAGGGCATATATTTCTAACTGTTTGACTTTGAGCAAAAGCCCCAGTGTTAGAGATCCTATATGGAGAAAAAATGGAAACATTTGGTGGTTCTTCATCTTTCAGGGTTGCTTTTCCTGACTGGGCCTCAGTTTCCTCATTTGTAAAATAGAAAGGGAATAAGTAAACCAGACCCCTACTCACCAAACAGTCCTTATCAGACAGCATGAGTGCCTTTTCTTTACCACAGTTGGACTTATAACTATGGGCAATGAAGGAGACACATCTGTTTCTTATCATTTGATGACATTTAATCAGACTGACAACATGGCCAGGAATGAGCAAGTCAAGAAAATAGATAAGATGGACTGTCTACATTTTCTCAAGTCAATAGAATGCACATTAAATGTGAAAGAAACCATACATTCTAGAGTTTAACCTTTAAATACTGGAATGCTAAGAGCACTGACCTCCTTCTTCTCAAGCTATCCAAGAGGGCTTCTTGAAGCCATGAGATTCATTGTATTCTATGTGAGAGAAAAAATACTCTGTGACAAATCAAAGGTGGTGTGTTCTTTTTTTTTTTCCTTGTTTATTTATTCTTGAGAAAGAGAGACAGATCATGAGCAGGGGAGGGGTGGAGAGAGAGGAAAACAGAATCTGAAGCAGGTTCCAGGCTCCAAGCTCTGACCTATCAGCAGAGAGCCCAACATGGCCCTTGAACTCACAAACCTCTGGATCATGACCTGAGCCAAAGTTGGACACTTAACTGAGACACCAAGGTGCTCACAAAGGATGTGTATTCTAATAGTCTGTTAATGCTGAGAGAAGGCAGGATTGGGATGGTCTTGGAGGAGGCATGGAGGTATGTGTAAGTGTCGTGGGGCTGTTAGAACAAAGGGCTACAAGCTAGATCGCTTCAAAGAACAGCAAGTTATTCTCTAACAATTTTAGAAACTGAGCATCTGAAATCAAGGTGTTCACACAGTTGGTTCTTTCTGGGACTCTGAGAGAGAATCTGTTCCATGCCTGTCTCCTAGATTCTGGTGATGGCCAGCAATCCTTGGCATTCATAGACATGTAGATACATCACTTCAATCTCTGCCTCTGTCTTCACATGTGATTTTCCCTGTGTGTCTCTTCTTCTTCTTAAGAGGACAGTTAATCATAATAGATTAAGGTCATACTTTTCAAGTATAACCACATCTTAACTTAGTTCATTATATCTGCCACAATCCTATTTCCAAATAAGGTCACATTCTAAGGTACTAGGGGTTGAGACTTCAACATATCTTTTAGAGGGACACAAGTCAACCCATGACAAAGTGAGAAAAGCATAGAGGCCGGTTGTGAAAAGCAGCAAAACACCAGAGAAGTGAAAATATCCAGGTTTTCTGGATGGAAAGGGCAGCAAAACAGGGATTCCCAGACGGCCCAAGCAGATCGTTCATACACATTCCCTGACCCCTGGTCTCAGCAAGGCCTGCCCCCAGATGTTGGGGTAGGACAGCCTCTCCCACCTTCAAACATCTTACAAGGAGAAGAATAATTCAGATCACAACAAGCAGTTCTCATAGAGCTTTCCTTTTTCCCTCCTTCACCCCCCTGCCCTCCTATCAGCTAGTCCCCACTACCTTTCATCCTTCAACAAATATTTACTGCCTACCACTATGTCCCAGGCTCATAGTTCTGGGTCTTCTGTTCTAGGTGCTGTAGATGCCACAATAAACAAAATAGAAAACAGCAACAAAAATTTCTGCTCTCATGGAGCTTACATACCAGCAGAGATAGGCAATAAGCAGCAAGCGTCATAAATCAATCATATAATATTCTTGAAGACTCTAAGTGTTGTATAAAAAAGTGATGGTGGGAAGAGCAGAGTAATGAGGCCTGGTAATTCAGAGGGGTGGGGGGCAAATTTTGGTTCAGAGTGTCATAGTCTGACTTACCTTTGATTGGGATCTCTAGCTGCTGTGGAGGAGACAGACTACAGTGGCCGAGCGGGGAGGCAGGTAGCAGAGAGGAGGCTGTAGCTAGCCTCCAGGTAGGAGTTGCCACCAACTAACATGGGAAAACTGAGGAGGAATCAGGTTAAGAGAATGATCAGGAGTTCAGTCTGAAATGTAGGGCAGAGAGGTAAAGGAGACAGTTCAGCATACACTTCTGCAGTTGAGCAGAGAGATCTGAGTAGAAAACAAAAATTTCGTATCATCAACATATGGATGTTGTTTGTATTGTAGTTATCTATCACTGTGCAATACAGTATTCCAGAACTTAACAACCTAAAAGAACTTTCATTTAGTCACAGAATTTCTGAGGTCGGGAATCTGAGAGCAACTTAGTGGGATTGCAGTCAGGTTGTCGGCCAGAAGCTTCAGTTCCCAGACACACAGTCCTACCTGTAGAGATGTTCGCACAGCATGCTTTCACGGCATCTCCTTCAAGAGAGGAGAGGGAAAAAGAAGAGGCTGCAGTCTTTTTTATAACCTAATCTCCTAAGTGACATACCACACTTCGGTCACATGCCATTAGTCACAAACACTAACCTGGTGCCTTGGGCGGGGATGGACACGAGGAGGTGCTAGCAGGGGATAGAAGTCACTGGGGGCATCTCGGAGTCTGGTTAGCTTATTAAAGTCAGGAGACAGAGAAATCACCAAAGATCCCTCTTTGCTTCCTTCCTTTTTCCCTTCTTTCTTTTTGTTCTTTCTTCTCCTGTCTTCCTTTCTGCCCCATCCCTGTAACCACCTACCACGCAGCAGGCTTGTGTAAAAGCCACTGGACTAACAACTCTAAGACAACTTAAACGCAGCCCTGGTTGCTGAGGAGCTGTCAGGGATGATGAGGCAGCCAGACGAATGAACACCCGCTCCCAGCCCCATAGCGTCCCACAGCTGGGCAGACAAGGTGCCCCAGGGGCTCTCAGGAACAGGGAGGAGACTCTAGGTGAATGTGCACAGGCAAGGAAACTTCACTGCAGACCTTGGAGCTATGCACAGGTGACCCTGTCTAGAACAGCTGGAAACAGCTTCAGAGAGATAGTTGAGGACTAAGAATGAGAGGATAATTATACTTGTGGGGAAGGTGGAACCAAGACCTTCCTACCCCATCCTAGGCTGGCTTTCTGTCTGTGAAGTGGGGTCATCTCTCTGCTTCTAGAAACCCTCCTGCCAGGATGCTCTTTGCCACCAGAGGTGGCATCTAGGCAGGCCAGGCTGAAGTCTAGGTTGAAGGAGTCTGTGAGGCCAAGAGCCAGGTGTGCCTCCATGCAGGTGGGAGCTGGAGAGGTCTCTGAGCTGAGGGTGAGATCAAATCTAGACCTTGCGTCTTCCAACTGCAACCAGCCCTGCTGGAGGCCAGCCAGGCGGCCCCATCGATCCCAGACCACGCGGGAGAGCCTTTGAAATACAGCTGCCTCTTCCTGGGCCTGCTCCCTGTGCCCCCATGGTGTCATTTCCAAATCCATTACATTCCAATGGCTTTGGGATCTTTTAATTACATGTGACGAAGCCCTGCCGTTGCTGGAATTAGACGGCCTGTGTTGACGATTTATAGGCCTCAGCTTTCACGCAAGCAGGGTCATAAATAACATGAAATGGGCCCTTCAGTATTAAAAACTTCAGAGCTACCCACTAAGCCATGACAGAAAGAAAAAAAAATGAAAGGGTAAAAAAAAATAATAAAAAAACAGTAATGTCTGTGTCTCGTGTATTTAAAATACTGTATGTGAAACAGGGAATGTCAAAAATATGGGGTGCTGAGCAATAGGCAACTCATAAAATTTTATCTCAGGTATGAGGATTTCCAACCACATAACGAGGCCTTTCCTTCTTCTTCTTCTTTTTTTTAATCCTAGGTAATTCATGCCTGATGAGGTGATTGAGAGGGCAGGTTGGCCGGCTCACCCATTCTGCCTCCCCAGATTTAATGGCAGTGTAAAGACTGCAGGGTGAAGCCATCTCCAGCCCTCTTCTCCTCTCCCCATTGGGACCCTCCTCCTGGTCCCCTCGGCCAGCTTCATTCCCTCCTCAGATATTTGCTCATGCTGATCTCTGCAGCTGGGATGATCTACCCAATCCTTTCCTTCTGCCACATTTTCTTACCTCTCCCAGTGCCCAGAGGCCTTCTCTGACTGCTCAGACACCCAAATACACTGCATTCAGGGGTAGTCAGACCCTGGCGTGGAGAGTTAACCAAGGTTGGTGGTACTCACAGGCCTTCCCTGTCTTGCTGAAGCAGGGGCTCCCTGTGGGCTGGAGCTGGATATATTACTTCCCTTCTTTTACCTTTTGGTACCTGGCATAAGACTGAGCACTTGGCAAAAAGTTCACAAGTTATTGGCATTGAGAAAGCTAAGAATCAGGAATTCTGTTGGGTTCTAGTCCAGAGAGGCAAGAGAGAAAGCATGTGAGGGAAGATGACAAGAGGGAAGAGATGGAACTGGAGAAGGAGAAACATCTCACCTCAGCCCTTTGGTTTAGAAGGAACAGGAGCTCAGAATTCCTCAAGCACAGTGGGGCCTCCCCACAGGACAACAATATAAATGGGACTCAAAGACCCTTGAGATCCAAGGCCATTCTTGGAGCCCCTGCTCCAAGCTTGACAGCAGGAGTCTACGGTCTTCTTGCCAGAATTCTGCCTCTCCCATGATGCAGCTGTATGTGTGTGTGTCCCTTCCTCTTATCTGCTTCTTCTGTCAACAGCACTGTAAGCCCAATTCAGAGACCAGACTGGCCCACTGAAGTCACACTGCCCATTAAGCAAATCTCTCAAACCAAGACCTGCTCAGAGGCACCTGGCCAGCCTAAAGATAGATAGGCTGCCCCTGGATCAGTTGCCCACCAAAGTCCAGTCACCTATCTGTAAGGGACAGGCACACAGGCACCAGCTTAACTGCTCAGATAAAGGAATGGAGCAGACCCATGCCCATGGGTGAACTGAGAAAGGACAGGTTTTCTCAGGAGTTTCTAATACAGAACGGTTCACAGAAGTTTAACTTTATTTGAGCCTTAAATGTTGGTTCATATTCTAGACCTAAGAGAGTGACTGACTTAAGAGCTTGATCTAACACTGTCTAGGGGCCACTAGACATCCAAGGCTTACTGATAAAATAAGATCTAGCTTTTCAAATCTGAAAGAAAGGGAGAGAATTGGGAGTAGGCACTGAAGCGGATGGGACTGTGTGAAGTCATCGGGCGATCTGCTTTGCCTATGGCTAAGGTGTCTTGAAATGTAATCTCCATATGGACAGAAATCAAGGCCACCACACTCTGCTGTTTCCCCAGTGCTTAGAACAGGGTCTTACACAAAATAGGTACTTTTTTTGTTAAGTGAATTAATAATGTTGAAAGGCAGAGACCTCTTCCTGACAGCAGGCTAACTTCTTTGACAGACATTATAAGGTGCATCTATCCTAGGGGCTTGTTAGATGAAAGAGAAAAGGGGCTTTTGCTTTTATGTCCCCCAGGCATCAACAATCAAAAAGGCTCGCTTAGGTTTTCAACTCACTTGTCTGAATAGCCTCCAGGACTATCACAAAGGTATATTCCTCTGCCTAATAATAACTTCCTCATCTCTGTGGGCTCAGAAATCTCAGAGGGAATGGCTAAGAACTACAGTGAGTGGTTTTAGAAGTCGCACTAGAACCCAGAGTGGATAGTCAGGGCCAAAATATTGTCACCAAGGACTGCCTTTCCTGAAGGATGGGCAGGGGAACTCAGCAATGCCATAGTCTAAAACGTAAAAGGTATTAGAGTGGAATTTGGTGAAAGAACAGAGAGATGAGGAAGTTGGATTTAAGATGCAGAAAGTAACGTGCAACAGGAAGCTTCTGGATGATTTGTGTGTTTTCCTTTTCAATGAACTTTGTGCAGTGGATAAACAATGATTGTATCCATTAATAAGTATCTTGTGTTTTACAAGAAAAAAAAGAATTCTTAAAATAGTAAGTAAAATTTGAATTCCATTTTCCCACTGACTTACGAATCGGGGAAGTATTGTCTGGTAGATCTGGAAGGTTCCCTAGAGGTTTAGCTCAAAGCTCTTCCTTTACAGAGGTAGCATATGACACTGCATAACCAGAGTAAAAACGTGATAGTGAAGTTTCTGCAGTGGGAGGGAGGCTAGACTGATCAGCATCAGCCATTTGCTCACTGTACTGTCCTCAGGGAGTAGATGTGGCCTCGGTCCCCAGGGCTGTTATTTATCTAATATTAGATATTATTTAAGATTTTTTAATACTTAATTGTTCTATATTTATTAATTATTTAACATTATTTAATATATGTCTTTAAATTAACACTTTTTAAAAAAAAATTAGCCTTATCCTAGATAGTACCTACAGCATAAGGTTTTCATAGAGATAATAGATATGTAGAAATACATACATATATATATACTGTCTGAAATATATTATAAAATATTATTATTAATTTTACATCATATACATATAGCCACACCTCAGAGATACTGTGGGTTTAATTCCTGACCACTGCAATAAAGGAAATATCACAATACAGTAAATCAAATAAGTGCTTGGTTTCTTAGTGTATATGAAAGCTATGTTTACACTATCCTGTAGTCTACTAAGTGTACAATAGCATTACATATAAAAAATGTACATACTTTAATTGAAAAATACTTTATTGCCAAAAAATGCTAACCCACATCCAAACTTTCAGAGAGTTGCAGTCGCTGATCACAGATCCCCATAACAAATGTCATAAATATCCATTGATAGCTTTTATAAAAATGGTATCATGATCTTTGTTATCTCTTGTCACTTAAATAGATCATATATCCATGTGATTACAGCATGACAAATATAATAATGAATAATATAATAATAATTTAAAATATTATGGGAATTACCAAAATGTGACATAAGACACAAAGTGAGAAATGCAGTTGGAAAATTGGCACCAATAGGGATGCTTAACACAGGGCTACCACAAACCTCTAATTCATAAAAAACACTGAGAATATCTGAAAAGCACAACAAAGCAAAACACAATAAAATGAGGTATGCCTGTAATTGCACATCAGAATAAATATGTGAACATTAATATATACAGATTAAAACAATTCAGTATTCATCCATGGATGGCCTGAAATCATCTTGCACACTGCTGATGGTATATGTTTGCCTTCTGGAAGTACTAGACTAGATTAATTTTTTTACATTTTTTTAAAATGTTTATTTTTGAGAGAAAAATAAAAACAGAGCATGAGTGGGAGAGAGGCAAACAGAGAGGGAGACACAGAATCTGAAGCAGGCTCCAGGTGGTCAGCACAAAACCTGATGCAGGGCTCAAACCCATGAACAGTGAGATCATGACCTGAACTCAAGTAAGATGCTTAACCAACTGAGCCACCCCTTACAATTTTAGGATTCTCTGATCTCTGAAAAGAGGTAGTTTTGTGAGAACTGGCCACACCTGGAACACTTTCCCTTTTTCTCTCCACCTCCCTAAATCATGGCCCTGCTCAAATCTCATCTCCCCCGTGAAGGCTTCTGTGCAGAGGAGAGATAACACAGCAGGCCTGAGATTGCTATCCTTAAAAAAGCGCACTGCAAGGGTGGTCTTTGGCTGGCATTGGGAACTTGGATTTTAGGTAAGTTCTGACCATTCTCTAATAGGCAAGCATGGCTAACTCTGCCTACACTATATAAACGGCATGATTTATGCTGAAACCTGCTTTCCTCTGAGGTTTAAAATTTGGTATGTGCTGGGTAGGTGTCTGTGTGTCCAGACCCAGTAAAACCTTGAGCACTCCATGTCGGGTAAGCTTCCTTCATAGACAGTACTTCCCATGTGTTGTCACAATTCAGTGCTGGAGGAATTAACTTGTCCTATGTGATTCCATTGGGAGAAGACTCTCAGAAGATTGTGCCTGGCTCCCTCTGGACTATACCCCGTGTGCCTTTTCCCTTTGCTGCATATGCTTTATGTCCTTCCACTTCAGTAAATCTTAACTGTGAAGGCAGCCCTAAGGTGAGTCCTGAACCACTGACCTGGGGGTGGTTTCAGGGACCCCACATATAGCTGTCCTCCATGGTCATGCCACCGTCCAATTGCCATCCTATACTGAACCCTTTCGACACCTTACATATAATCATGTAACTCTCCCACTTGTTTCATCAACTAATGTATCACTAGTAAATGTGAAGTCTCTCTCCCATTCATTAATAAGCTTCTATATGACTCATGCGACTTTGATTTGTATTTGTGTTTGTGCCTAATGTCTTATTCATGGTAATTGCTCTAAGCTTCTTTAAAATGAACACAAACAAAACAAAATTTTGAAGGCAATATATGATTATTGTAAAAATAACTTAGAAAATACAGAAGAGCAAAAAGAAAAAAAAAAACTTAACCTTCTAAGATTACCTTCCTAGCAAAAACAAGTTTATCCATTTGGTTGTATATTCTTTTAGTCATCTTACTATCCATAAATAGCCCTTACAAAAATGGTATGATTTTTGTTACCTTTTTCTACTTACCATGAACATGTATCAGTGTGATTATATGTTTATCAATAATGTCATTTTTAATGTGACATAATAACTTATGTGTCACAAACCCAGTGACTCACAAGTGAAATACCACCACCCAAAGACATGTCATTTCTGTGTAGCATAGTATTAAGCTACCCAGTATTTATAAAGAGCATGTTAGAATTAGTTGCCAGTATCTGAATATTGGGAGACTTCACATAAAAGTCCATAATTTCTGCTTTTCTCTAAATATGGTAATAACCACATTCCCATTAAGCTGCATGGGGGAAGCTGAGTAGCAGCTGATTTCTTTAGATGAAGCCTGTGTTCCCTCTTTGCCTCAGTCCCCACCATGCCCAGTGGCCTCACTGAAACAACAGTGAGGAGCCAGCTGCTATTCATAAGAGTCTTGGGCTTACTTTCTTTTCTACAGTCAAGACAAAAGTAAAATCTATCTTGTACTCATATGTCTATCAAAAGCTAAATGAAAAGGGAAAATAAAGAAGGTAGTTTGTTTCAACAAAATGGAAGTGAACATATTTCTGCAGTTCCCAAACTTTGTTCTAAGGAACTCCAGGGTGCCACAGTGAACCCACAAGTGTAGTAAAGATATATTTAATTATCAAAGGATGCACCATTTTACTCAATTATCAACAGATGCACCGTTATACTCAATACTGTCAGATGCTACACAAAGTACCAGCTTGGGGGAGCTCAGAGATTATATCATGCTACATATATATGATATCATCATATCTTTGCAAAACTGAGTTTTCATTGGTTGATGTATTAAAAAGAGAGAACCATACAAAAATCATTGTAGAATAGGAAATGAGGGTGGATATGTCTGGTCAGATTCCAAGGTTTGACTAATTGTACAATGGCCAACAGGTGTACATATTCCATTAGTAAACAATTGTGATTATTTAAGACTGAATTATAAGTATCTTTTTCTTTCAGCTTATGTGTAATATTTTTTTCAAATAGCTACTAAATTATTAGGAAATAAATACGTATCAGTTTATATGGACCTACATACTTAATAAATCTAACCATGTGTCACCTATTTTTGTTTGTGGCTGCTATAAAAATATTACTCAGACAAAGTTTGGGAGCTTTGGCACCTCCCCTTGTACAGCAGAAGATACTACAGGAACTGGTTTCCCTCCTGCCTGACTGGTTTCACCCTGCCTATGTCACTAGAGCCTGTGAGGCCTGTAGTGAATACATCTAATGCCTGTCTCCTATCCCTGGGAAATTTCTGTTGCTTGTTAAACAGAGAGGAACATCTTCATAGCTAATATTCCCATACATTCAAGATTATATTCTTAGTATAAGCTCCTAGAAGAAGAACTGCTGAGTCAGGTTAGCCAAACTTTTAAGGCTTTCAAAATTATTTCTGGATTGACTCAGCTCCATTTGAGAATCCCCAAGACCGAGAAAACTTCCTGACACACAAATAGGGCTGAATATGCAAGAACTGAGTTGAATTGAATCGAATCACATCGAAGCAAACCAAATCAAATTGAATCTCTGAAAGCACTAGGCAATGCTTTTACTTTTCTTGGCCTGAAGTCACCTCTGCCTCTGTTGGAGCCTGGGGCAGAGGGTGCTGGGGCATCTGCAGTGGGTATCATACAGATCCTGAGGTCCTTAAAGAAGGTGAGAAGGAACCCCCGAGAGTGGAGAGCAGCGCTCTTGATCAGTCCCACTATACTGCCTGTCTCCCATATGTCTTCCTGCACTATTTCCCCTGCCTCCCATTCAGGATTTGGGATATGTGTTGCTGCCTGAATGAAAGTAAAATGGACCAGGGGATGGAAATGTGGCCACAAGGGGCTCCTTCACCATTCACTAGATGAGAGCAAGGAAAGAAACAGGAACTTGGCTTCCTTCCTGTCCCTTGATGCCATGCCCCCAGATGGTGTGTGGAGCCAGTAACCTCGGGTGCCCCAATTGAAGGGCTGTGGTGCCTTGGGCTTACAACTTATGTGAATGGCCTGTGTTCAGATCTGCTGCAAGCATGGCAGGGTCAGAGCCAACCAAGCTGTGGGACACACTGGGGAAGAGGGCCAGAGCAGCTGCCTTCTCAAATCTCGCACACCACCTCTGTGCGGCCTGGGCTCTGCCTTCCCCAGACAGGAGACAGCTTGTACCAGAGACACTTGTGAACATGAAAAGGGAGAGGGAGGGAAGCAGAGGGGAAAAAATCTATTCTACCTCGCAGCTTTCCATCTATACCCCAATGGAATGTGGGTAATTTGTTCTGCCTAATGAGCAAGGGCTGCCTTCTGTGGAGGCAAAAACGTCAGTGGGTTGATGAGGCAAGTTGCCATGGGAGACCAAGGGATCCCACTGACGTTTGTACCACCTGGCAAGGGAGTCCTCTCAGGAGGAAGGAGCGGCTGTCTCCTTCCGTCAGGTTAATATGCCCTTGCATTTGTGCAGTGTTACATGTTTTGAGGCTCCTTTACACCAATGGTTATATTATAGTTGAGCAATGAAGTAGGTAGTCCTGGTGTTATTTTCTGTTTTTCAAGAGAAAAGGCTGAGGCTCAGAGGAGTTAAAGAAATTGTCCAAAGCCATGAAGGTAATAGATGGATCTATCTCCAGATGCCTAGATTCCAAATCTTTGTATGTGTCTTGTCTTTTTATGAAGGACCTGTTACTGGACTGAAAGGAATAGGGGAGAACTTGAGGGACATCAACCCCACAGAACCCCCAACCCACAATTTAAGGTGAATCAAAGGAGGTCCCACTTTAGCAGAGGAGGACAAACCCATAGACCTTGTACCAAAGAGTTTAGATTAGTGCACGCATTGCAACTGGAATAAATGACCAGGGCGAGCAGGGATGGGTGTGTCTAGCAGAGCAGGAATGGGCCCCCTGCCTGACCCTCCTACCTTCCCAGGATGACCTCTCAGCACTGCCTAGGCATCCTACACCCCAGCCACTCAGAACCACAGCTGTTCCCAGAATCCACCAGACTCTTCCCACTTCCATGCCTTTGTGTAGCCTCTTCCTAAAACTTTAAGTTCAAATGTCAAAGGTCTTTAAATCCCATAATGAGTTCATTGCTTTCTCCTGTTGAAATCACATGGTGGTGTCCATATATCCCTCCCCAGCCCACCATCCACCTCTCTCCTCTACTAGACTATGAACCCTTTGAAGTTAGGAATGATGATTTTTTCAATGCTCAATCCTCAACAACTGCCAAGAGGTCTGCACTTATTAGGATCCTAACATACGTGTATTAATCGAATGTTTCCATCATCATTGCCATCTTAATTTAAATCAAAATTATTCACTAAGCATCACCTTGGGCTGGTCATTATGTAGGCAATGGGATGTGAGATACTCTCCCCACAATCCAGAGCTCACAGAGTGCTTTGGCAAAGCAGGAGGAACATGTGCACTATATTGAATTCAGATTATCTAGTTGACACGCTGTGAGTCCAAGCATGGTGAAAATCTGAGCTGTTCAAGCGGGATCTGAGGAACCTTGAAGGAAAAGGAGTTAGAAGGCATCCCGAGATGTTACAAGGGCCTCTCTGGACTGGGTTCTGAGGCAGTTGCAAGATCAATGTGAAGTATAGTTTCAGTTATTACAGAGCTGAGAAGGATAAGGCCAACGCAGCTGAGGAAAACAGAAGAAAAATAAGGACTCTGTTCAAAGGAGCTACCCACTTCCACCATGATGATGTCAGAGAAGGGAAGGCTAGAGTAATCAGGAAGGCTTTGTGGAGGAGGTAACATGAGCTGGGCTTTGAAATATATTTAGGTACAGGAAGATAAACATCCCTAGAATAAGGACCAACCATGTGCCTAAAAGCAATAATTAATCCATATAGCTTGAAACAAGCAATGATTAGCCCTAAATCTATCCCTCTGTCCTAGGACAGGTTCTGCCACAGGCAGAAAAGATATGAAAACAAGCACCTTCTTTTGCACCAAGACACTGATTTTTTTTTAATATAGATAATTAAAAAAAAAAAAACAGTACTCCAGATGGATTTTAAACACAGTGGGGAATTGGGCGGTGTGATGGCAGATGGCTATTTCAGCTGCACATGGGTAAAAATAATTTCAACTCCCCAATACCCAGGACTGTTCTGAACTTGTGAAAACCTCTTAAGGAGAAGCTGCAGTGCAATGCTCAAAGCACAGAGCTATAGCAGATGGGGTCCTAGGGCCTGGAGCTCACCAATAGGAAAATATCTATTGCTGTTGGATTCAGCAGTAAACACCCCAAACAAAGGTTCTGTTCTCAAGGAGCTGATATTCTGGTGGGAAGGCACAGACAAAAGTAAATACGAAGTCAGGTGGTGTTGGAGGCTGTGGGGGAAAATAAAGCAAGGAAGGAGGATCAAGAGTAGTAGGACAGGTGGTGGCTGTGATGGGGTAAGGGGCAAGGGCAAAATATGAGCAGTGACCCGGAAGAGGGGAGGAAGAAATCAACCATCAGAACACCTGGGACAGGTGCACTGCAGGCAGAGAGAAACAGCAAGGCCAAAAGATGTGAGGCGGGAGCTTGACCAGCATGTTTGAGGAGCATCAGGGGCTGGGGTGATAGGAGCGAGGGGGAGATTTGTAGCAGATGAGCACAGAGCAGGAGGCCATGGCAAGGGTTTGGTGTGGACCCAGAGTGGGATGGCAGTCATGGGAGGGTTTAGGCTTAGGAGGCCTAGGAAAAACCACTCTGGCCAGAGCGTTAGGGGTGGGATGTGAGGAAGAAACATGCTCAGGCTACGGTAGCAATCAAGGTAAGAGGGGATGGTGACCTGGATCACTGATAGAGTAGACCAAGGACTCCTAAATTTCCCCTCTCAGATCCCTTTTCTGCATTAAATAACCTCCCAGCACAACAGTTACCATTTTTGTATCTGTTGATTAGGCCAACGCTTAATGTTCACATCTTGACAGTATTTATATACATTTGGAAAGAGTCACATGTGGATATATGCATGTTGCATTGCTTATTAGGTCTGCAGACTACATGTTTAATGAGTCGATGATTCTCAGACCTCCTCTTGCATTGTGGCCCCAAACCAGGCCACTTTTCCCACTACCTTGGCCAGCCTAGGACCCGTTCCCTTAGGTCTCCCTGCTAGAAGGAGGCTAATAATAATAAATCCCTGTGAGCTTCAGTGTCAGTGGGCAAGGATGATAACTAAGCAGGGATTCAAAACTTGGAGTTGATCTACAACAGGGATTTGGAAGATCCAAGAACAGCCCCAAGTTGCAGGCAAAACGTGTGTGTGTGCAATATGAGGTCAGCTTTCATTAGCTTCTCAAGGGTCCCTGATGAATAAAAAGAAGAAGGAAAGGAGTAAGAACCACAAATTGGATGCATTATTTCTCCCAGACACCATACATGTTTGAACAAAGACTTCCAGTGCTTAACCCCAGTGAACACCAGATTGGGAGGATAGACATTTTGAAACTATATAAGGCTTCAATTCACCCTGAGCAGAAAGATTGGCACAAAGTGTAGATAAAAATGTAACATCTCAGATTACAAAAAGACAACTTTTGCTCTGTCCTAAGGTCAGTCTTGAACCCTGCCACTACTATGCTCGATAAGAATGTGTGGAATAGAAAAAAAATTATACAAATGTTCCCATTTAAGAAAGGCAAGATCATCCCAAAGGAACTCATGTATTTGGAGCAATAAATAAATAAATAAATAAATAAATAAATAATCATGAGCCTGTATGCTACCTTTGGGTAAATCAGGCTTGATTTGAAGGTCAGGAACATTACAATGCGTTGCTCGCTTCACCGAGGTATGTGAAGGCTGAAGCCCGTGGCATGGTAGAAGAATTTGCAGGGTATAATTATGCATCCCTTCAACATCCCCACCACCTTCCATGTGACGTGAAACAATGTGTCACAGTCCAGCACAGTCAAAGCAGTAATTTACAAGAGTCAGCAATTCTGCAAGGCAGGTAGGCCATATTTCAAAACAGGAGAGAGAGTTGGGGGGACACAGGGGGAACCAGCAGATCAATTTACAAAGATCCTGTTTCTCTGCCACTCTGTTGACCTTTCAGGCAAGACCTAATGCCAATTAGCTCAGTTATAAAGTCCATAATTCTTGTGGGGAAGGCCGTGTGTAGCACACGATCATTTTACAACGTTTGCCCTAATTTGCAGCCCCCAAACATGGACTCCTGGGGCTGCTAGGTGGGGGTTGGGAGGGAGTTGTTGGCAAGCGGTGGGAGCAGCTGGAAGGGATCACAGAGCACAATTACTGTCTGCACATGGCCACATCTGGAAAACAGCTCCATGCTGGCTTTAAAACAGCATTAATGAAGAATGGAACCTTGTGCTGGGAAGAAACCGGGTTGGGAGGGGTTGAGGATGGGAGGAAATAAAGGGGGAGGTGCCCTTCTGCCCAATTTAGTAAGAACACAGCAGGCAGGGTATAAGGCCAAATCCAAGGAGAAGAGGGTGTTGACAAGAGAGGGGCAGCAGGGAGATGCTATTACTTTAGGGAGAGGTCTAATGCTTCTTATTCTTGCCATCTTCAAAGCTGGGTACCCAGGCGAGACTGGCCCTTTCTGCACTGGTTGAGCAGACTTGTCCACAGTGTGAGATTTTAGTGGTATCTGGAAGACTCCCAACTAAGAGGATGTACCCTACTGGTACCTAAATTCTGCCAGTGAAAACATTCAGTCTTTTGGTCAAAGGGCCCCTTCTAAGACAGGTTTGAAAATACAGGTGCACTTGTTAGCTTTAAGATCTGAGGCACAGAGTAGTTGTTCAATAAATATTTGTTCATTAGAACTGAAATGAATGAGCTGAATAAGTCATTTTGTGACTATGGCCAAATTAATTCGTATCTCTGGCTTCTTGGCTACAACTTTACACAAGACCAGTGATTCTCAATTGTGAGGGCCACAGAAGAGGGTGGCAGGTCTTTCCAAGGGGGTGTATCACACTCCATGGGGAGGGAGAAGGCAGCAATCACAGTTTAAGAAAGAATATTCAGTAGTATAATATCGTGTTGTATTTGGAAAACCCAAGAGTCTGCTTCTAAGACAAGAGACTTTCCTAACACAATCTATAGAAAGAAATGTTCCACACAATCTTCCCTGCTGGTGAGGATTTATAAACTAACCTTAGGATTCAAAATAGGCGCTTTCCAGCCCACCAAAAACGAGAGCATCTCTGTATCTCCCCGAGATGAGGAGGATTTATTTTATCGTGGGTCCGTGGATTGGAGTAGATGGACTTGAGGCCTCCCACCCTGTCTTCTCCATTGGGCTGTTTAGTATTCCTTCATTGAGACAGATCAGCTACTCCATCCCCAGAGACCAGGTACCCTTAAAGGGGCAGCGAGAACAATTACAAAGAGAATAGGGAGTCAAGAACCTATAAACAGATTTCACCTAACCTTGCCTTTGTGGTTGTTTCTCTGCCTCCCCACTATCACATTCTTTAAATTATTTAGAGATGTGGAGACTGTGGCCCAACTTGGCATAGGTTTTAGTGTTTGCCTGAAAACTGTAGATGCCAGACCATAGACTTGTAGAGGTGGAAGGAACCTTATCCACCCAAGCCCTGAGTCAGCAATTCCCCATTGGTGTCTCTGGCAAGGCACCCTTCTTCCTGTGTTTACATCCCTCCAATAGAACATAGAAACTAAGACCTTAGAGCAGCTCTGGGTTCAAGTCCTGCCTCAGCCACCTATCAGCTAAGTGACCTTGGCCACTTTGCTTCATCTTTCCACGTCTTGGTTTCCTCTTTTGTAAAATGAAGATAATAGCACCCACCACATGGGATGATCATGAGCATGAAATGAGATAATATATGTCACTGTGACTTCTATGCTGCTGCTTAGTATTCTAAATTTCTATTTATGTGATACAATGTATATATATTTACATATGACCGTGTTTGCAGTCTGTGTGTAGCCCAATTCAGGATGAGTTGAGTGTGCATGCCAAAAATGATGTAGGCCGGTGTTTCTGTTAAGAATCGTTTCCTCACATGGATTACCCACAGAGGGGGACGTGTGTGTCACTTTCTCTTGAGAGCACACTGCTCTATTAGTTACGAAAAGTTTACTCAGAATACTCTTACAAACAAAACATTCCCCTACATATTCCAAAAAGGCGAAAATGTAGTTTCTGTGAGCCTAAGTACGGCCAGCTTTCTGCTGTGCTGGGAGCCAGCATTAGGCCCCGTACAAAGAGAGGTGCTCAGGAAAGGCTAGGCGATCCCAGTGCAAGCAGTTCTAATGCTTCCAGAACAGCCCTAGGGTGTTAGGATGCCAATATCCTCTAATTCTTAGTTTTGCTCCCATGGGAGCACTGTCCACAGAGCTGAAGTCATAACCCCAGGGACAACTGCTATTCCATGCCCTTTGTCATCATTCCCCATGCTCCTCATCCTCCTTCTCTGAGAGTTCCTGGAGGAGGTTCCCTCCAGCCCCTGCCAGCCACACTGGCCTGGGTGTTCTCCATGCCAGTGTCTTTTAAAGGGGCTACATGCTCAGACCAGGCTGCTGAGGCCCCATCATGTGTCTGAGTTTGCATTTGTTTCCAGCCCCGTCACCCAGTGGGCTTGAGTTCCAAGGCTCTGTACTCCTGGGCTTCCTGAGGAAGAAGCATTTGGAAATAGCCTGGAGCAGCTGGGTTTGACACACTCCTCTGGATCCTCAAAAATATCCTCAACAGTACCTCTCTCAGGGTCCCACATTTCTGCACTTGGATTATGGCCAGGAGAAGTTCTTGCCTTCAGAAGACATGTCAGAGTCCCCACCTTTACACCTGGAGTCTGTAAGTAAGCATCCCCCTTGTGTGGTTTCCTCTCTTATTTCTGCCTATTCTCTCAACGAGCCTTCTCTCTCTGAAGCTCACGGGGCCTTGCCCACTTGACTGATCTTGCCTAGTGGCCGTCACACTCCCAAAGCAGATGAGATACTTAGGAGAGACCATCCTTAGACCCCGCATGAGTGTGGGCCCATGAAGATGCCCTCTCCCCAACTCCCATTTGGCTGCAGAAGAGTAAATTCGCCTCATGGCTGAGGATTTGGGTATTTCCAAGAGCGGCACAGGCATTAGCCAATCTGGTTGTCTCTAGCCTCACACAAGGTGAGCACTCATAGACACTCAAAAAGACTTCAGGTAGAAATACTGTGTCGTTATGGATAATTCCCCATCCTGGGCCATCATCTACCCATCTCCTATATTCTTCCCTCCCGGCCGGTGTGTGAATTCACTTTTCACTGGCAGTCTTTGCCTGTGAAGGGCAGCTTTCTCCTAGGCCAATCCAAATCCATTTCATCTTCAAGGCTCAGTTCCAGTGCCACCTCCTGAATCCCTGAGGACACCCCACACCCGGCCTAGAAGTAAGCTCACCCTCTCTGAATGGCCTCTTCACTTATCTGACCCTGCATGATGGCAGTAATCTGTGAATCTGGTTTATCCCACTCCACCCCAGTGGGACCGCAGAAGCTGGAGTACTAAGCACAAATGCAGAGAAGGTGGGGATGAGAAGGGAGTGACACTGAGGAGGATGTTCCATCCTCTGCAAGATCACCCAGGGCTGTGAGTTTATTTCTCAGGAGCAGAAGGGGAGCGGTTAGGCATTGAGGTATAGCGTCGAGGAAAAAAACAGCAAATGCAGCTTCACCAGAGCAGGAATGCACAGGTGCTGCATGCTCTGTAGGGTCTAGTAATGAATCCAGCCTCATGTGTGGGGTGGAGTGGAGTATTTGGAGGTGGGAGCCAAAGCCAGGTGTCACCTGCTAATGCTTGCACTTTGGCAAGCATTAAAACTTCTGACTCCTCATAAGTGTCCATTTAGTCACAGATACAAGGGACAAGGTGTTACTTGGTCATGAAGAATGCTATCTTCCCAATAAGTCACAAAATATTTTGGGGTTCCCTATGTGCCAAGCACTGTGCTAGGCAGATTAAGAGGCACAGGAATTGTAAACTAAACTCTAGAGCGCTCACAGTGTGAAAGAAAAAGTGAGGAACAAACAGGTGCAATGCTAGGCAGAATGGTGAGTCTGGTAGAGGGTAGGGGCAGCTGACATGTGGAGGATACAAATAGGAGAGTGTGAAAACAAAAAGACATAGTTTAAGGAGAAGGCCTGAATCCACTGGGAAGAAGGTGAACTTTGAGAAACACCCTGGAGATTGGACCCATTGGACTGCAAGGAGTTCATGCAAGGCAGCCAAAGTGAGAGAACACACAGACCAGCTGGCCCATTTGTGGAAAGCCTCAGTGTCCGAAGAGGATGCTCAGATTATATTTCTCAGGGAAGTAGGAAGATAAGCATCTCAAAGAGACAAAACTCTGTAGTATAAAACATGTGCAGTCCTTGTACTCTCCTCCAAAATATTCCCATCCTGAGTTTGCATCAGGGTCTCCCCTAATGACATTTGTGATTGTCTGTTCATTTCCTAAACATGCAGTAATGGTGCTCTGTGTGCCATTTGACCAGATTACTAACATATGAGAAACTACTTTGTTTCCCATGTCCTCCTTCAAGTAGACTCAGTTTGGGGCTCTGGTTGGTGCTAGAGCCCCAGGGACTCTCCATTCACTGCAAGCACCAGGTGTTCGCTCTTCCCAGGGGAAGATGATGCTTGACCAAGCCCCTCCAGTCTTTAGGCGGTAAGGGATCAACCACATCAAGGTCATGCTTCCTGGGTGTGGTCCCAAGTCTCAAAGTCTTTGTCTAGATTCTGCCTCTGCCCACATGTCCATGCCCTGGTCCTCTGGACCCCCTTGTGAGCATATGCCCCCTCCCTAGCTAATACCTTCATCCCTTCATTTACTCATGCATTAGCCTCTTCATTCTGACAGGCCTATCTCTATCTGGCATCTATTTTGTTAGCCACTTATATGTTAGATAAATAGATCCCGGCTATTTGCATAGCACTCACCGGTTGATAAACCTTTTCACATATTTTATTCATTTAGACCTCAGCAGCTCAGCAGACTTGTATTATCTCTTTTCTAAAAATAAGGACACTGAGTCTCAGGGAGGCTCTGTAACTGGCCACTGCTACACCCCAGATGAGGACCCCATCCCTGTCCCTAGGATCTTCTCTCCGCCCTAGGCTCCCACACCATCACCTCCTTTCTACAGGTAAACCTCAGGAATAGGATGCTGCTTTCTGATGTCTTCACCTTCCCCGCTGCCTCTGATATAAACACCGTTGCATTCTATGGGATCTTATCTGGAGTCCCTACAGAAGAACCAGAAGTGAAACAAGCAATGTTAAGAAACCCAGCTGGAGTTAAACTTGATCTTCTCTGCAATGAGAATGAAACTAAGCTGCAGGTTCAGAACCCTCTTCCCCAACAGCTCCTCGTAGGGGGCTTCCACGCTGTGGAAGTATCTAAGTACTGGGGCACATGCCTGCCTTATGCCTCTCCAGTAAGGATCTCTTTTACCTCCCCTCTGGAAATGCTAAACAATGTGTTGTAAACCTATCAGACTCATAGAGGGCACAAGATTAGACTTTGTTATTCTCCCCCCACCCCACCCTTAGCACAGAAAAAGTCAATTTAGGTCCTTCCCTGACAGACATTGCAAAGATAAGGCATTGTCCCTGTCACAAAGATAAAAGCAACAACAAGGACAGTGTGTGGTTAAAGCCAAAACAAGCAGTACAGATAGAGTTCTGGGAATAGGATGGGGTGAGGGGATGTGGCGTCAGCAGGACAGTAGCTGGAGCCAGGGAGAGGGGTTCGATGGTTGAGTATGTGCTGAAAAAGCAATGTAGGGGGATTTCCCCAGTGGGGAACTGATCAGAAATGAGCAAAGTGTGGTCTAGGGACAGTGAGGAGGCTGGCCAACATGAATCAAAGAGCAGAGTGCCTGTGAGGGGCACTACCTGGCACCCGGAGGCTTCACCTGCATCCTGCAGGCAGCAAAAATCCCCTGCGCCTGGCTCTTCCTGTTCCCTGTAGTCCTGCTTAATCCTGGAAAGCTCCCTGGGGAAAGTGACAGCAAATTAATGGCTGGTTTGCCTACTTCTGGGGCTGACCCAGGCCCGGTATTCATCAGCCAGACCTGGAGGGACTGTCTTATCATTCCCACCCACTGCCCACTTCCCCAGCCAGAGTGAGGTCCCATGGCTGCCACAGGGGAGGCCAAGAAATGGGTCCAGGGGTGCTGGGGGAGAAAGAGTGTATGGCGTGGACACCCATGTACTCATCAAGCAGAATTAGCAAGTGTTAACATTCTCTTGTTTTGCTTTTTACAGAGTTTTATAATGAGATGAAAAAACTATCTAAGATGATGAATCTTGGGTCCCATTCCCCATTCTTCTCCCTCCCTCTCCAGAGGCAACCCCTGGCAAGAACTGCGTGTATTTCTTTCTCATCCATGTGTTCACACATGGATATGTTCATATGGATCCATAAAATGCTATGTGGTATTGGTTTATGTGTCATTGAATCTTCATAAATTATATCTTAACAAACATATTGTTCTGCAGTTTGCCTTTTTCAGTCAATGTTTCTGTTTTGGGAATCTATACATATTGATAATTCAACTCCATTTCCTTTATTTTTAACGGCTCTAGAGATGTTACTATATTCCATATTCTCTTTATCCATTCCCCACTGATGGACATTTAGCTCACATTTTATAATCTCTTCTAATTTGTTATTTTTTTATTTTTTCTATGCAAACAATGCCGCATTGAAATCCTTGTATCATTTCCTGAGGCACAAAGTTCACTCTCCTGTTGCAGACAACATACTGAGACTCTCCATTCCAGTCCACATGCAAGTGTCAAGCCTCTATCACAGGCAGAGCACCCAACTAAATGCAGTGAATAATGCAAATGATACATCCAGAGGAGTTCCTGCCTTGGAGGAGCTTACAGTTGGGAAGTAGGGATAAGCCTGTTACAAAACTGTTTGTTAAAATCTCTAGGCTAGGACAGTGCCCAGACAGCCCTCATGAGTTAAGAGATAATGAGCAGTCCACTCCGTAAAGAAAGTTGAAGGCAATGAGATTATGTGGGAAATCTACATGGATATAGATTTTATCAGGAAAGCTTTCTTAAAAGATCTTGATAGGGGCCTCAAACAAAATATAAGGTTTAAGTGTTCCGTGGTGGTAAGGGTTCAGTGAACAGGAGAGAGGGCATTCCTGGCAGGGTGAACAGCAGGAGCAAGTGCCCTGAGGCAGGCCTAAGTGTGGAATGTGAGATGTCTAGTCTGGCTGGAGTGCCTGGCTGAGATGAGCCGGGGGAGTCATTCCTCCATTTTCAAAGCTGAGCTCAGCCCCACAGTCGGGATGATATCCACGTGGCCTGTTGCCCTGGGCAGCCAGCCCGGGTGGTATTTTTCCATTACCCTGAGCAGAGAAGAAGTTCAGTCACTTGTTGATAGCAATGTGACCATTCAAGGAGAAAACAATTAGGGATGCTGACCTCTGGCCCCTAGAGAGGAGGGAGGGAAGGAAAAAATTCTCCCCGGAGCGGCGGGGAAGGGGCCGGGTGGGAAACATCCAAGAGGGTAATTGGTAAATATTATTGTTCATTCCATGTTTGCCTGCTTTGCTCGGGTCTCTCTGCAAGTGGCGCGTTTAAATCACACTGTCTGACTTTGGCAGGTTTAATTGAGTCGCCACTGAAAAAGAAATTATCCCTGTGCTATTAATTTTTATAGTTCCTCGGGGCTTTTAAAAAGTGTTTGGATTTTCTAGGTCTTTGAAAATGAAAACATTAAATTTTATTAAAAGGAAACGCAAGCAGGGGAAGGAGGGGGTGGGAAGCTGGCAGGGCCCAGCCAGGCCCCGACGAGACTGTTGGTAGAAAGGTTTGTTGCCCCTCATAGACAGCGTGACAGAACTTTTGTCCCCTTTAGAATAAGAGTCAGGTGGTCTCCAAGGATGTGTGATGTCACCTACCAGCTAAGGGTGGCCGCCCTTGTCAGTGCCACCCACACGTGTCCCCACATCCAGAACCTCTGCTGGCAGCCCCAAGCCAAGGCAGCTCTCAGTAGGGACCGAGGACTACACAGGGCAGACCCAACTTGGTGGGGGGCAAGGGACACAGAAGCTTTCACAATTTAGGGGACCCTACTGAAGGGGAAAAAATTCAAAATTCCAAGTACAAAATTATGTTTGAAAGTGAAGTTGTATTTACAAAAACAAAAGAAATCACAAGAAATTACAAATTGTAAAACGCTGACAACTTCCACAGGCACCACAAAGTCTAGAATAAGTGTCTGACACAAGTCTGTAATACTCTTCTTCCTACTTTTTTTTTTTTTTGGCTGCAAACTCTTTGATCATCTCCTTAAATGACTATCATTTTTCAATATCATTTTTGTAGAGAGAATACAAAGATAATTCAGTCTCTCCTCTAACAAGTTGATCCAATTTTGTATTTTATTATTCACGGTTTGGAAAGGTTTCTTTGAGTCTCTCAATTTGTCACTGGTAATGCCATGTGAATTTTCAGGATTGTTATCAACTTTGGGAAAACCTCTGTCAAGTATCTTTCATATATGAGCTATGAGATTTCAGGGCATTTCAACTTCTCATTTACAGTGACAAATCTAAAATACTCTTTGAATTTATGAAACTTATAACCAGATTGTCATCGATGTCCTCATTGTGGTGGCATATAATGAGTTTTCTGTTATCTCTGACAGTGTCAGTATTTCCTGTCAAATCAGCAAGACATTTAAACATGGGGGTTCTGATAAATTCTATGTCGGAAATTCCCATCAAAAAAGAAACAAAATGAATAGTGCATTTGTAATTGTATTACTTTGCATGATAGAGTATATTCCTGACAAGAGAGAACTTTCATTTTGACTAGACAGTGATGAGAATAGAATTGTCTGCTTACAATTTCACCTGCCTGATGATTGGAGGAATTCCCTACCAGCTAGCTCCTGGGGTCTGTACATTTTAGACCTTGTTTTTCTTCCCTCTCCATTTACTTCCAGGACCAGACACTGTAGGATGCATTCACTCAGGTCTTCACACAACTTCCAGTGGCTCTTCGTGGCCTGACACAGAGTATCTCTGCACAGTGGGCAGCAGCGTGTCCCTAGAAGACTTTGCTCCATGGCGACAGCTAGCAATAGTGAATTGCTACAGAAGGGACTAAGTATCACATTAAATACATCCCACTCAACCCAAACCAAAGACTCCCAAATCAGCTGCTCCTTAGCTAGTTTCCAAATTGGTATTCTGATGCCACCAAACAGAGAAGTACAAGAGGGGGGAAATCAGAGGTGAGAGAAATGGAGGCATTAACGGATCATAGCTAAAATATCTTGCATTCACCAACTGTGTGCAAACATGTGACCATATAAGCCCTGAAGCTTACACGTCATTAGTGACACAGAAAATTCAATACTGTCTACTGTGGAAGTTGGGGGAGGGGGGAGGACCTAGAATCTGGGGCTGTCAGGGACTTACTATGCCTCTGGAGACAAAAAATAGTGCAGAACTACACACACCTCGAAGTCGATAAGGAAGTGGAATGGAGACTTCATGCAGGGCTCCCATGAAAGTTGGGAAGGAAAGGGCAGGAGATCAGGGCAGGATGGGAAGACCAGGGAGGCAGGAGGTGGAACTTGAACTGGGTATGAGTCAGATGGCTGAGGAGGAGCACACTTGTGTTCACATGTGTATGTGTACACACATGCACCCTCACCTATGGTGCACGTATGTGGGCCTCTTTGTGGGCGTGCAAGAGTGTGTGGTGCACATGTGCATGTATGAGTGTGCATAGGGAGGGAATTAAGACATCCCTGTGAAGGGTGCAGGAGAGATGGCCTGGCATGATGGCAGACATCATTCTGACATTTGAGGAGGACACTGAGGCCCAGCAAGGTGAGGCAGCTTGTCCCAGCTTCTGCAGTTAGTCAGTAGCAGAATAGGGAGCCCCACCCAGGCCTCCCGTCACCACGTGCACCACACACAGCCCTGGCCTCCTCTACGGCACTGTATCCGTGCATCCTAACCAGCCTCTCGATGGGCAGAGCACCTTCCAGGCACAGGGAGCAGGGGAGGGGTACGCTCTATCTGAAGGCCACCTGCCCCCTCGTTGGGTCACTCTGTTACTATCCATCCCCCACCCAGCCCAGACTCAGAGACAAGAAAGCTGCCTTGTCCTTTTACCCTGACCCCTCCACTCCAGCTTCACCCCCATTTAAAGCCACAGTCATTGGGTGTCAGGTGAGAAGGTGGGCTCGGGGGAGATGTGTCTTTTGCTCCAGGGACAGAGTAGAGGTAGGTTTGTGCATTGCTTTCTTGAGGAAACAAGTAGGGACAGGTCATTTATGCTATAGAAGGAGTTCTAGATGCTCTCTGCATTGCTGTAGGTAAGGAAATAATGTAGAATATCAAAAAATAGTAATAGAAACTGCAGATGTCTGGCCCTGTGCTAGGCATTCAGCAATCTAAACTCTGCAATGTCCATTTCCTAGCCATGCCCATTTTATAGACAAGAAGGCTGAGGCTTAGAAGACATGCAGGAGTTTGCCCAAGTCATGCAGGTAGAAGTAGCAGGGCCAGGATATTTCAACTCAGATAGTCTGATTTCAGAGACTGCATCTTAACCTCTATGATCTACTGCCTTCAAGAAAGAAAATGGGATAATTCTTCCATAAGCACAGAACCCCAACCAGAATCCTTCTACATGCAACCACTTAAAAATCCTCTAAACAGAAAGCTGATGGTGGCCCTCTCTATGCTGTCCCCCCTGACACATGTGCACACACACAGGCGCACGCACACGTCACTGCCTGCCTGATCTGGCCAGACTTTCTTCCCTGTCCCTCTCCCTCCACCGATAATTAAGGCCTCAGCTGGTTAGCTACTGATCTTTGACTCCCAGTTAAGCTCCACATAGACCTTCTATATGTACAACTTTTGCCCATTAATATTCTGCGAATTAAAGGAAGAATCTTGGGGGCAGGAGCTGCTTCCTCCACTAACAGATAACTGCAAGTCAGTGCAAGCGAAGAGAACTTCCAGCTTTGCTCAGAGGTCAGGTTCATGAGAGGTGCTGGTGCACACAACTCACAAGGAGAGAGAGGACTAGAGAGTTAGCCTGACACAGGCTGAGGGCTACCAGTTCCAAATGTTCCTCATAAGTGTTTACCATTATTCATGCCGAGAAGTAAAGGCCAACGCCCCCTTTCAGACTGAAGTCATAAATCTCAGGCCTGTGGGAACAGGGCCCACCCTTCCCCAGCAGCGATAGACAGAGACTCTGGTCCAGATGCACAGAGTGTGGAAACTTCCACTGGCCTGTGTCTGACCTCCCTACCTCCGAGTTCTTGCATCTTAAAGGGACCCTGGCTGAGAGAGAGCAAGCTGGCTGGACAGCCCAGATCTGTCTGCTCCTTTTGAGCTGTTGTCTCTGAACAGAGAAGCTTCTCTATCTTATCCAATGTCTAGGACACCTTAAAACTTGGGGATGTGTCAGAGTATCCATTAATTCAGAAGCCTGAGGTTTTCACCCTATTTATGAAAAAACGAACCTTTGTCTGGGTTTACCCTAGTGACCATGTGGCACACGGAGGAGTGTGAGGGAGGTGGGACTCCCAGTTGTTAGCTGCCCTGCTAGGAGTAAGCCGCCTAGCTCTCTGGGCCTCCACCTTGGCTGACCACTTCACTGGGGAGTTGTTGGGTTCAAAGTCAAAATGGTCGGTTACCTCAAGAGGAGACCTATAAAAAAAGATTAAAAAAAAAAAACAGGCAAGTGCAGATCATTTCATGAATAACAGATCCACCTGAGGATCTTTAGAAGAAGGCTGTGAAGATGTGGAGAAGGGTGGCCATAGTCTCTTCCAGCCTGCTTCTCAACATCATGGGGCTTGACTTGGGCTGCTCTTTCTAGTGTTCTTACACTCACCTCAGTGCAGTTTAACCAGCATGGTTGTTGGGCTATCCTCTTACCCTCTTTCAGACATTCATGTACATGCCCAGCACTGTAGAGGCTAAACCACTCAAGATGGTAACATCAGTGCCCCTGTCATTGTGAGAAGCCTCCTTGATGTTTCTTACTACTCACTCTTACCTCCTTGTGACCTTCGCTTCCACTGTTACATCCAGCAGGTCCTGCCTCCCACTGCCCCCCGCCACTCCCCACCACCCACCACCCAGGTCTGCTTTGTGAGCTTTGTAGCCTGTGGCCACAGGACTGGGCTAATTGGTGAGCTTGGTGGGTGCAACTAGAACATCACTGTCTTCTGGCTGGTGCTGTGGCTGCCAAGTATGGCACCTCTGGGAGAGAAGCAGGAGGCTCAGTCTGGCTGGCGTTTTTTTCAGAGAGCATGCTGTCTGATTGAAAGAGTATAGTAGTCATTAATACTACTGGCTTAAGATCTACCACCCTTCCCCATTCAGGGCACATAATAGGATTACATTTCCTGCTCACTGAGCAGGGTAGTATCACAAGAACAGTTCTGGACAATCAGCTGTGAGCAAAGGCATCATGTTACTTCCAAGCCATAACATCTAATTGCTGAGGCAAGACCTCACAAAGCATTATTTTATATTTGGCATAAGGACCAGCTACTTCAAGAAGTCAGCTCCATTGTCAGCCTGAGTCCCTGTAGGACGCTGTTGTACAGAGCCTAACCCCACCCTCATACCCCAAGTGAGACATTTAGTATGCACAAGAAATAAACCTAGATTGTTTTAATCCTCGAGATGCGGGGGGCTGTTACTGTAGCACAACCTAACCTACCCTGACTGACACAGAGATGCAAGGTGTGTAGGTCTTGGGCAAAATGATCATAATACAGGACTATGGATAGTCATATTCTGGATGTTATGGATTTGGGGTAAACCCTGGATGCAGTGAAAAGAGGAATTTACTGTAAGCTGGCATAGCCTGAGGGCACTTGCACCTGCAGGAGTCTGAGTACAATTGAAGTTAGGTTGATGGGGGTGGGATGAAACCCCACTCTCCCATTTCTCCCTGAATGTTAGGTACCAATTCCAGCCTAAAGTGTTCTTCCAACATTTCTGTAGTTAAGAGGGCAATAGGCTTCGGTTGCACACCTCAGGACCCCCCTCTCTTCATCCCAGCTGCCTCTCATCACACACCTTCAGTCTTCTGTTGATTTCCATTTTCACTCGTTGTTACCTGCAGTCAGAGAAAATATAGTGCCTTGCTCTTGTCCAAATCCAGTCACCCTACCAATTCAGGAACTTCACTCTCTCAGTGATTACCCGTCCCCTTTCTTGAGTTTGGACCTCCCTCTCCACTGGTTCCTTATTAACAGCCTATAAATGTTCTCAAATGCCTTCCTACTTAAAATAAAAATCATCTCTTAACCTTGAACCAACCCGTTTAGTCTAAATGATTCACTAATATACCAATTCTATACTTCCTTATTCCTATAGAATCTACTATGAGCTTCTTCCTTACAAAATAAAATTCAAGATTTAGGGATCAGAGGCTATAAAAAGCACATCAAGGTATATTTAATCCAGACTTCATATCTCATCCCTGGCCAATATTAGCCATCTCACAATGTATCTGGGAAATCAATATTCTATGAAATTGCGATTTCAAGAGGAAAGTTCACCCTAGCTGACTACATGTGGGTAATTAGGTATGCCGTAGTGACAATGGACCTGATTTACTATGAAATGTTCATGCCATTATGGTAAAATAATTTGGCTCATTAAATAATCCGTCTGCCAAGAGTGCTAGTCCATACCAATATCCATTCTCAATGACAGTGGGAGACAGAGTCCTGGCATAGAAGTCAAGAGTCCTGAGTTCCTTTCCCAGCTATCAACTAACCAGACATGTGACCTTGAGCCAGTCACATTCCTTCCTCAGGCTACAGTTTGTAGCCCATCCACCTCCACCCCTCATCAAGAGAGTTTTACTGAAAACCCTGCAATGGTATTTCAAACTACAACAGTAGTGATTCCTTCTCATCATTCTTTTCTGTGGTAAAGTATAGTGTTGTCAGGAATGAAGAACTGGAGCTGTATTATTCTGTTCCAGATAAACAGGAAAAATTTATCTTTCAATCTATAGCAAGTGTATGCCTTTGAGGGGTACCAGCTGGGGACAGATTGATATGGACTGGTGTGCAGTTAGCACTTCTTAACAGAAAGGAAGTATAGACAAACAGCTCTCTTTTCTCATTCCAGCTACACCCCTTATTAGCTATGTGATCCTGAACTTGCCACTTAACCACTGGGCTACCCTTTGGCTCTAAAACTGCATAATATTGTACCTGTTCTTGAAGACCTAGTCTGCAGTCTCCCCAATCCCTCACCCTACCCTAAGCCTGAAATAAAGCTCTTCATGGATTATAATGGTTGGCCCTTAACCAAAATGGTGGATATTAAAACACCATGGCCCAGGTCCTTTTTCACATCTCCCAGAGCAGACTGAGTGTCCAGCATCAACTCAGATATCATCCCATGTCCACATGTACCAAGATGCTGTGGCCTGAAGGGCACATGAGAGTAAGACAACAATTTAGAGAATCCATAGCTCACAGGCACTAGTAAGTCCACCATACTCTGGACCACAGTGCATTCATAACTTGGAATCATAAAAAATCATATTCATCCTTTACATTTACACAATATACTGAAGTCTCCCAACCAAGTCACTTCCATCTCTTATTTGATCCTCCCAATATTCTTTCTCAGCTCCCTCTTGTGGGACCATGTGCCTTTGGCAGTATACCACCATGGCCAGGGACCTGGACTTCCTCTTGGAGCCTTATATGACACTAAGATTATGAAGCAAGGACAGAGAGGGTTTTAAGGAATTTGAATGTGTAAATAACATTTCCTTATTTTTATATTAAACAAACAGATAAATTATAATTTATTGTGTTTTTTCCACTAGAAGAGAAACAACATGAGACTAGGGTCTTTTTGTTTTAGTTGTTCCTTGCTGAGTCTGAAGTTCTTAGGGTAATGCCATGCATATAATAGGCTCTCAGTAAAATTTTGATGAATGGAGGCACCCAGGTGGCTCAGCTGGCTAAGTGTCCAACTCTTGGCATGATCTCATAGTAGAGGGTCGAGCCCCACATCAGGCTCTGTGTTGAGTGTGGGACCTGCTTGATATTCTTGCTCTCCCTCACTCTCTGCCTCTTTCTCTCTCTCTCACTCTCTCTCTCATTCTCAAAATAAATAAATAGATATTTAAAATTTTATGAATGAATGAATGCATTTCATATATGAATTTTTAAGCTAAAATTTGAGGTTTGGGAAAATGATGCCATCAAAAACGTGTCACTTTAACCTCTAAACCTAGATTCCTTCAAATTTATCAGTTCATTTGCCCATGCCTTTGGGGCATTTCCTAAAGACTGGAAATTACATTATGATTTACCCCACTTGGAAGAGCTACACTAGATGAATAAAGAAGATACTCAAAGATACACAACCCAGAAGGAGTAGAGACCAGGACAAGAACACATGTCAATTAGACAATTATGTATTTAATTCATTCTGTATGCTGGGTAATGGGTTAGCTGTACTTTTAAACACAGTGAAGTTACAAGAGACTTCTGGCTGTCTTCCTGGGAGCCATGTTCTCTTTTCTCTTGAAAACTGTCCCTACCCAGGCCTGGCCTGAGAGTTCCTTCCCTCCAAGACACTGCCACAAAGCCCTCCAGCTTTCCTTTCAGGCCCTGACAACAGCCTGCCATCCTTTTTCAATTCCAGATTTACTGGTAGTTTCTGTGGAGCTATAGAAGGAAGTATAAAAAATAAACATGTGATGGTTATAAAGTCTAGGAAAGCGGACAATGTTTTTGTAATTGCGCTTTTGATCTGTAGTTCCTGACTTCTTACTGGTGTTGTATCGAAGTCTTCAGATGTCTTACCCCGAGTCCTTTCCACTGCTCCACCTCACCTTATGTTTTCTTTGCTGGGTCCATATTTTTTAGTACTCCAGCCAAGATTACTCATGTCTGCCAGACTCCCCAGCCTGCCAAGACCATGGCAACCTGCCACATTATTTGAAGAGCCACCCAAAATCAGAGACAACTGATGTCTGAGACAATAGAAACATTTCCTTATTGAGAATATGTTACAAGTTTTGGGGGTTAATCAAACATTATCTGAATCCTACAATTATATCTTCTGTACTCTGTAGGGACAATGGTTCAGAGCACTGGCTACACCTCAGAATCACCGGGGGAGCCTTTAAAACATAATAGTACACAGACCCACCCTAGACCAATTGAATCAAAATCTCAGGGGCAGAGTCCAGAGATAGATATTTTTAAGCTCTCCAGTGATCGTCTGTAGCCAAGATTCAGAAATACTGATACGATGAACTTGCTTCCTAGCCCCTGGGGTATCTGAAACTTTGTCACTGAGTTAGTCTTTAAAGCTATTAGGAGTTAATTAACAAATACACATTTAGACTGGCTTCATTGAGCCAGCCATGGGAGTTCCCAAGATAGGTTTCAAGCATTCAGGCTTCAGACTTCTGTCCTCTTTCCTGAAAGCATGTGATAAGATGCCCCCAACACATCACCAGGTGAATAGCCCACTGACTCTAGAGTAATCTAAATCATGACTAGTCACCTGTCACACTACTTTTCTCACTAAGAGTTTCCATATCACTTTGCCTATAATCAAGACCCTGGCCTCGACATCCCCTTCAAATTTACTTCCACTATATCTCTCCATACACATGTAACTACTGGTAGCTGGTATACTTACTGTCCTCCTCTGCACCCCCATTTTAGTCTGCATATTTAATCCTGGCATTTACCTACCAGGGCTGATCAGAAGTGTCCTCCCCGTCACCCACCCATCTCTCTGTAGCCTCTGTATGTCTCAACTCAAAAAGCATCTTTGATATGCAGCCTTCTCTGTGTGACCACTACAACTCTCAGAAGCTGTTCTGAGCTTATTGTCCATTGTAAGTACCACTTATTCAGACACTTTAAATACACTCACAAGCATGTATGTGCTCATTCCCCAAGGGGCTGTAGCACTTACATATAGTAGAAACCAAGATTTCTTACTGTGTGATCCAGTGTAATAATGAGAACTTGGGCTCCCTTGAGAATTCTGAGAATTAAAAGAAAATCCTGTAAGGATGTGCATGCAATGAATTATTTGGTTTTATTATTTTTTCATAAAATAAGAAACCATTTCATCTTTAGAACAACCTTGTGAAGTAAGTATTGTTACTATTTTCACCATATCATCAGTAAAAAAACAAACAAACAAACAAACAAAAAAACCTAAAAGGAGAATAGTTCATCTTTGTCCCCAAAGATACCTAGACAGACAGAACTGGCATGAGGAAACTAAGGTTCAGAATGAGTCATGTAGCCTTTTAATAATAGAGCCAATATTCAGGGTCTATCATGCCAGCTCAGTATTCTTTCAACTAACAGAGTGATTCTCAAACTTTAGCTAATGCATCAGAGTCACCTAGAAGTCTTGTTCAAATAGTAGATCTGGGCCAGGTCCTGATAATTGCATTTCTAGAAAGTTTCCAGGTGATACTGATGGTACTGGCCCAGGGACCACATTTTTGAGGGCCACTGTTCTAATACAAGCTATTTCCTAAAAGAAAAAAGATAGAAACAGAGACTTCAGACCCAATAGAAGAGATGTTAGAAAAGCAAACCAAAATCATATGGAAATCATAAGAAATAATAAATGGCTGAACCTATTTATTTCAACACATGCTTGTCTATAAGAGTAATTTGGTATAAATTACAAATAAAAACTCAAATTTGTAGTCAAGAAATCACTCTTATTAAGACTTCAAGCCAAAATAACAATATGTTCAAAGGGGTTGAAATAAATTTGGGCATGGTAGATACAAAATGGATTAGAAATAATCCAGCAGAATGATAAAAAATGGCAAGGAGAGAATGTAAGCCAGACCACCCGAGCTCTGCAAATTCCTTTACAAGAAAGGAGGTTTGGCAGCAAATCAGTTGGTCCCTCCGTCAATCTTCCTATCACTCAATCAGTGGGTCTTTGCTGCATATCAACTTTATACTATTAAACTCTGCCTGCCAATGAGTAGGATATGAAAATGGTCCAATGGAGAGCTCCTGCTCACAAGAAATATGTCAGCCAGTCTACATATAAAATCTATGAGAAAATTTAAGAAAGCAGTGTTAAAGTTCTGTTAAAATTTAGTAGTAATAATGTTATATAATGTATATATATAACATTATATTGGCTCTATTATTAAAAGGCTACATGACTCATTCTGAACCTTAGTTTCCTCATGCCAGTTCTTCTGTCTGTCTAGGTATCTTTGGGGACAAAGATGAACTATTCTCCTTTTAGGTTTTTTTTTGTTTGTTTGTTTGTTTTTTTACTGATGATATGGTGAAAATAGTAACAATACTTACTTCACAAGAAGTGGGATCAGAAGCAGGCTCTGATCTGAAATTAGGAAAAATCAAGATCAAGTTGCCTATATATAGCCTGGATGGCTATAATCCAGGCAGTGGGACATGACTGAGTTTCACAGATTAGTCCATTTAATGAATTAATGAACAAACACAGTTTAAGAAATTCAAATTGAACTAGATTTTTAAAAATGGGTAGAGTTTGAATGGGTAGAGAAGAAGAGGTAAGAAATTTGAGGCAGAATAAGCGTCATGAGGAAATTGAGAAGAGGGAAACCTGATTGTGTGTGTGTGAGAGAGGGAGAGACTGAGACAGAGACAGAGAGAGAGGTAGTAGGGAGGAGTAGTGAAGAGGTTTTGGGGGTTTTTTTTAAATTTTTTAATGTTTATTTATTTTTGAGAGAGAAAGAGAGGCAGACTGCAAATGGGGGAGGGCAGAAAGAGAGGGAGAAATGGGATCAGAAGCAGGCTCCAGGCTCTGAGCTGTCAGCACCGAGCCCAGCGTGGGGCTTGAACCCATAAACTGTGAGATCTTGACCTGAGCCAAAGTCAGACACTTAACCAACTGAGCGACTCAGGGGTCCCAGTAGTGAAGAGGTTTATACTACCACACAGAAGGTTCATGGAGTGGAAAAAGAGTGATGGCAAGTAGGATTTGGACAGTAGATTGGGCCCAGAATATTCCATAAGTCTTCAGGGCTCTTCCTGTAGATGAGACCAATCATTGTTGACTCTTGAGCTGGGGCGCAGGGAAGGTAAAGTTGAAAGCAGTACCATCCCACCCTCGGGGATAAGGCTGGAGAACATCTGAGCTCCCTGCAGCTGACACGCTCCGCCTCTGTCCTTCGCACAGACCTCGCCTAATATTTGTAGGACCAGGGCACAAGTACATATGGAGGCCCACATGTGCCATATGGCTACATATGTAAGAGTTATAAATAAAGATAACAATCGTCAAATACAATATGTTCCCTCCTCTTCCATTGATAGATGTATTTTTATATCAATCTAGAAAGCCAAGTTTCAATTTAAAATTCTTGAAATTCTCAGTTTCCTATACCAAACCTGCAGGCCTAGGGATGTGTAGGTTCCAGCCTCTGCCACATACCTCTCTTCTCTTTCGATGCTTGGCTTCACCCACATATTAAAGGCCTTATCCTCATGCATGTGAACATCCCAGACCGTGTGTCCAAGCGCCTCCACAGGCTCCTGTAAATAACCACCTAGCCACCCCTCAAGTCTTGGGATATAGCCTTTCCTCAGAAGAATGGACCAAGGAAGAGGTTCATGCAGCTTGTGGAAGTGAGCTTGGAGTCATTATGTCAGAGATTTATAGATCCCAGGAACTAAAATCTAGAACACAATAGACTCCAGGGACTTCTTAGTCCTATGGCTTTCCTGCCCATGTGGAAAGTATGGCTGGAAGACAGTCAGAGTAGGGAGATGGATCAGGGGTTCATGTCACCTGGTCTAACTGATTCAGCCCCTGAGCCACGGTAAACCAGGATTCTACTGTCACAACCCACTGCCAGCCAGTCCCCTCCCTCCATACCCCTACCATTCTCTCCTTATTAGAAGTTCCTCGCTCCCAGCTGGTGATGGAAGAGTCACTGAATCAAAATGCCAGCCTGGGCTCTCAGATCCACCCTTTGATGGAGAGCTCAGTCTATGGCAAGCCAAACCAAACAAAGCGTCCTGCAGGGGTCTCACCTGCAGAGATTGTAGCCCATCTTTCACAGGCTCCCCTCCCTACATTGCCAGGCATCCACAGATCTAGGGCTTCAGAAACTCATCTCATCACTTCCCTTTTAATCTCCACGTTAGCACTTGTGCCCTCCTTCAAGTGCTCCAAGGTAATTTTAAAGAATACCTCATTTTGCTTTCATTTTGCTCCAGCCTGGCTTTCCCATAAATCAGGGATAAGGCAGAACTTGAGAGGACCAGGCTAATCAAGACTTCAATCTTGAGAAATGTTTAAATATAAATCAAAATAGTTGAAGGCTCTCCAGATCCTCAATTTTCTTTGAAAGCCTACTTTGTCTTGTTTTCTCCCCCCTCCCACCTTCTCTCTCTTTTTTTTTTCTGATTGACCATGCTGAGCTCCAAATTTCATCCTAGTGCCCCTAGAAATATTTCTAAATGATTTTAGATGTTTTCTTTGAGGCACTGCATAGAGCAATACAAGTGGGCTATTACGGGTATTGTGGGGTGGAGGGGGGCAGTCTGTGGCATCTTGCTAGAACTGAAGGGATTTCAAATTTCAGGAATTAAATGATTCTATAGAAAGTCATGATCAGGGATTTGCCCACCAAAGGTAATAGGAATGTTATCAGCAGAACCACTCACTTTGATCACCCCTTCTATTTCGATATCTGTGTTTTTCTAACAAACCATCCAAACTGTGTTATGAAACAATGGCAATTTAATATGATTAACTCTCATAGTTATGGGGTGGCTGGTGGTTCTTGATTGGGATCTTCGATGAGGTTGCAGTCAGAAGTTGTGTGTGTGAAGCAGGGGTCTTCTCAGCGGCTGCCTCCTGTATCCGGCACCAGAGCTGGGAAGGCTACAACAGCTGGGGTTCCTCAGGCATCCCTCCCTCTCTACAGTATCTCTCCACATGGTCCCTCCAGCATGGCAACTTCGGTACCCAGACTTCTTACACAGGGTTTCAAAACATAGGTTGTATTATTATTTAGTATGCTGAGACCAGCTGATCAAGAGACACTTGCCATTGAAAAGATAGCTTGTTATACTGACAGATCTTAAGAGGAAGGAGCATGCCTTGCTATGGGGAACCACATGGAGAAGCACAAGGGCCGGCTGGGGGTAGGAGAGGAGTGGGATGTAGACACAAGCCTATATTGTGTTTCTGTGGGAAAGAACAGATGAGGCAGAGTATGCAGCCTTAGGACTGGCTAATTTGAATAATTTCAGCAGGCTCTGGAGCATAGGAGCTCTGTCCCCTAGTTGTCTGGTACCTGGCCCTAGGGTGATTAGAGCAGGTGGATAGTGGCCCACAATGTGAGAGCCTGGTAGAGGTGGCAGTTAGGGGTATGGGCCCTGTATTGATTAGTTTACCCATAAAAGATGCACTCCCAGGTGAGTTGTTGGTCATCTCTAGGAATTCACTAATCCTAAGGAGGGCAGTCCCTCCAGAGTCAGCAAGGCTCCAAATGTCAAAGCATCAAAATATACAAAATGAAAAATACAGTTAGTACACGTGGTAGGTCAGGGCTCCAAAGGCACATGTCCAAAGCCACACAGAGCCAGGTACACACTATAATTGCCTTTTATGAGCTAGCTTCAAAAATCATGCAGTACCATTTATCACTTTCTATTTGTAAGAAGCAACTCATTAAGGCAGCCCATAATCAAGAGGAAGAGAATTGGACTCCACTCTTTGATGGAAGGGTAGCAAAGAATTTGTGGACATGTTTTAAAACCAGCACACCTCCCATAATAGAGTCTCTACAACCTATCATAAAGACTAATGGGCCCCTTGCTCATCCCTTACAACTCAGAAGCCTTAGACTTGAAAGTTAACAAATCCAGTTGCCCCTCTGTTAACACATTTCCCAGCTGAAGTTCTAGATACAGTGTTGGAGTCAAAATAACCTTCAGAACTCCCTTAAATGGCAGGGGTTGAGAGGAGGAAGTGTGGTCCCAGTGCTGTGACTAATAGGAACCTGCCACCATGCAGTTCATCATTAGTGAATGTACACATGTCAGATTCTCCCAGTAGACATCCAACTCCAAGAATGAAGGACAGGCAATATTATTCCCATCTTATAGACAAAGCACTGGAGATTGCCAAAGAGGTGAAATATTGTGTCCCTTGTCTCACAGTCCATTCATGGGCAGGCAGCAGTCTCATCTGCTCCTCCATCTATGGAATCCCTGGACTCTCAGACTTGCTGGCCGTTTTGGAAGACAACATACAGATAGGAGGGACCAAGAGGGGACCCACAGCATATGTTTGTAGATGTTTAGGGGTGTGCAGGCTGGAGACTAAGGGAAACAAAGAAGTGAGAGCTTTCAGAGTCTTAAAAATTGAAATGGTGGGAAGGAAACTGGAGGTGTCTCTGGATCTGTGGTGATCCGATTCATCAGGGTGAGAAAAAGGAGGGATCTTGGAGTACAGCTCAGAGTGTGATATCAAGGAAGTAGTGAAGCTGCAGAAGCAAAGCTGAGGCCTCACTTACCTAGGGGATGTCTGTGCTCTGTCTGCCCCAAGAAGCCACTGATGGCTCCAGGGCAGAAGAGGGGAAAAAGGCAAGACAAAAGATGTCATTTTGAAGCACTTTCTGATAGGTGAGCAGAGAGAACCAAAGAGGGAGCTCTAGATGAAAAGGTGAACTGTCCAGTACAAACCATCCAGTTCAGAAAACTTTTGCTCTTGACCCACCAGTTTAGGCAGCAGCAAGAACTCCTGGCTATTGGGAGATGATGAAAGGAAGGGCTAACCACAGGCAACCATGGCCCAGGCAACCCAATCTCTACCTCTGGCAACAAATTGGACAGTTGCTGATCTCAGAATGGACTAAGACTAATTAGAAAGAAATTATATGGGGCCAGAGATACCAGGAAAATATGCAGATTCCTTTGCTATAGGGTTAGAAATTCCACACTTTAGGTCTTAGTATTGCCAGTCATATCAGAACAGAGGTATAAAATACAGAGATGAAAAATATTTTTTTGAACATTTATTTTTGAGATACAGAGAGCACAAGAGGGGGAGGGGCAGAGAGTAGGGAAGACACAGAATCCAAAGCAGGCTCCAGGCTCTGAGCTGTTAGCACAGAGCCCAATGTGGGGTTCAAACCCACAAACTGCGAGGTCATGACAGACTCAAAGTTGGACACTCCACCAACTAAGCCACCCAGGCTTAGCTCCCAAAGGTTTTTATTTTCCATTATGTGCTACTAACCATTTGTGATACTGACCAAAGCCACATCAGTACAAAATAAATTCATTTAGCCTTTGTTTTATGAGAAATAGAAAATATTCTAGTCACATGTTTAAAATTTAAGGGAAAAGATAAAGTAATCAACAAATATAATAAACATTAAAATTCACAGTATTTAGTATGACTTGCTTATCTTAGAGATGAGGAAACTGAGATCCAGAGAGGGGACTATTTTTCCAGGTCACATACATAGCAAGCTGCTGGCCATATGTTCTTTCTATACCCTTTGCTATTCCCTATGCCACTGGCACCAAGGAGCAGAGATTTTATTTCCTCATCACCCTGCATCTCCAGTACACACATCTCTGAAAAGTCTGAAGCCACCCACCCCCTTAGGAACATCTCAGATGACTCAATGTTGTTGACTGGGTCTGGAGTTCTGTCTTGTCCAGCAAGAAAATGGGACACAGGATTAAAAACGCAAGAGAGGCTAATGTCTGGGAGGAGACAAGAGCCCTGAGTAGTGGTTCTTGCTCCATTATTATTAGGATTAGGAGGTTTACAAACATGGTGATGGACAAGCACAAAGAGACAGTGAAATCATGAACATTAATTCATGGGTATGAGGGAAAGGGGTTTTTGAAGATATGAGGTGTTAGGGGGTTGGGTTAATACAAAACAAAATCCTGGCACCAGTTGGATGGTTGTTTACCGCAGACATGAGGCCCCACCTCTGTTTACCTAAACTGGCCTAGGGGGCAAGAAATACAGAGCGTGCTACTTCAGGGTTGACAGGGCACCTTTCTTTTGCTAATTAGCTCCACTCTGGGTAGTTTGCCCCACATCAGGTTTATAGCCCTATTTACCTGTTTGCCTAATTTGGTCCTTCCTTCCTGTGGAAGCAGCTTTCTGCTATTGTACTAAATTGGGGGGCATTTCCACCCTGAATACCTTATCTTGTTTACTTCATCTTGGATGTTTTCATCCTGAGATTCTCTATTCCTATACCTTTGTCCTATATTGGGGACCTTTGCCCCATTTACCTAATCTTATTTACCCAGATTTAGGTGTATACATCCTATGGCTTTCTAATTCTTTATGCCTTGTTAACCCATTGGTGCAGCTTCAGAGAATTCCTAAGCTTATTCCCCATAACAGAGCCCTCTAGTCTCCACACGTGGAGTCTCTGAGTCTAACTCACTCCTAGCCCTTCTGGGTGGGAGTGTCAATCTGATCTCTTCACCACCCTTGTCTCTTTCATGGAATCTCTGGCCCCTGGGAGATGAGGCTTGAAAAGTTAAATGCTTTCCATTCCAATTCTTCATTGCTGGAAAGAGATAGTGGGGAGTTGGAGAAGAGAAAAATATGTGTGAGGCTTGTTAGCATGTAATACAAAGCCTCCCCTATGTTCCAAAATCATCTTCTGGCCCATCTAACATCACTTCTCTTCCCTGCCTCCCAAGCTGTGCCAACTCCATCCCACCTGAAATGATCTTTCCCAGAATCCCTCCTGACAAACTCCTACTTATCCTTAGAGACCCAACTTGAATAGCCCTTCCTCTCTGACGGCTTTCTTGCTCCTCACCCGTGTGCAGGCACTGCAGACTACCCTGTTCACTAGGTCATACCTTCACCATGCCATGGTGGTTTGCTCCAACTTCTCTCCTGCTGCCCCTCGCACCAGATCCTCAGTGTCTCAAGAGCTGGAATGTGACATATTCACGGTAAATGTCTGTGGTCTAAGCCAATACCTTATACACTGTACTTACTCAATGATTGTGGCTGAATGAAATAATACAGGTACTAGGGAAGAGAGATAAGAGCAAAGCACACAAACTCCCATATTCAACCTGCACACTCAGAAAATAAATCTGAGGAAACAAAACATCTAGAATAGAACTGAGAAATATACTATGAGGAGTGGCATGTTGATAAACCAGCTCTCAAAAAAAAAAAAGCTTTAATTTGCAGTACTTGCCACTTTCTACAATGTAAAAACCCCTCCTTGACTGATTGCAAGCTACCAACGTGAACTCACTAGACACAGTTGGTGTACAACTGTCTCTCAAGAGTCATATGATTCTAGTCCACCACTAAAAGCAAGCCACATATGTAATTTTAAATTTTCTCATATTCCAACTAAATTTATAAAAAGAAACAGCCAAAATTAATCTTAATGCTTTAGCTCAGTATACCCAGAATTTTACTTTAACATTTAATCCTCACAAAAGATTATTAATGGGCTATTTTATATTGTTGGTTTCATATTTAGTCTTTGAAATGCCAGTGTGTATTTTACACTGCAGGGCGTCTCCCCTGGGACTAGCTGCATGTAGCTAGTAGCTGCCAGTATGGGACAGACAGCACAAGTCTAGAATCCGAGTCAGAGCCACATAGAGACAGAGTGACATGGACAGCTGTCATTTTTAGGATACTGTCAGTGATTTTTAAATGCTGTTGCCTTTTTACAACTTCAGGCAGAAACAGTGCTTGTCCCATGGGCTAAATTGAAAAGGATCTGTTGCACCTCAACAGGACATCATATCCCTCTGACCCATGTGGCTGCTCCATTAGTATCCTGAGCACTTATTAATTACTACACCTTCTTTCCAGCTTTCAAAGTGTAAGACTGAACGCAGCCGGTGAACACCCAGGTGCACTTTTCCCTCTGCTCCACATGCCAAATTAGCATAAGAAATTGCCTCCCCTGCCACCCAACCCCCAGGACTTCTCTTCCCATCACATGATTGTTAGAGGCACTGTGGGTTCACAAGTAATGAGGCAGAGCTTTTCAGATGTTAAATGTGAACGGGAAGTGGACAGAAATGGACCTATTCAGGGGCATCTGGGTGGCTCAGTCAGTTGAGCATCCAACTTCAGCTCGGCTGATGATCTCAAGGCTTACGGGTTCAAGCCCTGCACTGGGCTCTGTGCTCAGAGCCTGGAGCCTGCTTCAGATTCTGTCTCCCTCTCTCTGCCCCTCCCCCGCTCATGCTCGCTCGCTCTCTCTCTCTCTCTCTCTCTCTCTCTCTCTCTCTCAAAAATAAAAAATAAAAATAAAAAAAAGAAATGCACCTGTAGATTAGTGGAGGAGGTAAGCTGCCACATGTAGGAGCCTCAGGGAGGACAATGTAAGGCCTTCATTTTGGAAAGGAGAGTCCACAACTCCCAAAGCAGTGGCCTGGGCATCTGAAAGCATGGGTTCCAGCTCAGCTCAGTGTGACTTTCAGAAAACCCTGTAATCTCTGTAGTTTGCTTTATCCTTCTGTAATGTGGCATTGAGAGTCTGGCAGCAGGTTTCTGACAGAACAAAATGATGTTTATGAAAATGCTCTGGAAAAATGTTAAATGCTGGAATATTGAGGTTAAAAGAAGCAGACCTTAGCAAGAGACGCAAAGACTGGAAACCAGAAAACCTGGATTCTTTTCTTGGATCTGTCAGAAATAAACGTGCAAAGCATAAAGCCTTTTCCTTAATCACTAGAATAAAAAGGCCCATCTAAGTGACCAGCGTAAGTTAGATCATGCCATCCTGTATTAACAAACCCCATGGCTTCCTACCTCCCCCAGAGTCAGAATGCCCCCCACCCTGCCTCTCTAGCACTGTTTCCTCCCCCTCTTCCCCTTTCTCTAGCCTTCAGCCACTCTGAAGTGGTCCCTCTGACTCCCACGTGACACCTTTCAGTGATGTCCCTGTTTAAGTTGAAACACCCTCCCCTACTTTATTTCCTTCCTAGTAATTATCACCTCCTAGCATAATTTTATCTATGTATTTTGATCTTTATCTCCCTTCTCTAGAATATATGCTCCATAAAAAGAAGGGATTTTTGTCTGTTTTCTTAACCAGATATATTTCCCAGGCCTGAAACAGTACATAGCAGGTAACCAACAAATATTGGTTAAATGAATGAATGAATGGACACCATTCCAGCTCTGACATTCTAAGATTACAACGTCCTATCAATAAAAATTAATATTTGAAACAAAAACATTACTAGCCAAGATTCTAGAAAACTTTCTATTCACAGGAATACTCAAATTACCTTTTCCCCCTTTAAAGGTACAGCCAGCTTAGTCCTCCTGGAGCTCTGAGCTCAGGGAAGAGGAGTGAAATAGCCAGGGGGCTCTGCTCCATCTAGTGAGCCCCAGCCTCCCATTTCTGGTGCCTTCTCCAATCCTGACACCACTCCCACCCCCCTGGAGATGCCCCCAGGCCTTTCCTGTCCCTTCTCCCTCATTAGCCATTTCCAGGAGGTGCTCCCTATGGCCCATCCAATGCATGGATGGCTCTTGTGGTGTGAGTCACTGGACTGCCTCCACCTCCTGAGCAGGGACCAGTAACACCCTATCTCATACTTCAAACAGGTTCAAGGCTTTCCCTCTGACAACATCTCTCACTGAGAAAAGGAAGGCTTTATGCATTCACTCGATAACTCATTCAACATGTATTTATTGAACATGTTTGGAAATATAGAGGTAGATAAGACATAGTTCCCTGTTCACCTACAACAGAGACAAGTAATAAAAAAAAAGCTAATAAATATATAATACACTATCAGGTGATAATAAATACTTGAAAAAGTGAAGTAGGCTAGAGGAGAGAATGGCAGCGAGTGCTGCTCTAGGCATTGAGATGACCTCAGTATAAGGGAAAGAGTCACATATCTGGGACCAACCAGTGCAAAAGCCCTGAGGCAAGAGTGTGCCTGGCTTGTCCAAGGGACATCAGGAATGTTAGTGTGGCTGAGGAACAGAACATGAAGGGAGAAGGGGTGGGAAGTCAAGTGGTAGAGATTACTAGAAGCTAATTCTCATAAACTGTGGAGGCCTTGATAGATGGGGAGTGTATTCCCAGTTTGATGGGAAAGGATTGAAAGATCCAGAACCAAGAAGCAACTTGATCTAATTTGTTTTTAAACTATTCTTCTGGCTGCTACGTGGAGATTACTCTGTAAAGGAACAAGAGTGGAGGCAGAATGGCAGGCCATCACAGTAGTCCAGGTGATGCTCAGTTGGGGTTCCAACCAGGCCTTGACAGGTTTGCCCTCCCCCATGTCCCAGTGGACTATATCATTCGAGGCCTAGGTCTTCCAATACAGCTCACAGATTCTGTCTTACATCCTTCAATCTAGCCATGTGTGTTGGTGGTTTGCAGCCTTTGGCTTCTTTTCACCTGCAAGCTGAGTGGGGCTTCCAAGGAAAGATGGGCATACAGGGATTTGGAGGGAGATAAAATGCCAACTATAACTTTGCCCCTTTATCTACCAATTTTAAAAACCTATGATCGAACATGCATGGTTGGGAATGACCTTATAGGAAAACATCTTCATTCTGTTTTATCTTTTTGGTTCTGCACTCATAAACTCAGTACCTTAACTGTTACTGATAATGCTTGCCTTGCCACATACTGCCACATACCCAGTGTGTCAACCCTTCTTCCAGGATCCCCTTTGGGGCACAGTTTTATGCATCCTCTGATTCTGTCCTCTGTGTATTTCTTGGCTCATGAGTCAGAAGGTAGGTTCCAGGGCTTTGGCTTCCAGTTAGCATGAGCACTCATCTTTGTGTTGAACTAGAAGGGATCTTAGAAGTTGTGTCATCCAGCTCTCCTGTTTCCTAGAAGATGAATATGATCATTATATATGGATATAATGATATGATAGGAACATAATAATGAGAGCACAAAATATGATAATGATATATGATAAGGAAACATAACTACCATTCAGAGGAATCCAGTTATTCCATGTAGCTCTGAGAACAGAATGAGGACCAGCAAAAATGAGAAATGGAATGTGGATCTGGGCTCAGGAGGAGAGAATGCTTTCTGATCACTGGAGCTTTCTGAAAGAAGAGAGAATGGGCTGGGGAGATGGTGGACTCCCGAAAGGACATGGGTCCAGGCTGGAAGTCAGCCAGTCAAAGGCACTATTGAGAGGTCCCCAGTTCACAGAAGAAGTTGAACTGGATGGCCTCTGAGGTCCGTGTTAAGGCTGGTATTCAGCAATTCTGTGCATAGGAGCTTGGCATTGGGTTCCTTCCTTTTGAAACCAGAAAGAGCTTCTCCTAACCACTCGGCTGGAGGTTTTCTCCCTAATAAAGTCATCCTAAAGGATGACATCTAAAAGTCTGCCATCCCCCAAGATGGAATAAGGAGAAATGGCCTTAAATCATGTGACTTCCATAGGACTTGTGAAAGCCTTTCCATCTTGTGAGGTTGGAGGTGGTGTTCACTTCTCAGAGGATGTTAGAGGAACTCCTGTCTGGGTGATCCCTAAGGAGAAGGTGGGTACCCATGGACCTCAGTGCTCTAGACAAAGCAGTGTGGAGGCAGGGAGATGGAACTCGTGACCTCTCCAAGTTCCTGCCAGCCCACTCCAGCTATAATTCTATGATAAAACCATTAGAGGGCCCAGAGGTGGTTTAGCCTCATTTCTCCCATTCTGGTGATAGAACACATTTTTTTTTAAACCCTGTAAACCCTAAACCATAATTCTTTTACAGCAGAGGGAAAGACAGGCCAGTCATGCACAGTTTGAAGCATGGGAGCTGCGGGGAGAGGTTAAAGGGAGAAGAAGGTTTGTTTAGATTGTGGTTGTCCTTTTCCGTTCAGGTGGAGGTTGTGGGGGGTTGGGGGGCTGTTAAATGTGAAGTTTGATGCGAACAAAAGCAAAGCAAAAGAGAAAAAGGAATGTGAAAAAAAACTTAAACCTGCAGTTTCCCTATGCACAGAAGGGAAACCCAAACTCTGCTCATTATGGCACACATTTATGGCAGATCATAACATTAAATTACAACTCAGCGGCCTCAGCCAGGACTGTGCAGTTCTTCCCGTGTGCTTCCAATTTAGTGCGTTTGAAGGTGCCCTGGATGTTTATTTGTAGGGGATTTACTGCGCAGAACGATTAAAGTTTGTTCTTGTTAGGAGTTTGGGGCTAGTTTGGGGGCGGGGAAGACAGAAAGGGAGAGAGTTAGCTAGAGAGAGGAAGGGGGCTGCCAGGGTACCCCGAATGAATACGTGTGTATGCTTTAAAGCACACACAAACACACATACAAGAGCCCTTTGTTTTCAACATGGTGAGGGTCCAACGTCTCTGACTGTGATTTTGTTTATAGGAAATCCTTCATAATGCACGTTTAGTGTTTCCATATGGAATTCTCATAGGACATTTCCCCACACCACCCTCCCCCCTCCCCTTCTTTTATTTGGATAAGGCAAGAGAAAAGGGACTGTACATTCCAAAGATTCATAGTCATTCCGGATCAAATTCAATGGATTTTGGCAAGAGTTGAAAAACCCAGATGCAGGGCTTCAGCCTCCTGCTGAGACGCCTCCAGCTGTGAGTGTCTGGTGGAGGCACTTTGTAAAATCATGAAAACCCTATTAAATTCGTGAAATATGATAGACTGTCGTTTCAGACTAACTTTCCATTGAACTGTCCATGAAGAGAGAATTTGGTTAATTCGCCGAAGAAGGGGGAAGTGGCTAGGCAGGAACAGGGTTGGGAGGCAGGAGGCCCTATTGAGGGAAAGACAGGGAAGCACCAGGAATTCTGAAGAGGCTGCAGATTTCTATATCTGGGCAGGAGCGCTCCCTCAGGCCCAAGAAAGCCTTGAGGCTTTCTCAAGGTTTGACTCTTCCCAGGAAAGGGGGTGGTCACCGTGGTTCCTCTCCCTCTCAAGTTGCTGAGCAGCCGAAAGCTGGGATGGTTGTTTCAGACTCTAGCAATCCCTGGAGGATATTTAGACTCCACCCCTTATATCATAGTGGTGGGGGTGGGGAAAGGGCGCAGGAGGAAACAGAGTGACTCCCCCACAAAGTCCAGCAAATTGAAAGAAAACCCAGAGCTCCTCAATCCCACTGTAGTTCTTTCTATCAAAGCACACCACAGACACCTTCACTGCCTGCCCCAAATCAGAGGTGCTGACGACATGGTTTTTTACATGAACTCATAGGCCTAGACTACCCCCGACCCCAGCCATGAAACAGTCAATCCTAAAGATGTTGGACACTCTAAGTTCATTTCCTATTAGACTATAATTCACATCATAAAACTGTTGCATGTTTATTTTCAAACAGATCGAGGTGAGGGCTCCCTGGAGGTGAATTGGTTTTGTTTTCTGGAAACCTCCACAGGACGTGGCAATTGCAGGAGCTCACATGAACGTGTAGAATTCGCCTTGCAGGAAGCCAAGTGGGGCCCTTCTTCCCAAACGTCTTGGCACCCTAGGGAACCAAAGTCCAGACGCCTGGAATGGAAGGGCACACAGAATATCATGGCGCATCTGTCATCCATGTAGTGGTCCCTGAAATAGAAATGTCACATGGTACAAGCAGCTGCATCTCTTGCCCACCGTCATGGGCAGGAGATCAGAATAAAAGCTGACTTTGATTGAGGGCTTACAGTAAGCTAAGGTGCTGGTCCAAAAGCTCAGTATGAGTGAAATCATTCCATCCTGACAACAACCCTATGATATAGTGACACCATTATCCCCATTTTGCAGATGAGAAAATTGAGGCAAATTTCCCAAATTCCTGTATCCAACTAAAATTACATAATGGACATAAGCGACTGAGCCAGTATCTGAATCTCAACAATCAGGCTCTAGAGCCTGAGCTCTCAAACTGCCCACCACCATCCCCAACCCACCCCCAAACACACAGACCTAAATATCAATGTCAGAGGAGAGGGTCTTAACTCTCCTTCTTCTTTAAAAAATGTTTTTTAATTTTTATTTATTTTTGAGAGACAGAGAGACAGAGCATGAAAGGGGAGGAGCAGAGAGAGAGGGAAACACGGAATCCGAAGCAGGCTCCAGGCTCTGAGCTGTCAGTACAGAGCCTGACGCGGGGGCTCGAATCCACAGACCGTGAGATCATGACCTGAGCTGAAATCTGATGCCCAACCAACTGAGCCACCCAGGCTCCCCTTAATTCTTCTTCTTCTCACTCCCATTGGAGATACACTTTTTGAAATAAACATTTCAGGCTTTCTCTTTACCTTTTTGATATGTAAATAGCCCCTGAGTGTGGGTGGTATTAAGTTACTAATACTCAAAGCCAAGGCTTCTCAAACTGTAATGAACATACAAATTACCTAGCAATGTAGTTGAAATGCAGATTCTCATTTAGTAGGTCTGTGAAAGAGCCTGAGAGTCCACATTTCTAACAAGTTTCCTGGTACTGCAGTGGGCCACAAAGCATGCTCTGATTGACAAGGCTCTATGCTATTTACCTGAGTGCTTTTCTCCACCAAAAGAGGCACCCATAAGAAGGAAGCTGGAGGGTCAAAGACAGTTCATTAATTTCACGGCTATGGCCCGGGCTAGCCTTCCTCCCACCCATCGGTAGAGCCTCTAGATTTCCAAACTTCAAGTCTCGGGCATTGGGAGACCTGGAGAAGGTCTCTGGGGTCACAAGAAATGCTGGGATTGGAATTTTTGCAGCAACGGGAAGCAGTCATGTGCCATAGGACCAAAGAGTCCAGTATCTGAACATCCCTGGCAGGGGCAGAAATGAGCGTACAGTGATGCCTGGGGTCAGGAACAGTCAACACCAATACCTCTCTTACCTCCTCACTGACCAAGAGGAACTGGCTCAGTGTGGCAGTTTACACCTTCTTGCTGGGGAGTTTGGACAGACATTTGTTTGACATATAAAATGAGAAGATTGCCCTAGATAATCTTTCAATCTCTCCCTCCTTCCTATCCCAATGTATGCGTCTACAAATGCTTATACAGTAAATAAAAATTCAGCCAGTGGTCTGCACATCTAAATATTCTGATGTCCCTGTTGCCAACACCACATATCAGGATATCAGACAGAATCCATTTCCTTTCCAGTTGGAGGCCGAGTACCACAAACACAGCTCTCACACGAACCTGGCCATGCCAGTCCCGGGCCCTATCTACATCTTGGGAAGCAGATGGAGGAGGCTTATTCCCCCAAGTCACCAAGCATGCTGCCTGAGCCCCGAGACTGGAAGGCGGAACCTAGTCCCCAGGGGCTCTGTTTCACAGCCAAAAACACACTGTATTGTGTTCCTACCGCTCTGAAAGCCTCGCACAGCCAAGAGAAACAGGCATTTAAGAGCAGACATGGGCAGCACTTGACCCCTGGCCCCTTTGGTCTGGCTCCCTGTGACAAGGAGAGGCAAAGCACCATGGCCTAGTGAGGGCAGGGTGGCCCAGTAGATAGCCAGCCCCAAAGAGCTAGGTTCGAGTCCCCAACTTCCTGGATCTGAGTTGCAGACTCTCTAGCTCTGTGACCTTTAATGTTACTGCAAGTGTCTTTCCGTATAAGGGCGAGGCACAGAGTAGCTGGGCCATAAAGTGAAGCCATTTCTTTGAGTGACTATTGATAATAAATCAGACACTCTCCAGATCTGTTGTCCAATCTGACAGAGTCCAAGAGACACTTGGAACCTGTATTGTGGAACAACTAAAGATCTAGGGTTAGATGTGTGATGCAAGCCATCGATGTGTATCACATGAGTAATTGTAAGTTTTAGGTAGGGGCACCTGGGTGGCTCAGCTCATTTAGTGTCTGACTCTTGATTTCAGCTCAGGTCATGATCTCACGGTTCATGGGTTCAAGCCCCACGGCGGGCTCTGTGCTATCAACACAGCAACGTTAACACCACCCCCTCCCACCAGCTTGCTCCTATGTTCCTTTAGTAAATACTTTTGGAACTCTGACTGACCAGTGGAGAAGGCATGGGTCAGTGCAAAACAGCACCTGAGGGGGGAATTCCTCAACAAATGAAGTGTTTGTAATTGTTTCTTTTTGAAAATGTGATTTAAATGAAGACCTTGGATAACAGAGCTCAGCATGCTGGTAGCATAGACTGTGTGGGTGGAGGGTTGGAAGAGAGGGCACTAGGGGTGGAGGGAAGGGTGAATGCAACAGATGGATTGTTTGCCGGTAGAGGAGAGGTTTGAGAAGCACTGTGGCACACAGTCAAGTGTGGGTACCAGGCTGGAGGACACAAGGATGCCCAGTATTAGGAGCTGGCTGGGGTGATGGGAGTTTTACAAATAAGACACAGCAGAGAATATTGGACACTAGATAAAGGTTCAAGGGAACTGGGGCATGGCAGCGCTGGGGTAGGGCGCGCAGAGTGAATAGCTCTCCTCCAGACAGAAAATGGCACTGAGGTTTTTGCTAACTCCATGGCTTGCTCACCAAGCTTTTATTGATCCTTATTTTGTCAAAAGGACAAGGTCTTGCTTGTCCCTTCCTTCCTTCCTCCCTCACACCCTCCTCTCCTCTCTGTCCTGGATCGATTGTTACCTCTGCTAACAGAAGGTGGAAGGACAGAGGGAAGGACCAAGGAGAGCGGGGTCGGTGACACAGGCCCATACAACTTGGCACCACCTCCTCCCTTCCTTGTAAAAATTGGGATAATATTACTAGCTGAACCAGACGTCTTCTAGTGCTCAATTCTAGAACTCTAGGAAACAAGCCCGAGTCTTGCTACCAAAATGAGACTCCCACACATGGAGCTCATGGTGTACCACTACCCTGACTCCACCCTGGGCAGCGGTCACACCCCACAGAACAAGCTCCTTCCAGGCAACTACCCAACACACACACACACACACACACACACACACACACACACACCCCTAGATGTGCACACAAATACACAGCCACACACATACACACACAGGCATGTGCATGCATACACACATACAGAGGCACAGCACACACAGACGTACTCACACACACACAGACACACATATTCAGATATGTACACAGATACATGCATACACACAGAGACACATTGACCTAGATGTGCACACAAACACACACATATATAGAAACACACACCTGGGTGCAGACACACACACATGTGCATGCACACAAACCCACAATTTCCTCCCCATTTTGTGAAACTTTATCCCCTTTCCAGAAATGAACACTTCTTTCTCCAAAACATAGCCCTTTCCTCTTTCCAAACCCTGCCCAGAGTTTTAGTCTTCTGTGAAACCTTTCTGCATTAATCCTTAAAATCTGACCACCTATTTATTCAACTGTCTCCTCAACAATTTTATCTACTTATGCAACCAGCTTTTTAAACTATTTCCTTACATATGAAAATAATAGTGTGCTTCACAACCTTTCAGTATGTTTGCATACCTATTATAGTACCAAGCATAATGTTTTGCAAAAAGCAGGAGCTCATTAAAAATGAGCTGATAACATGATCTCCACAGTGTCTCTATGAGGAATTAATAATAGTTAACATTTATTTTGCATTTAACAACATGGCCAGCACTGTGCTAAGCACTTTACATACAATATCCCATTTCATCAATAACAAGATAGGCATTATAGAGTTTTTATTTTTATTTTTTTAAGTTTATTTATTTTAATAAAGAGAGAGCACATGTGGGGAAGGGCCAGAGAGAGAGAGAGAATCCCAAATAGGCTCCACACTGCCAGCACAGAGTCCCATGTGAGGTTCGAACTCATGAACTGTGAGATCATGACCTGAGTCAAAGTCAGAGGCTTAACTGACTGAGCCACCCAGGCATGCCTAAATTTTTTTATTAAAAAAAGTACAAGCTGTAGCATAGAATATTCTAGAATATAAAGCAGTCTGATTTCAAATGCCACACTTTTGCCACTGCACAAAACAACTGTCTTTCCATTTAACCATTAACTAAAGTGAGACACACAGACATTAAATGAATTACCTGAAATCACATGGTTGGGGCTAGAAACCAGGTACTCTCCACTGAGCATCACCACCTCTTCCAAGCTTGGCAATTGAACTCTTCCTTCCACATGAAAGAAGTCATCTATACAGGAAACAGCAAAGACTTTAAAGCCAGGCAGAGCCTCAGTTTCACCTTTTGTAAAAAGAAAATCGCAATAATTACCTAGCCAGGTTGCCATGAGGATTAGGACCAAGGAAGATGCTCACACATTTCCTGGCACAGAGCTAGGTGTTCAGTCAGTGCTAGCTTTCAGCCTCTTCTCTCCCTCCGGCCTCCACACCCTCCCTTCCCACCCACTGCAGCTTTGTGGGCAGTGTCCTTGTTCAGTTTGTCTGACCTCGTCCTTGAGAGCCAGTATCAGACTAAGCAGGCTGACCTAAGCATACTCATTAAGGAGGTTTTGTCCCCTGACAATCATGAAGACACGGCAGAAATGGGATCACAGAACTTGTACGGCTCATGCTTCATGGAGGCTCTCCCACTGAGCAGTACAGATTCCATCCAAGAAAAAGACAACCACCCATTGTGGATGGGAGGAAAGCATCTGCTCCGGAAGTTCCCCCTTGCCCTGTTCACAGGGAACCTCTCCCCATCAGCCCCTCCGTACACTCTACCTATGCACTCCAGTTGCCCTCTCCTGTCTTGCTATGGTGGCATGAGGCTAAATTAATTAATGTGTGTAAACCATGTGGAAATGTTTGGCTTGCCAAGTGCTCTTGATAGGTTTGAAATACTATTGGAAGCAGTGGAAATTGGCACAGCTATTTGGAGCAAAATTGATCTCACCCCCAGGACTCCTGAGATTGACTTTGGTTAATGGAGGCATATGCAGATAGAGCAGGATAGTCATTAAAAAACGCTATGGGCATATTTCAAATCCTTACTGGGGAGCAAGGAGACAGAATTAAAAGGGAAAGAAAGACACTAGCATAGGGATTCTCCCGTCAGACCAAGGGGGATTGTCCACGGTTTGGACACGAGAAAGGGTGTACCTACCAAAGTGAGGCACATGCGGCTGGGTGGGTTTGGGTCTCTCTGAGAGGCAAAAATCCAGTCGTAAAATTATGGGTGCTTGTATTTGCAGGCATTCATAGGATGGGCAGGTATATAATGCCCTTCCCCAGACAGACTCCTCTTTGCCTCTGCAATTCCACCCACTCCTGAAAGAGGAGGAAAGGGAAGAGGTATCCTGGCCTGAGGCAGGACTTGCTGGAGGGAACCAAGAGACCTGCCTCAGGCAAGGGGCTGGGCTTGGTTCCATCACAGCTGTGGTCTCAGGGGTCAACCAGAAAAGCAGAGCCAGTAGGAGATAATATATAATATATAAAGAGAGTAATTGCAAGAAACTGACTTATATGATTGTGGAGGCTGGCTTGGCAGGTCCAAAATCCATAGGGCGAGCTGGAACTCTCAGGCACGGGGTGATGCTGCTGTCCACAGGCAGAATTACTTCTTTTCTCAGGAAAGTTTCAGTTCTGCTCATAAGGAATTTCAACTGATTGAATCAGGCCCACCCAGATCATCCAGGATCATCTCTCTTACTTAAACTCAGCCAATCATGGACTGTAATCACATCTACAAAGTACCTATGTAGCAACACCTACATTGGTATTTAAGTAACTAGGGACATAGCCTAGCCACACTGACACACTAAACTGCCCATCACAACTGTCCTCCTGCCACTCAGCCCCTACATCTTCTGTCAGACCCGCTCACCACCTACTGAAGCCTCCCTGTGTCACATGGTTCTCCAGTGTCCCAGTCCTCCAGGAATGGCCCTGTGAGCTGTCTGCCAGCCAGCCCTATCAAAACCAGGTCTCTAAGATAGAGTGCTTGCATGGCTTCTCCCAGTTCATCACTCTTCCAGCAGGTGCCTGAAATAGCCTTCCACCTGTTATCCCTGCCTCCAAATCCTCATTGTCAGGAGAGTGTATTTCTGAGCTCTACACCTGGTCCATCACTTTGGGGACTAAGACTCCTTCAGCAGCCACCCACAGGGCTCCGGTTGCATCATACATTCCTCAGAGTGGCATCCAGCTCGCCTTCTCACCTGCCCACACTCCCCTTGTGTTTCTGCAGCTCCTGGAACTGACCACACTGCTCACCTCCATGCCAAGGCCCATGCTGTCCAGGGGAGGGTGATCCATGTCTTTGCCTCCCCACCTCTGCCTCCCCCTGAGGACTAGCTCCCCTGGCCAGAGAAGCTCCCTTTCTGGGCTCCCTCCCCTGCTTTGTGGGGACACTCCCCACTGGGACAGAACTACTTATCACCTGCCCCCACCACAAACTGAGCATCATACCTCTGTCCACCTAGCACCCATCCCAACATCCATCAGGCTCACTATGTGTGTCCTACAAATGCTGGCTGAGTTCATGGACAAAATACACCAGCAGGGTTTCCCCAGCACCCTTCTGTTAGCTTGGCTCCACACGTTCTTCCTCTTCTGTAGTTTTGTCAGAAATTCATTGGGGGTAAGGAGTGGTTTTTTTCTTCTCCTTCTCTCTTCCCTGTCTTCCAATTTGAGAACTGTTTATAGCAATAACACTGTCATGATAATTTATAGTATGCAGAAGTTATGGCTTGAGGTATTGAGGCACATTTCAGGAACTGAAAAAATCATAGGACAGCGCAGCCAAGAGGGTAGGTCAGGCAGGGTGAGAAGCGGGACTGGACCCTAGTCTAAGGAGTGGCCCTTGACCCTGCAGACTGCAGGGAACCTCCTAAGGGTCCTCAGCAGGACAGGGACAGGCTAAAATCCATCTTAGGAGTACCCTCCATTGGCAACAGGAGGAGGGGCTGGGAGACCAGCTGCCTGGATGTTTCTGGAATGCCCTTCAGAGGAGATGAGGGATGGAACTAGGCAGAGACTAGAAGAGGAATCACCAAGATTTCAGAATCCAAATCTGAGGTGAAAATAGGAAACATGCTCATACTGACAGATGTTCAGACATTTTTAAAGGACAAACTACAGCCCCAGTCTTTAATTCATTCATTCAGCAAATATTATTTGAACATGGCATTTGTTAGAAGTCTAGAGATTTGACAGCAAAACAAGGTTCCTGCCTTCAAGGCACTTCATCTCAGTGGAAGGGAAGGACAGGAAACAAATGAGGGTGTGCCAGAGTGTCAGATGGTGGTAGTGTGTGGAGGAAAATCCCAGGTAAGAGAAAGGGAAAGTCAGTAGGGGGCAGGGGGATTGCTACAGTAGAGAGGTGTCTGGAGAATACCTTTCTGAGGAGCCATGACTAATCAGGGGAGGGTGATCTATGCAGAGGAAATGGCACATACAAATGTCCTAGAGCAGGTGGGGGTTTAACACAATCTAGGCAGAGGAGACGATGACATCAGACCTGTAGCCAGAAGTCAGGTGTGGAGGCCAAGTGGGAGGCAGAAGGACTTTAGCTTGTGTCTGCACAGCCGGGACAGTCTCTAGAGAGGTCTTCAGCAAGGAAGGACTCATGCTACATACTCAAAGGACCACTCAGTATGCCCAGACTGGACTGAGGCAGGCGCAGGAGGAAGCTGAGACATGTAAACAAGGAGAAGAATGATAGTGCCTTAGGCTCAGCCACTAGAAGTGAAGGTGATGAGAAAAGCCAATTCCGGATGTAATTTAGAGGCGGAGCTAATAGGAATTGCTGGTGTTGGTGTGAGGTGTGAGAGAGAGTCTAGAGACTTGGGGGGGGAGGTGTCTTAGTCTGTTCCAACTGCTGCAACACAAACCACTGACTGGGGTGAGGGGTGCTCATAAACAACAGACATTTATTTCTCAGTTCTGGAGCCTGGGAAGTCCAAGATCAAGGCGCCCCAGATTTGGTATCTGGTGAGGACACACTTCTCGTTCATAGGTGGCGCTCTTCAGCTGTGTCCTCACATGTCTCTTTTACAAGGACACTAATCCCATTTGTGAGGGCTATACTCTCTTGACCTAATCACCCCCAAATACCCCCACTTCTTAATACCATCACATTGGGGTATAGGTTTCAACATATAAATTTGGGGGACACAAACATTCAGTCCATAGCAGTGAGTGACAGTCCCTTTTACTGAGATTAGGGACCTCAGGCTGATCAGGTTTGAGGAGGTACAGGCTAATCAGTATGTAACCAAGCAGAGGTCCTCACACATCTTGCATCTTTACTTTTTTACTGAATAGGCCACCCCCACATTCACACGGCCATTGTGGCTCATGTATACCATGGAGACCCTGAGACTCAGAACATCCTCAAGTGCCTTCTGAACTCAGCAGGGATTTGCAACTCAGTGTGTATTTACCCACACAGGTTATCTGTCACTCTTTACCCATTGTAAGGTATTATCCTCAGAGCCTCCTCTTTTCTGTTTGAAATGATCTCCCTGCAGAGAGATAGATAGAAAAATATCTGAGATATGAGGCTTAAAAGGGGTGGGGATGAGGAGGAAGTAGAACCTCATTGCTGTGGGCGGGTAAGGGGGGTATTCAATGGACTGCTCCTACCTCCCTTGTTTCTCCCACAACCCTCTTGGGTGGTCGGTATTGGCAGGGCCACGTTATGAGTTGTGGGGACCCTAGGCACTCGGCTTTCAGAGGGCTCTTTCTCCATAAAAAAATATTAAAAATTATATTTTATGACCACATTGGTATTGAGATGAATATAATGTAGGCTGGATTATATGTGTTTTTTGCTTCTGATTTTAAAGAAATGAAAGCAATGTTGTGGGCCCTGAAAAGTCTCATGGGCTCCAGGCACAGTGCCTGCTATGCCCAATGGAGAAGTGTCCCTGGACATAGGAACAGAAGAGGGCGGCTGTGGAGCAGCAGTGGACATCAGGAGACCTGGGCCCCTGTCCTAACTCCTGAACAAGAAGCTAAGAGATCTCTGACCAGTGTCTCTACCTCACACGGCCTCCTCCTCTTTCCAAGGAGGCATGGAACTTGACCATCTCCTTGGCACCTTCTAAGCAACAACTCCCCAAGATTCAACTGAAACATGCAGACCTCAAGCTCATTTTTTAACTTCTGACCCCAAGGGAAGGCTCTTCCTCCCCCCACCCCACCCTACTAACTACAATATTAAACTTGTTTTCCTTTCTGAATCTCCTTCTCTCATCAAATCACGTGCTGGTGTGTGCAGCCACTGATTTCCAAAAAGCGGCCATAAAACCGTAATGAGTATGGAGATACCAACGTGAAATGACAGAGAGAAAGCCATAAACATTCAAATAAATATATAAATATAAACAAGTCTATAAACCAAACCCGGGAGGTATTTTAAACGCATAATGTAGCATTTATATCTCTTACTTTGCGCAGCAGAACTTTCAAAGGAAATTCATTTAATCCTATTGCTCACACCCCTAACCCCCATCCAGGAGTAATCGCTAATAACCAGCACAATTATCGCCTCCCTCCTGATGGAGAGTTCATTTCAGAAGCTCGTTCTTGAATTCATTATCATGCTGGAAATGAGTTGAATCACAGCGGATGTGACCACATGACAATCCCCCTGCTTCCTTCCAGTTGGGTTCAGCGAGAAGCCTGCCGCAGCCCTGGCCCCTGCCAGCGCTCTTGCAAAGGGAGCTACCTCTCCATGCCTGACAAGCTTTAAATGTGTGATTTAAAGCTTGTCAGGAGTTAGGAAGAGGACACATGACTCTGCTTTATTACAGGCGTGATGGGTGGAGGGATGCCACCGCCCACCGCCCACCTTAGACCATGACTGTGGCCCTCCCTCTCCAAAGGAAAGGAACCTAACTGTGGTTCACATGTCCTGCCAGGAAATGGTCAAGAGTGTACTGAGCACCACGCACACACTGGCCCTGTTCCAGGTGCTTCCAGGTGTTCACTCATCCAGTCCTAACAAGCCCTGGGGTAGATTTAGGGCCAGATACAGATTTCATGGGGCCCTTGTTTAAAGAAGTAGGGGAGGGGCTCCCGGGTGGCTCAGTTGGTTAAGTGTCCAACTCTTGATCTCAGTTCAGGTCTTGATCTGGGGGTTGTGAGTTCAAACCTCATGTTGAGCTTTGCGCTAGGATGTGAAGCTTTCCTTAAAAAAAAAAAGAAAAAGAGGAGAGAAGGAAGGAAGGAAGGAAGGAAGGAAGGAAGGAAGGAAGGAAGGAAGGAAAAAAAGCAGAGGAACATGCAGTTAAGGGTACTAAAATACAAAATTTTTTTTCATTCTTCCTTGGGTGGTTTTCTCTGCCCCCCCTCACCTCTCCCTCTCTCTCTCTTCTTGACTTGTCATGACCTTTCATGTATTTAATGCTGCAGGCTCAGGAGTACAGGGATTCTTGCAGGTGAGCACAGACCCTCACTGTACAGGGCCCCACCCAGTGACTCAGTGTACACACAGAAGACCCACTGTCTGCAGGTTTCCCTCCCACCAGCTGTCAGACTGCCACACTGAGCGCCAACCAGAGTGGGAGGGTCGAGCCAGAGGTCTCCCCTTCACACAAGCCCTCCACCCCAGCCACTGTGAATGCATGACCCACAAGGAACTGCAGCCTCTGTGCCAGGTTCTGCTCAGTACCAGGAATGGGCCAAAATGCTGCAGGGTGCATCACCTAACTCTGACCCTCCCCACACCTGTACGCACCTGAGCACAGAGGGTAGCGGTGGTCCCTAGGTGGGGGGCCAGGAGGGAGAGGCCCTGGGCACTTAAAGGCAGTTGAGAACAGGAGAGGCAACAGGAGGTAGGACTGAGTAGTAGCCAAGGATCCAAGTCTCCCCCATTCGTGGTCCACTGACCTATCAAACTTCACTTACAAAATACAATATTAGGATTTTAAACAATTGAACATGTTGGAATTATTAAGAATTTCAAGATGGTAATTGTAGAGCATCAAATCCCAAGCCTGGGAGCATTTTAAGCACAAGAGTATATACAGTTGCACTGGTCATGTCCCTGTGAAGCCAACTCTGGGTAGGTATTACCACTCTCCTGATTTTGCAAATGGGGAACTTGGGCCCTATAATTAGCCCAAGGTCATGATGTTGGGAAGTGGGGAACACTAAGACTCAAACTCCATAATCTGGCTCCAGAACCTCCTTCTTTACCATTTCTGTATGCTGTCCCTAATTCCACCAAACCTGGGTGCCTCTCCTCAGGGTGATCGGCACAGTACCACACAGTCTGGTGGAAAAGGCAAAAGGGAGTGCATGCCCCAACCCACATCATCATGCTGACTCAGCCAGCCACTGCCTGTGTGGCTTTGAGAAAGTCACTTAGCTTTTCTGAACTTTAGCCCAATCTGCCACCTGGGGGTCACTGTGAAGAAAAAATTTGAAGTAATAAAGGTACATTAAGAGGGAAGCAATATATAAGACAAGTAGGAAAGTCTAACCAGAACTGGACCTCTCAACCATCTCCTCCTTTCCCAAGTGTTTTCCCACCCCTCTGTAGACAATTGACTCTGACCCTGAATGTCCAGAGAGGACAGTGCACATGCTTTGTAATAGAACTACTCTGTGGCCACACGGTAAGAAAGGGACAGGCTGGGGCCAGTTCTGTCATTCAGGTTTCTAAAGGATATAATAGTATTTTATGGGTCTATCTACACCTTCTTTGAGTTCTTCAGCTGAATTACAATGGAGGTTTTTTCTTACATGTGTTCAGTCCACCAAGCTAGCTCTCTCCATTGCTGATCTAGGACTCCCCCTGCCCAACCTGACATTTGCACCACTGCATAGATGTTTGCTGAATGAAGTCTTTAAAAGTCTGCATGACGTTTTTCCTAAAATGAACTCATCAAACTGACCCACTAGTAAGCATTGAAAGTAAGACTGAACTATTAGTAAGCACTGACTTAAGGGACCTAAATCTGTAGTAAAACAAGAAAAAGCCTTAGCAACTCAACCTTTACATCTTTTCTGCTGAACTAGAGTGACACTGCTGCCTCAGACAAGTTTGGGAGCTTTCCTTTGGCCTTATCAGAGAAGCTTCTGCTTTGGCAAGACTGGCTGAAAGATCTGATCAGTCAGAGAGCCTTTGCGTCGGCCACTGCAGTAACGTATGCTGGTTGAGGGCGTGCATGGTCGTGTGTGATGCCCGAGGGCCCCTGTCTCTCAGGGATCCTGGGCCTGCTCTAGGAGTGCTAGTTCACTGCACAGAGTAAGCCCAACATATCCAGACATTTGCCAGAATTTCAGCTCTCAAGTTCAGCCAAGAGAGTTATTTCACAAACTATCAAAAGGCCATAGATGAGGGGCACCTGGGTGTCTCAGTTGTTTAAATGTCCGACTTCAACTCAGGTCATTATCTCATGGCTCATGAGGTCCAGCCCCATATCAGGCTCTGTCCTGACAGGTCAAAGCCTGGAGCCTGCTTCTGATTCTGTGTCCCTCTCTCTCTCTCTGCCCCTCTCCTATTCGTGCTCTGTCTCTGTCTCTCCCCCCAAAATAAATAAACATTAAAAAAATTTTAAGGCCATAAATGAGCCATACAATGGTCAGTGTTTGTTAGGAACACGTGTACATTGTTCAGCACAGTACCTGGTACGTAGTAAGTGTTTGACTAAAGTGTCAATCCCTGACAAACGTAATCTCTCTTAGGTTTGAGGCTTAGAAACTAGTGTGATTTGTCACTCATTCCTTGGGGGGATTGTAGGGTATTGGGACAGTATGAGAGCTGGACACCCTGATACAGGGAGGATAGAGATACAAGAAGGAGTTTGAAGTAGGGCAGTGTGGCAGAAGCATGGATTTTGGAAAACTAAAAACCCCTTTTACCTCCTGTTCTGCTTTTCCAGGGTCTGGCTCTAGAAACCTCAGGAACAGAGTTAGTATTAGGTCTCTGGTGTAATGTGACTCTCCCCAGAATCACTTCCACTGCTTTACCTTCTCCAGAGAGCATGTAACTGTAATGGACACATGAGTTGGTCTTTCCTGAACAAACTGAGGTTGTTACAAGAGATCAGAAGACACAAAAATATCACTCAGGTTCTTTCAAAGAAGTCTCCTCTTGGATCACTTTTTATTTTTTGAGGCCAAACAGCTTTTACTTCCTTCGCTGTAAAATGCAGACACTTGAGTGCTTTCTCCAGAGCAAAAATTGGTTGACACTCCCCACTGATGGATTCAAACATTTTGACTGAACTCATTCAAATTCCTGTCAGTGTAGTCAATGGATGTCACATCAAATATCTGTCAGCACAACCAGCCAAGTCGATTAGACACCTGGTCTTTTTAGTCAGCTAAACTTGTTATTTCTGAAAACAAAAATAAAAAAAAATCAAGATGAAAGTAACCTATCAATTTAGTTAGCGACTGACTAATAACTTCTATCAAAAAAGTACATTTTTGTCGAACTACTTTGATTTTTTTTCCCCACTGAATCTACTAAATCAATCAGTTGTGTATGGGGTGGGGAGGATATTGACCAGATGTGCAGCTTGCTGAACCAGCAGGGAGGTGAACATCAGAAATGAAATCATCAAAGAGATTCCATCAGAACATCCACTGTTCAGTCATCCACAATAACAATGAGGAATGTGACCCTGCAAGACATATGACAGGTACTCCCTAATCACGACAATTTGCTGCACTGAAGAGCATTTTCCTATTCTTTCTAGAAATTCACCTTCCTGTCTTGTTTGTCCATAATTGATAAGAAAATGGGTGTGATTGCCCACGGAGTGCTGATTTGTGTCCCCAGTTGCCTGTCAACCATCAGCAAGGTCATGGCAGGTTCACTGAAAACTGAAAGTTGATTGTATTTATTTGGGGTCCCTTGAGTGTTATATTTACTGAATTAATTCTGAAAGATATGATGCTTTCCCAAGTCCAGAGGATGATAATAAGTTCAGTGTTTGACATGGTCTATTTTAGACCTGAACTAAAGAGTTAAAATCAGTTTCTTTGTTTAAACTGAAACCCTTCAACCTGGCCTTTGGCACATTCCTTCTCTACCTTTACTCTTTTCTCAAGCCTCACCTCACCCCTTCCAGCTTCTGACTTCCTCACACACCCTGCCAGGATGCCTGGAGACTTGATACTGCCCTCCCTCCAGAGGCTCCCATTTAAAAAACCAGGTTATACTAAGAGATCTTGTACTTACTGTGCTAAATCTTTCCAAGGGTGCTTGTTTTTCAAAAGAGGATACCTGAAGAGGTCTACGTTTAGTTCAAAGGAGTAAATCACTAATGATATAATTCCAGATGCCATGTAACTAGAGAGAGTCCAAGTGTCAACAGACAGTATTTTAACAAAGCCAAGTATTGTGAAGGGCAGTCCTTCTTAGAAAATCAGAACATATTCACTCTCGAATGTATTCATGCAGAATTAAGTGGTCCACTTTTGTCCAATTCAAATTTTTCACTGGTAAGATTTTCTCCTGGTCATAGACATTTCTATAACTGGAATAAGCTGATTATTTATTGCTAGCCACTCACCACCTACAATTCACTTTTCCAATTTTCCATGTTGCCTGTACAGTGCCACTTTGTCAATCCCTGTAGTTTATTGACTGTGTTCTGATGGCTGGGATAAACAAATTACTTCAAGAATGACTAGAGCAAAAAGGGCATTGCTTGCTGGCTTCTAATGATGGAGCTGGTATGCGTTCCAGTTGGTCCTAAGGTCAGGAGGCAGTTCACCATCACAAGGATGCAAGTCACCATAGCCCATCCTATCAGTGACAAAATTTTGTATGGCATATAATGTTGACCTTGTTTTATTCTGAGTAAGTATCAGATCAAATGATTTTGCAGATAAAATATTTTCAAATTTTGAAGTCTACTCCTTTAAAATCCACTGAAAATATACTGCACAGTAGCAACTCTGCTTTATGTATTAAAAGCATCAATAACCAAGAAGTTCACAGTCTTACATTAGGGCCAGAGGACATTTATTGGATCTGGGGTGTCTTGCACCATCTATATCCAAATCTGTGCAATTCTACAGAAAAATATTTTTTGCAGGCATCCCCAATATGTTTATTTAATTACAAATTATACTTATGTATCCATATCTACATCAGTCAATCTGTCAAGTTAGGTAAGGGTCATCAAAATACACAGTTAGGTAAGGGTCATCTATAATGATAGTGTAAACCCTTTTTAAAGTAGACTTCATAATTCTGAAATTTGGGGGGACTAATTTTTATTGTGGCTGATTAGGTTGTCATTGCCTTTACTTCCTAATGTGGCTGGAATAATCAGAACATAATCAGAACTAAAGAAGCAATAGCCATATCACTTTCCTGTGATTTATTTGGGCTTATATTAGTGAATCTTTCTTTATGTTCTGAAGTTTCTTTCTAGGACTCTTACTAATCCATTTGTCCATTTTCTGTTAATCCTTTTGTACCATGGAAATTCCACTCTATTTCAGAATAATTATATTAATAACCAATAAGAAGCAGTTATTCAGAAAGTTTGCCTCCAGAGCCTGCATAGATAGCCACTAACCTCCCAACCTTGCATCACTGCAGGTATGCTACACAAGGTCCATGTGTGGCATATGACAATGTGGAAAAAAGAGTGACATGTGACAACTTGAAAAAGGACCTGAGCCAGGACACCTTACGTTTATCTTAATTTTTACATACAAATATACGTAGAAGTTCTAATATGTATCCACACCCCAGTGGACTGGGTGTCTTATAGTACCCCTCAGGATGAACGCTCCCCTTTGGGAACCACTGGTTCTAGTTCACTTTAAAATGAAGCCTCTTCTGGAGAGGAGATTGGAGAGACCCATTGTGACCAAGTCAGATTTCATGTCCTGTCTGGGAGTTTGGGCATCCTGGGTGCACTGGGAAGCAGTAAAGAGTCTTAAAGAAGGTGTGATATGACCTGATCTGTATTCTTGCAAGATCGTTCTGAATGAACCAAAGAGACTGGATGTGGAGCATACACAGATACCAAACAGGAGATACAACAATGGTCTGAATTAAGGCTGCAGCCTTTAAGATGGAGAAAAGTGGGCAGATTCACATGATAGTAGATTTGGTTATTCATTAAACTTGCCCAAGGTTAAACAGCTGGTAGGCAGCAGAGCTAAATTTAGACCCCAGGTCTCCTCACTCCCAATACAGTGATTTTTCTTCTGATTTACCATGTCAGAGAACACCTGGTCCTTCCGTTTTATCCTCCCCCAGGGAGATAGGTGATCAGGAGCTGAGCCCAGATAGCAGCGTGCAGTTTCCAGCAGGGTGATGAAGGAAGGCAACAGGGAAGGAAAAGCACTGCCTTCTCCAGATGTATTTATCTTTGCAGGATCCATGAGGGGGCTCCATAAGACTCTGTTTTCTGGGTATTAAAATAACACACTTTCCAGTGTTTCCAGTGACAACAAACAGAAACTCTAAGTGACTTATTCATTCAAGTCCAGGTCTTACCAAAAGCCTGCTGAAGGGTGGAAAGTGATAGGGAGGTACCAACTTGGGGGAAAGAGAAACCGACTCTTTTTATCACTCCCACTAAGGAACTTTCATCTCTTCATCTTTAAGCTAAAAAATTAGCTCCTCTTAAAATTCCTTCCAAATCACCCCTTCCTTCCTCTCCCCCACCACCTACCCTAGTCTCCTTTCTTGTGGCATCTCTTATCGGTCAGAGTTTAGCACATAAAACAGAAACCACTACAGGTATTTTAAACAGAAAGAGATTTAATACAGGAATTTAGGGGCTCACAAAATTGGGGGCAAAGTTGTAGGAGTAAGCTTTGGGCCAGAAATTACTCCTGGAACACTACAGAACTGGTGTACCATAGGAGCTCCTTCCTCTGAGGCGACCACTGAAACTACTGAGTTCAAGAACCCACCATTATGTTCCTGGAAAAAGGAAGTCAGAATCATGAAGTCACTATAGCTCCTGCCCCTCAAACCCACAAAGCTAGAGGCTCACCACTGTGTAGCAGAAAACATCATCTGTCCATGACCTTTCTTTCATGAAAAAACTGCTGAAAAAGCAAGGCTTATACTTCATTTCTACCTCCTAAATTTTGCCTAATGTCTCTAATTGACAAAGCTTGATTTTATTCTAAAAACCTCAGCTGCAAGCAAAGCTGAGAAATTCAATTAATTTTTTAAATGTTTTTAATTTTTTTTTTAGAGAGAGAGAGAGACAGAGCATGAGCATGGGATGGGCAGAGAGAGACAGAGACAGAATCTGAGGCAAACTTCAGGTTCTGAGCTATCAGCACAGAGCCAGATACAGGGCTCAAACTTACAAACCATGAGATTATTACCTGGACCAAAGTCAGACATTTAACCAACTGAGCCACCCAGGCGCCCCTGAGAAATTTGATTTTTAACTTTCTAGCCTCTTGGGTATAGAAAGGTACCCTAGAAAGATTGAGCAAGCCACCCTATGGGTTCCAGCACAGGATCTCCCAAATAATACATTCTATGTTTTTTTAATGTGTCTAACCACCCCTCAGTTCTTGGAGGACAGGAGTCATGTCTTTCACATCCTTCAGGGCTACAAGACTTGCAGATGAGAGATCCTTGCTAAGGACAGCCAAACAATGAAATGATGAAACACTTTCACTGTTTCACTTTGCTTTCTAATTCTGTTCCTGCCTTTAAATGTTGTCTCTGCAATAAACCCCCTTGAAGACTCTGCTGGTTGGTACTTCTTAAGTGTGTCCCCACAGAATGAGCCACAGGCTGGACATATACATTCCTCCTCAGTTAGTGGGCTGATTGTGTTTGACAACTAATTCTCACTCAGAAGATTTTTTTCCCCAAGAGACATTTTTGCTCCATGAGGCTCAATCCGTAGGAAACTAATTTCCTGCAAAAGTGTGAAGCCAACAGATCTTTCTTATATGCACTATTATCTCATTTTGGCAGCTGACTACCTCCAAATTCTAAAGCAGGTGCCCTCTACACTATTTGACAAGGTTGCTATGAGGATTAGATAAGATACCATAGATAGCAATACCTACCACATAGTAGATGTCAGTAAGTATCAATTCCTTCCTTTTTTCTTCATAAAAGAATATACCATTCTGGGCTTCTGCTAAGAGACTGGCTAATTAGATCCTTGAAGAGGTATTAATGGCTAATGTATTAGTTATCTACTGATGTGTAACAAATTGCCCAAAACTTAGCAACTTAAAACAAGAAAAATGTCTTTGGCCAGTAATCCTGGAACAGCATAGCCGGGTGGTTCTGGCTTAGAGTCTCTAATGAGATGGCTGTCAAGATGACGACTTTACTGAAGGCTTTCCTGGAGCTAGAGGATCTGCTCTTAAGATGACTCTCTTGTGCAGCTAGCCAGATGATGCAGGTTTGTTGCCAAGAGGTCTCAGCTCCTCTCCATGACAAACTCCTAAGGCTGCAGTTCCTCCAGAGCAAGTGACGCAAGAGTGCAAGGCTGAAGTGGCAATATCTTTTAAACCTAGCCTCAGAAGGCACAGCACCTCATTTTTATGATGTCCTGCTGGTTACACAGGTCAGCTCTGTAAGTACTGGGAAGCAAGGGTCACCACAGGCCACCATGGAGGCTCACTGCCACACCTCATAATGGCCTAATAGGGTAGGTGAACTCTTCTAGTTACTGTCATTGTGATTTGGAAGGGATTTTGAATTTCTCAAGTCAAATCCGTGAGATATCCTTAGATACTTTCATCTTTGTCAAGATTTTAGCTCTGGAGCGCACTCATTAGACACTCAGAAAATATGTGAAGAATGAATAAATTTGTCCCTTGAGCAACATATAGACATTCTTCAAAATAGAGCAACTCAAGAGATAAAGCATCTATGGGGTACTCTTATGAACATATATGTATATAAATTATGTGTTGTGTGTGTGTAATAAAATGTCACCCACAAAATGAAATAAAATACTTGGGAACATGTAAACTATAAAAAATTAGTGATAATTGCTGTATACATGTATATATCCTTTCTTTAATAGGGATAGAAATGCATGAAACTATGATTTACAATTAAAGAATAGAATGAAATGGTATAAACCTTGACAATGCAAAAATAATAATAATAAAATTAGTAAAAATTTATAAAAGCATAAGAAAACCAGTTTTCCCATTTTTCTTACTAAGGAGGCAATCAGTGCTACCTAAATATGAAACCTGGATATTTTTTGAAAGATACTAATTTCTTAATTTTTTAAATAGTTTTTCTGTTTTCTTAACCTTAAAAGGTTATAAAAACTAAAAATATTTCCCATGATGAATAAATATTTATCTGAAGTTTAGCAGTTTCTCTGGTTTCACTTTAATTCATTTTTCTTTTGTTCAAGTCACACAAAATTAAATATGATACTTTCCATTAAAAAACAGTAGCTCAAAAAAAACCAAAAAAAATAATAGCTCATAAGACATGATCTTATTTCTAGGAAATAATTTTGTCTTTCCATTTTTTTTCTTCTGCTGCTCAGGAATATGAGCAGAGAGGCATTTGGAAGGAGAGCTCCCCAATGTTTATGATGGCCATCTCTGCATTTGGGAAGTGGCAGGAAGTTTCTGCATTCTTCCTGTGCTCTTCAGCATTTGAAATTTTCACAGTGAATATATACAATATTTTAAACATGACAATGAGAGGCTTAAACTAAAAAGAATATGATTATTGGATGGGTGACACTGTCATCTCATTTGAAGGGATATCCCCCAAAATGTTTATGTCTTAGAACTTCAGAAGCCCTTGAAGATGTCATAGATGGGTCATCAGTTTTGAGAGGTGTACTTTACCTACCTTTTGCCCTAGTGGGTTGGTGTGGAGAATTAATGCAGCCAAGACAATGGGTTTGGCTCTCCAAATGAGCCATTTGTCTTCTCCCTGATCTGTGCTCCTAACCAGAACTGGAACACTCATTTATAGAGTCAAAGCACTGATCAAGAGGGTCTGCAAGTTGGAGTCTTGGTTGAATCCTACTACTTAGTTCACAGTTGTATCAACCCGGGTCATGAGGAAATTAGGAGCATCACCAAAAAGGCAATGCAGCCATTAGATAGAAGGACAGGCCCTAGAAGAAGGATGGATCTGTAAACTATGAAAAACAGAAAGGAACAGGACACAGGACTCTTTCACATCCAATTCAAATATCTTTTAAAAGTTGATCTAAGAAAAATGATGGTATTAAAAATCCTTCTCCCAACAAGTGAGTTTTTTATTTTCATGACTTTTTCATCCTTGGCCTTCCAGGTTTTCCCACTGAGCATTTTCGGGGGGGAAATCCCTTGTCATATCATCTTGTCCTGCACATTGCAGGGTATGTGGCCTGCCTGGCCTTCACTGCTAAATAGCAGTGGTACTGCTCCACCATTGAGTCAATCAAAAGATGCTCTCTTCACTCCCACCTTCATTCTCTACCCACCCCCCATAGTGGGGACCAGGGCAAGCCCATCCCTGGATACTCACAAGGTACCTTCTGGTTTCCATGAGGACAAGAAGAGCTTTTTCTTGCAAACTGTTGAATCTCTAGTGACTGGCACATAGTGGGTACTGAACAGACACATTTGAATGAATGAGCAATATTCAATGTAGGATCTGCTATGGAGAAATTAGTGTTTTAGGAAGATTAACATTTCTAAATATTTACATCAGCAAATCTACTCTCATTAAATTCCTGATAGTTGGAGCCTTTAGAGCTTATTATGAACAACCCCAGAAAAGCCTGGAGAATGTAGACAGAAACTGACATTTGTTGACACCTATGGTTCGCAGAGTAGTGTGCTGCCCAGCCCTCTACATATTGCCTTATAAAGTAGCAATCATCATTCTGCTTTTCAGATGAGGAGGACTCTGTGCCCCATGTGGCACATGGTAGATGGCAGAGCTAGAATTTGGCTGAACTCCCAAGGCCATGCCCTTTTGGTTCCACCCACTGTGACCATCCCAGTGGGGTTTGCTCATCAACACTCAACCTTTCTTTCAGATGCTCTCGAGAAAACACATTTTCAGAGGTTTCATAACACTGTTTTCCAGTGATGTCCAGACAAATTCCATCTCTTCAGAAGCTTGACTGCATAAATATAGCCAACTTATCTCTCCCATTACCTCAGTCAAGCTGCCGGGGATCAGAAGACAAGCATCTTGGCAAATGCCTTCAGCCACTTGCAAAATGCATGCCTTCTTTAACTCTCAACTGATGTAACCCCAAGTGGCTCATTTGGGGATCTGAGGAAACCTCATTTGGTAAATCTGGTTAGGCACAAAAGGAGGAGAAAGGGTGAAATAAAGTTAGATTAAGTCCCCATCTCCACGTCAGGGTCCCTCTGCCTTTTCTTCTTCGGTAGCTGGTCCAGAAGCTGGCTGTCACACATGATGCCCCAGAGCCACCCACAGGGCAGTATGACAGAATAGCTCACTTCCTCTTCTCCAGGAAGACTGTTGCTCCATCCTTTACAGGACTGATGCAAGAGGGGAGGAGGAGGGAGAAGCCTCGCCAGGGAGTCTGGCAGCTTCGAGGTTGTGGCCCCTTCAGAGAAGGGACAAAGGGCTCAAGAGTGCCCATCTATCTCCCCACCCCATCTCCTCTCCTGCTCCATCGCCTTCTCTGCACATCCTCTCCGGCCAGCACTTCAATCCTACTGTGCTGTTACCAAGCGGCTTCTCTCCTCTCTTCTCCTTCTCCTTCCTCCTGTTCTCCTCCCTCCCCTGCCACTTCCCTTATGTCTACCTGTAATGCCCCAGTCCTCCCACTTTTTCCTTCCTGCCTGCCAATCTTAACTGTATCCCTCTCCTCACTGCCCCCATGAGATGTCCCCTTCCACTTTGTGCAGGCTTCCTCTATTCTGTCTTCTCCAATATGGCACAAACGTATTGCTGGATTACTGATGTTCTTACTAATGCCCTTCATTCCTGCATATCCCCACCCCAGCATCCCCACTGACATTCATAGCAAGGATGCATGAGGCTGTCATAACTAAAGCCTCCTAACCTTGACTCACCCCAACATGAGTCCATGCTTCTGCCCTCTTTGGGGCCATTCACAGCAAGGACCCAACCTTGCCTCCTCTTTATGGTCTTGTCCAAGCTTACAAGGCAAGGGTGAGTTTTTAGTTTAGGTATTTTCAGCAGTGGGAGGAGCCTCCATTTCTATAGGTGCTAAATTTAATTTCTGAAACTGTGCACCGTTTACCAGCCAGCTTTCTCAGGAGCGTGCCATGGCTAGGGGCCTGCACAGGTTGCATGGGAAGCCAGGATTTAGCTGCCACATGCCAAGACACATGCTGGAAAGGACTGGGGTGTTTGCCATCTCCTTTCATCTGGAGGTAGAAGATGTAAGCAGTATTTAATTAAAGTCATAAATTTAGCTTTGGTTTCGTTTTGGTTTTGCTGTTGGTAAATCTAATCTGGTTTCACTTGTTTAGCGAATGCTTTGACCACTCAGCCAAAATTCTGAGAGGAACAGAGACTGTGCCCAGGCCCTCTCCCAGAACACTCCTCCTGCTCCAGTCTTGTAGCTCCCCACACCCAGAGCCTTCTCCCCACAAGAGCACAAGAGCACTGCCCAGCTAGACCCCCACGCCCATGCCTCTCAAAGCTGGTCTCGAGCAGAGGAACCACATGAAGGTCTTATTCAAATGCAGATTCTGCTTCTGAGAAGGGGATTGAGAGCCTGCATTTAGAACTGCAACCAGCGTCTGTCTGGGTGGCTCAGTCTGTTGAGAGTCCAACTCTCGATTTTTAGCTCAGATCGTGCTCTCACAGTTGTGGGATCAAGCCCAGCATCAGGCTCCATGCCTGCTTAAGACTCTCTCTCCCTCTCCCTCTGGCCCTCCCCTGCTCACACGTGCATACATTGGCATCCTCTGTCCCCCTTCTCAAAAAAAAAAAAGGAAAAAGAAATATAGTTGATCCTCAGCCTGCACGTGAGTAGCAGGGCAATAAAATTGCGCTGCCTGGACAGCTAAAGGTCTAAGTCACCGCTTCCCCATCCGGGCTGCACGCCAGCACCAGCATCACCTGGAGAGCTCTTAACGGTCTCAGGGCCCGCCTGCACCCCAGACCGCTGAAGCCACAGCCTCTGGAGGAGGAGCCCGGCCTCCGCGTTTTTTAAAGAGGAAGACAGCTGTGTGCTGTCACGAATGAGTCTCTGCTTTCAAGGTTGAAAGGAAGGAGCATTCACATCTGACTAAAGGGTATGGAGAAGGTGCCCTGAAAACAGCATTGCCCCCTGCTCCCCCAGTTGTTTCTCCACTGGATTACAGCCATAGCCCAGGTGTATCGTGTGCAGAAAGCGAGGCCAGTTTTGAAGACGGAGGGTGACTTGGGGAAGCCATTGCCTGTAATGGCTCCCAAGCACATTACAGAATGCTGAAAAGTCCATACAAAAGCATGGAGGATGGGGCAGCGGGGTGCTGCACTAGGAGAACCCAGTCCTGGGGCCCCTTTTGCTACTGTATAAGACCTGAGACTTAATACCATCCCATTAACTGCCCCCTTTTACCCACACCCAACACCACCCACCCTTCTTCCCCTTCAGAACATCTCCACTCTTGTCTCCAGAAGGCTTTCAATGTCACCTGACTCTGAGTTGTGCCCAAATTAGAGGCTCCAGGGACAGCACCTGATGGGATCTGTCCCAATTTCTGCACCCTCCCAGAGACAGCCCTGCCTCCCCACTCTGATCCCTGTCACTTCTAGAAAATAAACATCTGTGCAGGGAAAACATTATCAAGGTTTTGTTGAAAAGAAAAGGGGTAGCCCCGGGGCCTAATGAACATGCCAAACGAAGTTCTTGGAGAGGTCAAGTTTGGAAGAACTGTCTCCCTGCCAAATGGAAGAACAGGATTGCATACTACCCCAGGTTATACAAGGTTCAGTTCCCAGAAGGAGGCATGTGTTTGTACACATGAAACCTAAACTACATAAAGCAGGCCCCAGGGAGAATGGAGGACTGACTATCCCCTGAGCTCTGCGTGAAGACAGAGAGCCATCCTGGGACAGAGCCATGGGTCAGTGATGCTACTGTGGAAAGAGCCCAGGCCTGAGCATCAGGAGGCAGGGTCAGCCCCAGCCACTGTGTCAACTCCCTGTGTGACGCAGGTGGGAGCCTTCATTTCTCTGGGCCAGTGAAATGAGACTAGTGCCACCCTGCCTCGCTCCCCACCACGGGGTCATTTGGGGAAACATGCAGTTCTTGACAGGAGAGTACTTTGTAGAGTATGAAACCTGTGCACAAAGGGTTAGAGCAGTGTGAGATTTGCAGAGTTCGTGGTATGTATGTGCATGTGAGTGCATGTGTATGAATGTGTGTGCACATACATGAGGATTGTGCATGTGTGTGAGTACACGTGTGTATGTGTGTGACTGTTGCACTGGGAAACAGATCCTAACCACCACACAGGCCAAAAGAGAGGTCAGGGTGGCCCTGGGTCAGGAAAGCACTATAGCAATAATTTGGCTGGGACATTTGGGCAGGGTTCAGGGAGGTAAAGGAGAACAACACGCTGGGAAACAGAATGGAGCCTGAGGCAGCTGTAGGCCCAGAGGACACCTCCTGCCCAGAACAGGGGAACCTGCTACAGAGAAGCTGGAGATAGGTTCAAGCACAGGTGGAGCCCTGCCCCGCCCCCCAAAGCAGAGCCATAGGAGAACGAGGACAGCCACCTTCACCTTCAGTGCCGCTCACCTCTTCCCCCAAGTGCTCCTACCTGCAAAGAGACAGGACATGTCGCCCCCTCTCCCCAAGTAGTCTGGGGACACGCCTGAAGCAGCCACTTGCAGACTCAAAATATTTTCCTAGCAATTTTGTTTTAAAATCACAAAGGTAAAGCAATAAGCACCCAGTCCCAGTTGCAAGCCCCTTAGACACAGAGCCCCTCAGAAGCTTTCTGAGCCATGGCGTGACCAAGTCATGTCTTAAGGTAATTCATCCATCACCAGGAGCAAGGTGGAGAGAAGCAGGGGAGCCACCATCAGGGAGATGGCTAGGAGCTGACCTGGACGGAAGAGCACCAGCCCAGAGGGAGAAAATAGACTCACACACACAAGGCCTTTGAAGTGAAACTTGACGGCTTAGTAATTGCTAGTTTAGGGATGTGGTAAGGCAGGGACTCAATACACAACACATCAGAGGGTCATCCCACTTAAAGAATGTCAGCTGAGAGGGGTATGGTGACTTCCTCAGAATGTCCTCCCAAACGCAAGGAGATCTAGTATCTAAGGAGTAGATCAAAGCAACTCTGGCCTCTTCCCCCAACCCCACTCTGGGCCCTGGTTAGGTCCTCAGCTGTAGGCACCAGCACTGGCCTCTGCAGGAGAACCCAGAAAAATAGAGCTCCCAATGCACCGACCACCAGCCCTCTCTAACCCCGACAGTCTGCAGATGGGCCAGAGGAGGCTGTGCTGGCCCGACTCCTGTCTTGCTCAGCCTGCCCCCTGCCCCCGTGAGTCAGCTCCTCTCAGCCCACATCAGACTCACTGGGCTGGAGCTGCCAAGAAAAACTCCGAGCCCCCTTGTAAGAAGGAGCACTCAGCCAACATCTTACACAAGCCAACCCTGAGAAAGGCACCTCTCACCTTAGTCCAGTGACTGGCCGGCCCCTTCTTCTGTTCCCTGCCCTATCTGTCAAGGGACCAGGCGTCTCCTGGCTTAATCCCCTCCCTGGCCTCCTTGAGGTATGATCCATGGATCTGTCCTGTCCCTATTCCAGCATCAACTTGGCCCCAGACAGCTGATTTCTCTCTTTCAGCAGCTGTCCACTGGGCTCAGAGATCAGCAGAGCCCTGGCCTGGGGACCCAGCCTGACTCAGCAAGGTCCTTTTGGAGTCATTTCTCTGCCTTTGATCCTGTTGTCACTGAGATCCACAAAGTGGCAGAGAGTTTGGGGGCTTTGTGGGGTGAGCCAAATTAAAGGAAAATCCAGAGGTCTGCCCCAGAGAAAGGAAGATGAGGATCAATCTCTGAAGTGCTCTCCTGTAGGGAAGGGAGGACAGATGTCCTGTGCAGAACTAGAACCAGCACTGAGTGAAACCCCAGGGACTTGACATCGGCTCCACAGACCTAAAGGCTTCTAGTACACAGACATGTTCACAGTGAGAGCAGCTTGCCTCATGGGATTGTGGGATGCCAGGCAACTATCAGGAGCACTAAAAAGTGGATTCCTTCATTGTCTGAGAGAGGCAAAGAATATCCTTTTTGGTCCTGAAGTTGTAGAAATACATGGAAACTGTTTTCCATAATTGCATCAAGTGCAAAATCTTGGACAAAATTAATTCAACAAATATTCTGGGAAAACTGCTAATCACTTTTTCTTCTCTAGAGCTGCTATGACCTCCGTAACTCAGCTGGGTAGATGATACATAAACAAAACCATTTTGGATTCACTCCAGATGACAACTTCATTGGCATACTTAATCCCACTAGGCTATGGGGGAAGGAAGGGAGAGAGCCTTGACTCTGCACTAATTCACACCAACAACTCAAAAAACCCCTCCAATCACAAGCCCCTGTTCTCCCTTGACACCAGGAATATGCTAAAGAGGACACAGCCCCTTCCCATTAAGCATGGGCATGCTTTGGCATTGCCACCGGGGACAGATAGTCTTTTAAAGAAAAAAGGCAGGGCAAGTATTTCAAAGTTAGTACAACAGAGTCGGACACATATTTTCTAAATACTGGAAGAAGAATTGGGGTCCAAATATAGGGGCTGAGAACCCTTCCCAGTCTGGCTTCTGACCCCCTATCTACATCTTTTTATTGCCTGCTGACACCCTTCCCCATATTCCAGCAAGGTCTACAACTGGGATTTCCTGGCACAAACTGTGGATGTATTTCCTTAGGCATTTCCTTGGCCTTGTGTGTTCTTCCTCCGTCTTGCTCAGCCAAGCGCCGACGTGAAAGCCTGGGCCCCAGTCTCTTCGGGCCTGGAAGCTTCCCTGAGCTCCTACAGCTGGCCCTGCATCCCCTCTGCCATTGCCTTTCCTCTGTACTGAAAGTCTGTTCACTTCTCTCTCCCTGCCTTCCGGAGCCCAAGCCCAAACGTGAGCACTGTGCAGGCAGCTCTGATGCTTCTGGGGGAGTCCAAAGACACAGAGTAGGTACTCAGCAAAGAGCATTCTTACGAAGAGGATGGAGGAGTTAGTGTTTGGGGAGCCCCCTTGTGGGAACCTTCAAGGCCTGGTTTTTTGGAAAGAGATGAGGCTGATCCAACAGCCCTCTCCGTCCATATTTCTGAGGGAGAAGAGGAGGTGTGGGCAGCCAAGGAGAAAGTTTGCATGCCAAGGAGATAATTATGTGTTCTTGGAACCTGGTTTAATGGACTGGCTCAGAGCTGAGTTGGGAATGGGCTCTGAGGCCTGCCGCCTTCAGACGGGACATGGCTCAGGCAAGGGTTTCACCGTCCAGTTTTAACAAGTGGCCAACGCCTTATGGAAACTTTTGAAAGGCGTTCTGTTTCAGGCCAGCCAGCTTGTACTTCATCTGGTTACTCTACCCATCTTTCCTTCAATTTGGTAGCGCAAGAAGAAAGGAAACTGAAAATCACTGAGTGCCTACTACTTGCCAAGAACCAAGTCAGCAATTTCTCTGTCCCGAGGGTCCTACATTGCCCTTTGAAGAGGGAGAAACAGAGGCCCATGCAGCCCCTCATGGCAGAGAAAAGAGCAAAGCTGGGCATCTCAGCTTCTGCAGCCTGTGCTCTTTCCAGACACAGCGTCCTTCTCTTTACAAGGCCATTCTTGCCGCACGTCTCAGTCCTACCCCAAAGCCAAAATTCCCCCAGTTGAACAGGATAAACATTCCCATGGCAAAGGAACGCTGTGTTCCCCAGAAGAGATGCAGTCACGTTGTTCCTGCTTAGGCTGTGTGTGCTTATGAAATAGAACTGGGCTGAGGGCCTGGACACGGGCTAAAGGCAGCCACCCCTCCCCTGCATCCCCGAACTGTGCCCCATAAGGCAGTTAGAGTAACAGAAGGGCAGGGAGCCGAGGGTCGGGAGCTGGGTCTAATCTTGACTTTGCAGCAAGCCACTGGTTTCCCTAGGACTCTGCTTCTTGTTCCCATCACAAGGTGGTAAGCTTGCTTTGGAAAGTGCTGAGAGTTAGATCCACGTGAGAAATAATTCTTGTTTTGCTTTTGTGGGCATTGATTTCTCCATCTGTAATTGCAAATGTTGTCTGCATACAGGAGAGACTCAGGCAGAGAAGAAAGTGCCTTTTTGGAGATGACCCTGGAGAGTACTTCCCTCATACAATCACTCATTCATTCTGCAATCATTAAACACATATCGAAGGCTACTATGTGTCAGGCTGTCTGCTGGGCAGAACAAATACAGAAATACAGATAAAGCCCCTGTTCTTAAAGGACTCATAATGTATAAACCATTTTTTATCAAAAAATTACATATATATATACATATATATATAAATGTTTGAAGTGTCATAGTTAGAAAATAATCCTGAATATACCCATTCTCCACTCCTGTATACTTAAACCCTATCACTAAAAAATATTTCCTTGACTATATGATATACATTGTTCTCATATTTTAACATTTATTAAATCAGTATGCATCTTGCAATTTTGATTGGCAGCATTTTCTTCTTGGTGATACACCAAATAATGATCATCTTTTAGATGATCACATCTTAGATTTAATGAAATATATTTCATTTCATTTTTCAATTGGACTTTTAATGGAATTCACAGCCACTAAATTTAATACAAGGTCTTTCCAGAACATTTCTAGTTCATCCATACGTATGGTGTCAAATGTCTAGATACCTGATTGCCCCTCACTTTTCATCTGGATGGCTTGGAAGCAATCTCATACCAATGGGCCAGGATGCTTTATCACCTCTTGGCCACCAGAGGGAGAGAGCACACCGGTTCCCAGGCTTGCTGGTCTTCTCTCTCTCCTAAACCTTTCCAGCGTGCCCCCTCCTGGGCAATCTGAAACATACTCAAACTCCACCTGCAGGGTCAGAATAGAGGAAAGGGCCCTCTTCCAGAGCAATGGCAGTCAGAACAAGGAGTTAGTTCTGAATGATGTCTGCAAACCCACAGTAAAAATCAGCTATGGTTTCTTAAATTTAATTTTATTTATGTATTTTACTTATAAAAAATAGTGACCAAATCACAGTAATATTTTTTGCAGGTAGTGTGTAAAGAACCATGTGCCCATTAAACAAAAGGCCATAGTCTATGTGGAGGTTACAGAAGGTGTTGGGGAGCTGCTGATATTTTATACTGAATTTTTTTTATTAATAGTTTATTACCAAGTTGGTTTCCATATAACACCAAGTGCTCTTCCCTACAAGTGCCCCTCTCCATGGCCATCACACCCCTTTCCCTTTCCCCCTCCCTCTTCAGCCCTCAATTTGTTATCAGCATTCAAAAGTCTCTCATGATTTGCCTCACTCCCTTTCCCCAATTCCTTCCCCACTTTCCCATTCCCATGGTCTCCTATTAGGTTTCTCCTGTTAGACCTATGAGTGGCAACATATGGTATCTGGTCCATCCATTTTGCTACAAATGGCCAGATTTCACTTTTTCTAATTGCCATGTAGTACTCCATTGTATGTATATGTATGTGTATGTATATATATATACACCATATCTTCTTGATCCATTCATCAGTTGATGGACATTTAGGCTCTTTCCATGATTTGGCTATTGCTGAAAGTGCCGCTATGAACATTGGGGTACATGTGCCCCTATGCACCAGCACTTCTGTATCCCTTGGGTTGATCCCCAGCAGTGCTATTGCTGGGTCTTAGGGGAGTTCTATTGATAGCTTCTGCACTGCAAAGGAAACAATTAAAAAAAAAAAACGAATAGGCAACTGACAGAATGGGAAAAGATAGTGGCAAATGGCATATCAGATAAAGGGCTAGTATCCAAAATCTACAAGGAACTCACCAAACTCCTTATCCGAAAAATGAATAATCCAGTGAAGAAATGGGCAGAAGACTTGAACAGACACTTCTCCAAAGAGGACATCCAGATGGCCAACAGGCACATGAAACAATGCTCAGTGTCACTCAGCATCAGGGAAATACAAATCAAAACCTCACACTGGTCAGCATGGCTAAAATGAACAAATCAAGAGACTATAGATGCTGGCAAGGATGTGGAGAAACAGGCAGCCTCCTACACTGTTGGTAGGAATGTAAACTGGTGCAGCCGCTCTGGAAAACAGTGTGGAGGTTCCTCAGCTATGCTTTAAATGAACAACTCTGGGGAATGAAGACATGTGTTAGACATGGCAGAGTTCTGCCACAAAAAGAGGCAGAGCTGAGGGGTGGCCCCAAGCTGTTCTTAAACCATTCAAGACTGAGGAGACTTGTAAAGTTCTGCAAGGAAGTTTTCCCACTCCAGCAATCACCTGTAGCCTTCTATTCTTCCTTTTTCTTCCTCCTCTCCTTCTTCCCTCATTTAACTATTTACTAGAACAGAGAATATCACTGTCCTCATGCATCTTAAATTCTGGTGGAGAAACATACACTATACAAATAAATCTATCATCAGCTGATGCAAAAAAAAATGCGATAAGGAAAAATCTAGGTCCCTTGAGAGTATGACAGGAGAACATGGTCAGGAGCTGATCTGGGTAGGCTCCTCTGATGACTGGTAATAGAGACAATGCTTGAGGGAAGAAGAAAAATTCCTAGGTAATAAGCAAGGGAGAGCCCTTCTGGGCCGACAGACCAGCATTTGCAGAGGCCCTGCAATGGAAAGGGCTCAACACTTAGACACTGAAAGGAGACAAGTGTGGTACCCAGAGACAAGGAGCAGGAGAAACCCAGGGTGGGCTAAAACATAAGAGGAACATGGCGGTGCAGAGCTCTGTGTGCATGTTTTAGATGTACTTTTCCATCAGTAGCCATTGACAGGACTGAAGCAGAGAAGACATGAGAAAAGTTGAGTATTGATACGACAGCACTGGTGGCCCTGTAGAGATGGTGTGGAGGAGAAATTTGAGAAGCGAGGTGTCCAATTGGGAGTTATTGGAGCAGTGGTAAAAGGTGATGGCAGCCAAACGGTGACAGTGGGCATCCAGGTGTATTTTAAAGGTAGAATTACTGAATTTGGGGAGGGGAGAGGGGGTATTATAAGGAGTAGCTTGAAATGGAAAGAGGACTTTTCCTGGGATAGGCACCTTTCCAGGGAAGACAGGTCTGAAAAGGAAACATTATGAGCTGTTTCAAGGCATTAACTTTATGCTATTTCTGGAATATCCACATGCCAGTATAAAGTAGACAATTAAATCTGTGAATCCAATGCTCAAAGCTGGGCTGGAAATATTAGATTTGAGAGCCATAGGTATACCAATGGAGGATAAAGCCACAGTGAGAGCTGATGTCAGCTGGGTAGGAACATCAGTAAAGAGAAAATGGTACATATTTACAGGAGGAGCCAGCCAAGGACAGTGTGAAAGAGCAGCTAGAGAGACGATCAATGTAAATACCAGGAAGAGGAGAGTGTGTCAAGGGGGGATGGTCAGCTGTGTGGATGCCCTTAGCTGTCTAATGAGATGAAGACCAAAGCATGTTTCGGGTTTGCCAACATGGAGATCTTACAGCAAGGGCAGTGGCAGCAGAAACCAGCCTGGGCTGGCCACAGACAGGAAGGGGAGTGCCAGGAGTCCACCCAACAGGATGGCAAGCATAAATCTAAAATGATGGCAGCCTATCCAATTACGCAGTTTTTCTCAGGCAATGTTCAGTTGCTTGATGAAAGCCTAGAAGAGAAGGAGGGTTGGGCTTAGCCTGGCCAAGATTTCACCACACAAGCATGAAAGAGGGAGTGGGGCAGGCAGAGCAAGGGTTTGAAAGAAGTAGAGTGACTGCCCTGAATTCTAAGTTGACTGAGGAAGGGAGGGAAGTAAGGGAGCTGGTGGAGCCAAGAGACTGGAGGTCTCCCGGAAGTGAACGTGCTGTCAGTGGACATACTTGAGCAGGTAAGCCTGAAGTCCAAAGGAGAGAATCCGACTTTGGAGATTTCATAGTTTGTGTAAGATCAACTCCATGTGGTGCCTATGGAAATTAGTGGCTGAAAAGAGGAGGTGGAGAGAGTCATTAGATGAGGAACACAAGGGTCTTTGAAGTCAGAGGATGCGTTTATGACTTAAGTCAACAAGGTCAATGTCAGTCAATGTACAGACATTGAAGTTGCTGAAAATCATTGGAGTAGAGATGAAGATAACTAGAAAGGAGCCCCTCGAGTCTTCACTGAAGGAGTGAATGACCAGGAAGTCAGTAAGACAGCACTGAGCAGGAAGAGGAATAGTGTAAGGCTCAAAGAAGAGGACTTTCTCCACCAGCGAGGTGAGCAGTGGTTTGGAAGCAACAGTGAAGAACAAGAATTCCTTTCATTGGGAGTAGGAAATCGCCCAGGGAAATGGCACTAATGCAAGTACAGGAAGGGTCCTTGCTCCCGTTTGGAAAGACCTCTGCATCCTTTATCCGGGTTTGCAGTGCTAAGTGTGAAGAATGCCAGAACCCATGCTAGGGATCTGCAGACACCGTCCTAAGATACACTGTCTTCCAACTCAGGGAGACAGCATGGAGCCATGGGGAAAAGTCTAGATCATACAGAGACAGGACTGTGCAGGTCCAAAGCCACCTCTCATAGAAACAGTAAAGTAAATGAAGACATAACTGAGCCAGCAGAAGACATAGAAAAATAGAATGGCTAAGGTGGCTTGAAGAGGAAGGAGAGAAGTACACACTACCAGGGGGCAGTCACAGTAAACTAGGAAAATGAGGACCACAGGCAGAGGTTACTGCACCAGCTAGTCCTGGCATAAACCCTGCCCCTGGGAGTGAAGGGAGAAGGAGCCTCACATGGAGGCATAAGGACCTCCAGCCTGGTGACACAGCTTCTCGTAGATTATACCAGAGCTGCTGCTGCTTCATACTGTCTCATGGAAGGAAAAGGAGGAGGAAGCTGGAAAGGGTACTGACAGCAGAGGGAAGAGAGGAGGACTAGAGGTCAACCATAATCAACGTAAGCTCCATAGCAATACTGCTAGTGCTATTACAACTACAGCAGTAAGATAGTACTATGGATAATAGAAAAGGTAGAGAAAAAAATTTCAGTGATCAGAAAAAAAAGAGGGGCATCTATTCTAACTGGTAGTCAGGGAACTCTTCACAGCAGAAATGGATTCTCCTCTGGACTTGGAAGCATGGGGGGGGATTATGAAAGATAATGCCACAATGGTGGAGTAATGGCCCCAGGCCTCTCTTGGCAGCACACTACTGCATGAGTAGTATATCAGGACCAATTGCACGCCTCCTGTGGCCCCAGCCAAGTCCCCCTGGGCCCCATCCTGACTTAACGTTCTCCCCGTCCTTTCCACTTGCAGGACCTATGAGCAACTGCCCCCTGAAGGAAATGTCTGACACTCACAGCAGCCCTCTCCTGGCAGAGCCTCTGTCCAGCAGATACAAGCTGTATGAGTCAGAGTTCACCAGCCCTAGCTGGCCCTCAAGCCCCCAAGATACACACCCGGCCCTGCCCCTCCTGGAAATGCCTGAAGAAAAGGTGAGGAGTGTCCCTCCCAGGAGGTTTCCCAGGTGGAGGGAAGGGGAGGAAAGGTGATGAAAGATCCTGCTTTCCCAGCTTTCCAGGGCACGGGTTGCATAATGCCATGGAAGGGTCACTGCTGGGGAGGGTCTGCCCCAGTCAACGCAGGGTCCCAGCCCCTGGTTGGTCCTACTGGGCCTAAGATAGAAAATGTGGTTCTGTGCGCAACATGACTTTAGAGGCAGGCAGGGAATGCACACAGTCACACACCAGTCTTCCAACCAGTCCCCAAAATCTTTCCCCTTAGACCTGCTCCCTTGAATTAACTTATTTTCTCCCAAAGTGAGGCCTGTGTTCAAATGCTAGCTTTTAACACTTCTTGAACTAATAGACTGGAGAGGGACCCAGGACCAATAAGTTTTGGGGTTTTTTTAACAAGATATAAAATTCTCCCCTTTAAAGTATACATTTCATTGATTTTTAGCATAGTTATGAAGTTTGCCAACATCACCACCACTGAACTCCAGAATATTTTCATCACCTTGAAAAGAGACCCAATACTCATTAGCAGTCACTCCGCATTCCATGCTCCTCCCCACCTGGCCTCCACCAATCTACTTGGTGTCCCTGTGGGTTTGCCTGTTCCAAACATATTATGTAAATAGAATCATATAATTCATGGCCTTTCTTGAAATGCTTCTGTCATTTAGGATAAGGTTTTCAAGTGCATCCTTATTGTAGCATGAATCGCTACATCATTTTTCTATGGCCCAACAATATTTCATGGTATGTGTACCATAGTCTACTTACCCATTCATCCATTGATGGACACTTGGGTTGTTTCTTTTTGCCTGTTATTTAAAAAAAAAAAAAAAAAAAGCTACTATGAACCTTTGTGTCGAAATTTCTGTGCAGATACACACTTTTCTTTTTCTTGAGTATATATCCAGAAGTGGAACTTCTGGGTCATATGGTAAATCTATGTTTAGCATTTTAAGGGGCTGCTAAATTGTTTTCTGAAGTAGCTGCATCAGGTGTACATTCTCTCCAGCAAGGCACACATTGTGCCTGTCCACTTCTTGTCAAAACTCATTATGGTCTGTCTTTTTTCATTACAGCCTGGGTGGATGTGAACTGACATCTCACTGTGATTTTGATTGGTATTTCCCTAATGTCGAATTGATGTTGAATATCTTTTCATATGTTTAATGACCACTTGTATACCATCTTCAAAAAAAGTCTTTTCAAATCCTTTGCCCATCTTTCAATTGGGTTGTCTTTTTATTGTGGAGATCTAATAGTTCTTTATATATTCTGGATATTAGGTATAATATCTGAGTATATATATAGATACATATTATATTACATATATATTAGATATAATATTAGATATGATATTAGATATTATATATCCTGGATATATATTCTGATATGGGCAATCATATATTGCCAATTATATTATTCACAGATAATTTCTCCCACTCTGTAAATCTTTTCACTTGATTGTGTCCTTAGAAGCACAAAGTGTGTGATTCTAAATCCAATTGATCTCTTTTGACTTTGATTTCTTATGTATTTGGCATCATATCTAAGAAAACATTTTCTTACCCAGGTCACAAAGATTTACTCCTATGTTTTTATCTAACAGTTTTATAATTTTAGCACTTTCATGTAAGTGAAATTTTTGTGTGTTAATTTTTGTATATGGTGTGAGGTAGGGATCCAATCATCCAATTGTCCCAACACCATTTATTGAAAACGGTATTCTTTCTCCATTGAACTATTATAACACTCCCATCAAAATTCAACTGACCGTAGGTGTATGGGTTTCTTTCTAGACTCTCAATTTTATTTGACTGATTTATATATCTATCCTTATGCCAGCACCATGCCATCTTGATTACTGTAGTTTTGTAGTAAGTTTTGAAATCAAGAGAGTGAGCTTCCAACTTTTGTTTTTCCTTTTCAAGATTGTTTTATCTGTTCTGAGAGCCCCAAATTTCCATATTAATTTTAGGATCTGACTTTGAATTTATGCAAAAAAAAAGTACAGCTGGGATTTTGATAGAGATTGTATTAAATCTATAGATCAGCTTAAGGAATATTGCCATTTTTTAACAAGATTAAGTCTTCCAATCCATGGACATAGGATATATTTCCATTCACTTAAGCCTTTAATTCCTTTTGATTTTTTATAACTTTTAGTATTAAGAAACTTGTATAAAACCTTTAGGATATAAAGGCTTTTTTATTAAATTTATTCCAAATTATTTTATTCTCTTTCATAGTATTGTAAGTAGAATTTTCTTCATAATATTTTTGGATTGTTCATTGCCCATGTATAAAAATAAAATTGATTTTTGTATATTGATCTTCTGTCCAATAGACTTGCTGAATTTGTCCATTAACTTTAAAAAGTTTGTGGGGTGGGGGAGAGGTTTGAAGATTTTTTAGGGAGTTTCCATATAGCAGAATGTCCCATCTGAAAATGGAGATGTTTTAAATTCTTTCTTTCCAGTCTGGGTCCCTTTTGGTTTGTTTTTTATTACCTAATTGCTCTGGCCAAAATTTGCAATACATTGTTAAATTGAAGTGACAAGAGAAGCAGCATCATTGTCTCATTCCTTATCTTAAAGGGAAAGCATCCCATCTCTCACCATTATGCATAATACTAACTGTGGGGTTTTAGTAGGTATCCTTTATTAAGCTGAGGAAATTTCCTTTCTATTCCTGGTTTGTCGAATGTTTTTTTAATCAGGAAAAGTTGTTGAATTTTTCAAGGGGTTTTTCTGTGTCTTTTGAAACAATCATGTGCGGTTTTTCTTTTATTCTTTCAATATTAATACTTATTGATTGATTTGTAAACATTGAAACAGTCTTGAATTCTGAGAATAAATCCTCCTTGGCCATCATTCTTTTTATATGGTATCAAACCTGGCTTGGTCGTATTTTGTTAAGGATTTTTACATCTATATTTATAAAGCAGATTGATCTGTAATTTTCTTTTTTGTAATGTCTTTGTCTGGCTTTGGTGCTAGGATAATACTAGCCTCACAGAATGTGGTAAGAAGTATTGCCTTCTCTTCTGTATTTTGAAAAATACTGTTATTAATTCTTTAAAGATTTGGTAGAATGTACAGCTATCTGAACTTGGGCTTTTCTTTGTGGGAAGTGTTTTGTTTGTTGTTTTTGTTTTTGTTTTTCTAATGTAATAGTTTACTTTCTTATAAGTCAGCTGATATTTTCTGTTTCTTCTTGAATCCGTTTAGTTGTTGTTACCTTTCTAGAAATGTATTCAGTTCATCTAGGTTATCTGATTTGTTAGCAGACAACTATTCATTTCTTTAGAATCCATTTCCTTATAACCTTTTTTTTAAATGTTTATTTATATATTTTGAGAGAGGAAGAGAGTGCATGAGAGGGGGAGGGGCAGAGAGAGATGGAGAGACAGAGAATCTCAAGCAGGCTCCTCACTATCAACACAGAGCCTGATGCAGGGCTTGATCCCATGAATCGTGAGATCATGACCTAAGCTGAAATCCAGAGTCAAACACTTAACCTCCTGAGCCACCCATTCACCCTAACCCCTTTTATTTCTTGAAGGTTGGTAGTAATGTCTCCATTCTCACTTCTGATTCTGGTAATTTCAATCTTCGCTTTTTGTCTTGGTCAATCTAGTTTGTCAATTTTGACCTTTACAAAACACCATCTTTTAGTTTCATTGATTTTCTCTATTTTTTCTTCTCTATATCATTTATTTTCATGATAATCTTTATTATTTCCTTCATTCTACATGCTTTGGGTTTAGTTTACTGTTATTTTTCTAGTTTCTTTTTTTTTAATTTTTTTTAATGTTTTTTATTAATTTTTGATACAGGAGAGACAGAGCATGAGAGGGGGAGGGTCAGGGAGAGAAGGAGACACAGAACTGGAAGCAGGCTCTAGGCTCTGAGCCGTCAGCACAGAGCCTGACGCGGGGCTCGAACCCACGAACGTGAGATCTGACCTGAGCCGAAGTCGGAGGCTTAACCGACTGAGCCACCCAGGTGCCCCATATTTTTCTAGTTTCTTAAAGTGGAAGGTCAAGTTGTTGATACACAATATTTCTCTTTTTAACATAGGTCTTTATATCTGCAATTTCCAACACTGATTTAGCTGCATTCCATAAGTTTTGTTTTCATTCATCTTAAAGTAGTTCCTAATTTCTCTTCTGATTTCCTCTTTGATCCATTGATAATTTAGGAGTGTATTGTTTAATTGCCACATCATTTCCCAAATTTCCTTCTGCTTTTGATATCTAAATTCTCTCCATTGTAAGAGAACATACTTTGTGATTTCAGTCCCTTTAAATTTAATGATACCTTTTAATCAGTAAAAATGTTTTACTCATCTTATGACCTAACATATGATCTATACTGGAGAAGTTTCCATGCACACTAGAAAAGAATGTGTATTGCCTTTATGGAAGAGAGAATTTTTGGAGGTCCTTACTCTACCATTTTCACTGATGTCCTCAAGACATTTAAGTTTTGATGTAGGGAGGAGGTTGGGAAATCTATACATCAGCATACAATAGAAATATAATGTGAGCCACACATGTTTGTTAAATGTCTATTAACCACATTTTTTAGAAGTAAAAAGCAGATAAAATTAATTTTAATACTGTATTTTACTTAGCCTAATATATATGAAAATATAGTACTATTATTTCATTATGTAATCCGTATGAAATACGTTAGGATATTTTACACATTCCTTTTTCATAGCTAGTCTTCAGAATACACTTAGAGCACATCTCAGTTCAGATTACCCACATTTTAAGCGTTCAATAGCTATGTGTCCTATTGGCTATGTTATTGGACAGTGTAGTTTAACAGCAAGCAGTCCTGACCAAGGAGGGCCACAGATAGAACCGAGGGTGGATAAACTTGGATGGGGAAGATAATTTACCTTTATTTCATTAACCTCCAATGAACGTTAGCACTTACTTCAATTATAAATATGGATAATGAACTCAAGCCGTATCACTAACACCTGAGGATGTTGTCATTGTCACAGGTTGGGCTCCCCTAGAAGGCTGATTTTGAGATGGTGATTTTCACGTAAGAAGTTTACTGGGATGTGTTTTTGCAGTCAATACTTGTAGAGAGGGAAGGGCAACAGGATTAGGCAGACGAAGTTGGTCAATAAAGGCCCCAGGTGATGCTATGGGCAGCTCTGGATCTCAGGCAGCTCTTTAAAGTTGTCCTGAGTTGGGGTGAAGAAGCCCCACATATTCACTCACTGCTACTTTGAAATTATAACAGGTGTTGGACCGGCTATACCTATGTGTATATCACAGGATTTTTAAAAATATTGTAATAACTGCTTCAATATAACAGGCTTTCTTTGCTATACTATTTATTTTATTCATTTCCAAACATTATTCTGGAAAGAAGCCCACAGCCTTGCCAAACTACCAGCAGGGATCTATGGCACAAAAGTCTATGAAATAAGCTGTGAAGAACGTGTAGTGGTCCTGGGAAGAGCTGGCCCACATGTGGCACTCTGGACCACAATAGAGAATGGACACGTGTCTTAGGATTGTTTGTTTTTATCAGGATACCTGACAACCTTCCCTGTCCCCAAATGCCCCTGCTCTCAAAAAAGCTGTATTATTTGATAGTTTGTTATGGTTTCTCTTAAAAGAATCTCCGGTCATCCAATGAAGACAGCCATATTGTGAAAATGGAAAAACCTAATGAAAGGAGTAAAAGGAGAGAAAGCGGGGCAGCCCATCGGGGCTCTGCAGGCTTGGGGGGCATCAGCCTCTTCCAAGCGGTGGGCTACCTCACAGGGGACATGAAGGAGTGCAGGAGCTGGCTGAAAGGTAGGCAGAGTCCCAGGAAAGAAGCAGCCGGGCCAGGCCAGGGAGACAGCCCTCCCTCAGGCATGAATGGAGGAAGCTGCTCCCTCACTCACCCACTGCGAGGACTCCCACTGTTGGAGTGCCCCCACCCTGAGTTGGCTCTGAGTGGTCCAATCTACCCTACTAACTTGAAGTTCCCATGGGGTTTCAGAATTAAAGGCACTTCACTGATATTAGTGCTTTGCAAATTCTTAATCCCAATGTGGGATAGATACAGGGCAACCACTTAGTGGTATATAAGCCATTTCCCAAACAAGCTGAATGGTCATTCCTTCCCTCGTAAAACAGCCATTCATTATGTGCCAAGGAGGACATCGCTCTCCCCCATGTTCCAAGGCTCTTTCTTTCCTTTCAAAGTCCTTCTTCTTTTAGTTTCCCTCAACCAAATACTGCAACAAACAGTCCTTCCCTCCCCACTCACACCAGCATAGGCTGTCCTGGAAACCAAACCAGAATGTATGTCCCCTCTTCTTGATCTGGCTTCTTCCGGGTCCTAACTCAGTACCTATCCACAGCTGGGCTAAAGCCATTTCCTTTCCAACTCCTTTTCTCCAGACAACTTTCTTTGCTGCTCAGATACCAGTTCTCAACTGAGTCATACAACACAACACAACACAAAAAGAGGGTTTCCCTCCCTCCTCACCCCTTCCCTTGGACCAATAAATTTCCCTTGGAATGCTCCTGAGGCTTCCTTGCCAACCAAGCCGAGGGCTGGAACGGCATTAAATTGGTCTCAGCATGATGCCTCAGTCTGTACGGCAAAAACTAACACCCACTGCGGACTGATTGCCTAGCCACTCAGAGACTTGGGCTGGGTGCCAGGCCAAATGAGGGGAAATGTCCTGGCTCATGCATCCCTGTTTGCCTTGGTTGCCTTGCCAACCAGTGGTCCAGCGGGGAAGCACAGCCCAGACCCTGCTGATGGCTCTGCCTGTCTCTTTCAGATAAGCCACTGGCCCTCCAGGTCACAGACTGGGTCCTGAGGGGCACCGCTCAGGTGATGTTTGTCAACAACCCTCTCAGCGGATTCATCATCTTCATAGGGCTTCTGATCCAGAATCCCTGGTGGACTATTGCTGGGGGTTTGGGGGCAGTGGTCTCAACCTTAACTGCCCTCGCCTTGAACCAGGACAGGTGGGTGCCTGTCTGCGGTGGTTGTGGGGTCTTGGGTTAGACAAATAGAGAAGTGTTTCCCTGAGTGATCAGCCAGCCTTACCCTACCAACCAGCCTGAAGTCTCCTGAAGATCAACTTTGAACAGGTCACTGGAGGTCTCTATAGAATTAAACTACTCCTGTGCTCAAATCAAGTGATAGCACTAGGCTCCTTTCAACTATAGATCCTTCTGGAAACATTCCCTGTGAGGCAGGTGCCGAGGAACTCTTAAACTGCTCTTCTCTTATGGAGCCCACATTCTAGTTGACTAACAGGCAAGAAATGTCCCAGAATAATATGAGGCAGTCTATCCCGGAGGGCTCAGAGAAGACAGATGTCTCAGAGTGTTTTGGGGGTGGGGGAGCGGGGTCAGGATGAGAGAGGTTGGCCTTTGAGCTGGAAACATAGGATCTGGGAGAGAGGAGGGAGGTAGAGTGGGAAAGGCAGTGCAGAGGCCAGAGGCAGCTAGAGGAGGGCCTCCCCCCCACCAACCCTACACTAGTGACCCCAAAGTCCAGGAACAATAGCAAGTAACATTTTCTGGAACTGGACCATTTCCTCAGACTTTGCCCATGCTGTTCTAACAGTTCCCAAACTTTCCTGACGGCTCGAGTCACCAGGGCTGCCTGTTAAGAATGTGATTTCCTGAGCCCAGCCACTTCTGTTCCCTCAGGTGGTCCCATTCAGTGGGACTGGGAGGGAACGTTTTTAACAAAGTCCTCCTGGATGCTTCCGATGATCAGAGAAGTTTGGGAATGCCCATATTTTTAGTGTTTTTCAGTTTTGGGGTCACCAATCTGTTTGTGGATCATGAACCAATTGGCAATGGCACTTTTAAAAATTAAAATAATAGAATAAAATAAAACAGATTAGAGTAATCCATGTGTAGGAAACATTTCTTAACATTTTTGTTTCATTAATGTCATGATGTGTTGTGTATGTAGGGGATAAGGATGATTGAGGGACAGAGAGAGAGAGCTGGGTCATGCTATGAAATCTATTCCCTCCTTACCGTGGGTTACCATCAAAAGATTGAAGAGCACTGTCATGCCTTGTTACATGTGAGTCTTGCCGTCACATCCCCAGGCAGACAGTGAAGGTAAGAAAAAGACGGGGGAGCACGTATTCACCTAAGGTGCCACAGTCAGTGGGTAGCAGGGCTCAGGCTGCAACACAAGGCCTGCGTCTTCTAGGCTGAGGGTCAGTCCTGTCCCTGTCACACAGACAGAGTGGACAGCAAGGCCAGAGGTGCCCTGGGGAGTCATCAGAGTTGCTTGTGTTGTGACCAACATCGCACGTCCCCCAGACCTACCTTGCATTCCAGATGCCACCAAGGCAAATTTGTGAGTTGGCTTGTCTCCCCTGAGAAGCCATTCATGCACCTCTAAGGTGGCATTAGGGGCGCACTATGATTCTAGCAAGCCAGGAGGCCATCCCAGATTGGATGAAGGAGAGAGACGGATCTGTGTGAGTGAGGCCTGGTGAGTGACATAAAAAATAGGCTCCAGCCAGGATTTTGTGTCTCTCTTTCACCCAGTAGGTTTCCTATTCCTCGTTTCCAGTTACTTGTCATCTCATGGGCAGCTGGCCCCTAACAAGATTAACTCTTGTCTCCCGCTTCATCACTGTTTGGCAAAACTCACCTAGGGTGAACTCTGTCCAGCCCATTGCCTCCTTAGCTGTGTGACCTTGGGCAAGGACTTCCCCTTCTGGCCCCACTGTCCTCATCTGTGAGATCCGCTGCTTACTGGCTCACCTTCAAGGAGCCAGAGTCTCTTCCTGCTCTGACTTCCTTCTTGACCATAATCTAGTGGTAAATTTGCTAAGCCATTCAGAGAGTTGCTTCATGGACTTCAGTACTATGGAGGAGACACATTCCATGCCTGCCTAATCCTCCCAGACATTTTAGTAAAACAATGTGTGTCAGTTTGGCTTCCAGAGCTTTCTCTTCTGGGCCCCACCACATCTACCACTCAGCATCATACTGTTCCCACCTGAGCATTTTTCTTCTACCTATCTAATCCTACCACTCCTTCAAATCCCCCTCCAACAGGGAGCCACCCCTGATTATTCCAGTGCTCTCTGAACCCTCCTTTCTCGCTGGATAACCACAGAACATACCCCAGTACTATAGGGGATGGCTCTCTAATTACTTTCTGAGTCTTTTCTCCCTGGCTGTGTTCTAAGCATGTTCAGGACAGGAAGTCCATTTTGAATGTTTCATATTCTACTACTGTGTCAAGAAAAGATTCATTGCTGGCATACCAGTATCATGTTCTACCCCATAGGTTCAAAGCTCTAGACACCCTACACAATATCCACACATAAATCCTTCCAGGGAGCCCTGACTTCACCACTGTCCCCAGCAAATCATGTACATAGCTACATGTTTTAAACATAATCCCCACCATCCCTCTCTACACCCCTATTCCCCTATCCCTGTTCCCCTGACCACCCCTACTTCCTGTCCACCAGTCAGATTCCCCTCCTCCTCCTCCCATGTCCCCCCTTATCCCTGCTACCCTACCTCCACCACCCCAGAGACTGTGCCTCACAGAGAGTAACTCAGGGTGAGCAGCACTGATGCTGCAGTGTCCTGATAGAATGTGGTCCTAATGAAGAATTTTTGGCATTGGGGTTAAAATGAACTTTACATATTTGATAGAGCAGATGTAAGATAGTGGTTTAATTCTCACAGCCAAACCCAGAAGCCACCAAAGTTTTGATAGAGAAGTGTTCTGGGAGGGAACTTCCACAGGGAGGGCCTCTAATTTTCTCTCCCCTGGGCTCCCTCGTTTGACTCCTGCTATGCCCACTGCACCCTGCACCAGGGCTATAGGACAGCCCCCAGTGCGGGTCAGCCATTTTCGTTCTGCTTGCCTGAGCAACTGGTATTAAAACCAAAACATACTAAATTCTAACACTGAACAAAAATGGGAAAATACAAATAAAATGCACACATACTTAAGACTCATTATTTTCTCTAAACATGGGTTTCTTCTTTTTAGGTAGATTTTCTAGTCCCAAGGAGATAGATTCCAAACCCCGGTGGCCGTCCCTCCCAGACACCCTTCCACCCCCTCGCACCACCCCCAACGCCTCACCTTCACATCTTCAGCTGCCCCGTATGCTCATGGCCTCCAGAGCAGCCAGCCTGCTATCCAGTGTCCCATACAAGTGTCCCCACACAAGTGCCATGTGTTCAGCTTTTCTTGTTGGAGACTGTCTAGAGACACCCCCTCCCACCCTCCTGCTGCTCCCACTCTCCCCAGTCTAGCTGAGCTGATCTTCTGGCCACTCCAGAGCTGAAAGCTCTCTTCATTCCAGACCCAAGCCATGGCCTCTGCCAGGCAGGAGCCATTCTCTTGCCAGAACACCCTTCCTTCCCTTCCAAAAGCCCCTGCCAGGCAAGGACAGTCAGTCCGTGAGAAGCTTTAGCATGCACACACACCCACTCAACAACTAAGCAAGGCCTAGAGCCCTTCGTGCACCAGACGCCATTGTCTGTTACACTGATGTCAGATGGACAAGCTCAGCCTGGACAACTCATGGTCAAGGGCAGAAGGACAGAGCACAGCACACAAAGCTTATGCTCTGCAGGGGCCTTGCAGTGATTTGCCCAGTCCCTCCTTCACCCCATTCCCCATCCCCCAGCCAGCTGAGCCATGGAAAGGGTCCAGGACAATGTTTATTAGTATCAGGGAGAGAAGTTTAGGCACACATAGGCTTCCCTGATGAAACAAAAAGAAAGGATAGATTCAAGCTTGGATTCTCCCCCACCTCTGGGCCCCTCCCTGCCCTGCTGTGGGGAGAGAGGATGCATTGTGTACATCCCCAGTGGGCTCAGCTTGTCCACTCTGGGACACAGGCCAACTGCAACAATTAGAGCTTCACACAATGCAGTCAGATGCACTCCCTCCTCCCTGTCTCACTCACTCACACACACACACACACACACACACACACACACACACACACACACGCTTTCCCCAGTGTCATACCTCAGGTATCTATTAGATCTCCCACTAAACTTAGCAGTCTGAGACTCCCTGAGAAGCCAAGGGGGAGCTCAGACACAGTGAGAAGACAAAATGCATACTTTAATTCTAGAACAGCAGGGTTATCAGGGCTGTATGTGTGCACGCATGTGTGTGTCAGATCTAGGGACATGCTAGCAGCCGTGTGACTGCCCAACATTCAGAAGTAAGCTGATTTTCCTCTGGGAGTACCAAGGAGGGCCCTATCAGCCCCACCAAATTCAAATGCAGTGTAACTACCCCCACCCAGGTCTGCCATTGCCTCAGGCCTCCATGGATACAACGGGATGCTGGTCGGACTACTGATGGCTGTGTTCTCCGAGAAGTTAGACTATTACTGGTGGCTTCTATTTCCTGTGGCCTTCACAGCCATGACCTGGTAAGACGCCTCCTTTCTGCTCACAGACCTGCAGGGCCCCGTGGTGCTTACATCTTACACTGGACAGGGACATGTACACTCTTGGAGCCTTGTGTCTTCATAGTCATGCTGGCTTGTCCCACAAGACACGGTGTAAATCCAAGAATTTGTTTGCAACACAACAGATCATTTTTTTATTTTGGAATAATGGACACTTTAGAGCAACGGTGATACAGGCTTTTTATTGTGCTAATAATCTTCCTTGAATGTTAGGCTTAATAACAAAGGCTAATATTTATTGAGCATTTCCTATATGCGAGGCACCATGCTCAGCCAGGTAGGGTTATTGTCCCCAGTTTACAGAAGGAAGGAACAAATCATGCCCTAGGCCGTACTTTTACAAAGTTTTTGATGATGAACCCAGAGTCTGCAACTATTAAATTCCAGGCTAAATGGGATTCATTTATTCCGTGGCTTGAGCAAGATGAAGAAGCCAAAACCTTGCTTGTGATAGAATCAGAGGTCTCTGGGAGCAGAATGTCTGTAGTGAAAGCATAGGATCTTTGAACAGAAAGCATTAGTTGAAATCTTGCTGGGCAATCACCTCATTCTGCAAAGGAATAAAATAGTTAAGAGAAAGGGTCTTGGGAGCAAATATTTGTGGACAGCAGGGGTGTGCTACAGCTCAGCCTAGCTGCATCTGGGGCAGGTCTCTAGTACCTGATGCTATCACTTGCATGCATGCCATCACCAAAGGGCAGGAGCCCAACGTGACCCATGTCCTCCAGTCTGTGCCCCACAGCTGAGACATGCTAACTAATTGTCAACATTTCTAAGAAGTACATATCTTTCTTCGGTTTCTGGAGTTACTAAAACCAGTTAGTTTAATTTAGCTTAAGTACTATTTTTTTGCTTTTTAGCAGTGCTTATAAATAAATTACAACATTAAGCATTTTAAACAATTCATGTTTCTTCTTAGGGTTTCTGTCTTCCTGAATCCATTGGGACAAAAGCTTCAGCAGTCATTTCTATGGGGATTTCCTCAATGCCCCCCCACCTGCTCCCTTGTATGGCATAGGAGACCCTGTCTTCATTTGCATACATTTGGTTTATAACAACAGATTAAGGCTCTCAGCATAGCTAGGCAGCCACACAGCCATGGGTGGAAATTTGTTCATGGTGCCCCCACTCCCCAGAGTAAAGGACAAACCATCGAGCACCCAACTCTGGGCTGAGCTCTGTGCTTCTACTCCAGTGTGTTCACTAATCTATTCATATAGTACCCCAAATCCTGCACATAAGGTAGATATCAGTAGTGCCATTTTCTAGATTTATCCAACAAATATTTGCTGAGTGCCTGCTATGTGCAGGGACTATTCTAGATGGTGGGAATACTTGTGAACAAGAGATGGTGTCCATCCGCTTGGAGCTCATGTTCTTTTTGGCAAAGATACAAGTAATGTCCTCAACTAGTTAATTAAAAAATCATGTCAAGATTTAAAAAAAAAGAAGTTAATTAAAAAATCATGTCAGAGCAAGTGGGACAGAGAGGGATTCCAGACATGAGTGGTCAGGGAAGGCCACTTTCAAGAGAGAGCACTCGTGCTTTCTACTAAATGATAAAAGGCCCTTGCCATCTGAAGATCTAGGGAAGGATATTGCAGATGGCAGCACTGGCATGTGCAGACTGCAGCTGAAGGAGTGCCCTATGTTCAGGAAACAAGACCAGCAGGGGCTTATGCCCAGTGAATGGAGGAAGTGAAGGCAGAAGTAAATGAGGGCTAGATCCCGTTAGCTTTGAGGATCCAGTAGGTTTTTGTATTTTTATTACAACTGTGATGGGAAGAAGTTAAAGGGTTTTAAGCAGAGATGTGATAGACTATGGTTTAAACTTAAATCACTCTGCTTGTCTTGTGGAGAATGGAATTTAACTAGAGCAAGAATGGATGCTGGAAGCAGAGTCAGGAACCCACAGAGAGATGAGAGTAGTTTGGACAAGGAAAGTAGTAAGAAGGGGTTGGGCTTAGGGTGTATTTTAAGGAAGGCAATAAGACTCTATGGAGGAGTCTGTGGAGTATGGGGGTGGGGAAGAAAAGAAGATTCAGTACACTCCTATAGTTTGCCTAAGCACCTGGGCTGATGGACAAGACTAAGAAAAATGAGGTGGTGGTGGGAGACAGGGTGCAAATCAAGAGTTCTGTCAGACATATTAGGTTGTAGGCTATCAAGTAGAGATGTTGACAAGGTAACTGGATGTACAAATCCAGAACTCTGTGATATGATCAAGATGTAGAGGGCAAAAGCATACAGAAGATATGTTGTCCATGGGACTAAAGGATATCACCCAGAAAAAGAAGACAAAGAGAAGACCCAAGGCCAAGCCATAGGCTATTCCAGTATGTAGATGACTGTCAGAAGAGGGGAAGAACCACGAAGAGGTGACAAGGAGCAGCTGGGGAAGCAGGAAGAGAACTAAGAAAGGGCGGTGTCATAGTAGCCCCGACAGAAAGTATTTCAGTCCAGTTGGAGCATCCTGCTGTCAAATGAAGGGAGCAGGGACTGGCCATGGATTTGGTAAGATAGGCGTTATTGGTGAATTGGACAAGAGCCACTTGTATGGCATGGAGAGAGCACACACCTGATTGGTGTGCATTTAGGAAAGAAAAGAGATGGAAATATTGAGCATAGCAATCTGTTGAGGAGTAATTGTTATGAACAGGACCAGGGAAGTGGGACAAAATAGCCAGAGGGGACATCGGGTTAGAGGAGGAGGGTGTTAATGGGAAGAAAATACTAAAGCACTATGTAAACTTATGAGAGACTCAAACTGTAGGAGAGAGAGGAGAGAATTGCAAGAGTGAAGTCTTTGAGACAGATGGATCTTGAAGTACAAGAGAAAGAATTGGCCCCATAAAGGAGGGATACTTTCATTATGTGACAAAAGCAGAGAGGAAGACTGTGTGGGAACTGGGCAGTTGGAGTGTGGAGCTTACAGTTGGGAAAATGAAGCATTTCTGATCTCATCATTTCTATTCTTTCAATGAAGTAAACCAAGATGCTTTGCTGAAACTAAAGGGAAGCAGACAGTGAAGGTTTGAGGAGAAAGGAGAAAAGATGAAATAGCTATCTCAGCAAGTTGGAGAGTTCATCTGCATGGACTGTGTAGTAAGGTTTTCAGGCAGTCTTAAATGCCCATTGGAGACTTAAGGTCATGAATTAAAGGCAGACCAATCAACCAGATCATGTGATTTCATGTTTTGTCCCAGTAGCTCTTTGACTGTGGAAGACATAGGGTATTAAGTGTCTACAGTGGCTGGTCCTTTTGAGGAAACTAAAGCTCAGGGAAATTCATGACTTAATGCTGCTCACTAGCCTGTGAGTGTAGGAGTTAGGATTTGCACCCAGCTCCATCTGCTTCCAGCATACATGCTCCTCCCAAGGAAGAGGCCAAGAAGAGAGAGGATGTAAACAACTGAAGGTTCCATCTTCACATGGCAGCTTCCAGAGTAGCTCAAAGCACTTTAGCTGAATCAAGCCCACACATTACCTATGTGCCATAGCAGCTGCCTTCTACAAGGCCAGGCTCGTACAATGTTATCACAGTGCAGGACAGTAGCTGTTGTAAATCTTGATGATCCCAAGACAGTGTACAATATTTTCTAAGGATTACATTTTGTCTCATTTTCTTGGCTTAAGAAACAAGGAAATCTTTTAATTATATACTTTTTAATTCAAATATTATATGTATATTCAAGTATAATTTCTAGTATATAAATTATAATACTTTTTAAATGTGTCTCTCAAAGATTCATCTGAATGGAACACCTTATACCCAGTCCCAGATAAATGAACCACTAGAGTCTTCAAGGAGCCAGGAATGGCTGGGCCAAGGACAGGGGGCACCATGGACAGAGCTGACAAGACAAGATGGTATAGACCTAAGGATAAGCACAGATTAATCCTTTGTCTTGCTCATCTTCAGCCCAGTTCTTTCCAGTGCCTTGAATTCCATCTTCAGCAAGTGGGACCTCCCCGTCTTCACGCTGCCCTTCAACATTGCTATAACCCTGTACTTGGCAGCCACCGGCCACTACAACCTCTTCTTCCCCACAACGCTGGTGGAGCCTGTGTCTGCAGTGCCCAACATCACCTGGACAGAGATGAAGATGCCCTTGGTAAGTTGCCCAGTGGCAGGTGAATGGGAACCCCCTGCTTCAACCACACACCTTCTCCATAACTGGTTTGTGTATTACCCAGCCTCTCAGCTTCACCAGATGATGGTCATAGTAGAGAATAAGACAGGGAAGGGCTGCTGTTCTTTCAACAAACCCTTATTGAAGATCTGATATGTGCCCAGCACTTTATCAGACACTAGGAATACACAGGGAGTAAGAGGACAACCACCTCTCTGCCCTTTTGAAGTGTACTCTCTATACAGGGAAAGACAGTAAACGAGTGCACAGGTCAGTGCTAAATTAATTATACAGAATGGTGGAAGTTTGGGGAAAAATACTAAATAAGATGGATGCTGTGTGAAGGGGCTAGATGCTAAAACAAATATTTAAATTAGGATTTTTAAAGATCTTATCAATAGAAGTTAGGGATGTATTTTCATCTACTTTCCATATCAGTGGACCCTGGGGCAGAGGTGATTTTGCCCTCCTGGAGAGAGGGCAGATGTCCGCAGATACTTTTTAAATTTAGACTGGGGAGAGGGGTGCTGCTGGTATTGAGAAGGTAGAGGCCAGGGATGCCGCCAAACATCCTACTATGCACAGGACAGCCCTCCCCATAACCAAGAATTATCCAGCCCCAAATGTCAACAAATACCGAAGTTGAGAAACCCTGCTGTACATCCAGCTATCACAAATGTACATATTCATTTATTCTACCGATCTCTAGACACTGAGGATAAAGGGATATAATAAAAATCTAACATAGGATTAAATAGAATTGTAAATGTTGGTGTTGTTCATGAACAACAGAGATAGCTAACAGCTAAGGCAAGCTTATTACGTATCAGGCACTATTCCAAGCCTTTGACCTCTAGACTTATTTAACCCTCCTAATAGCCCAATACTGTAAGTACTATCATCATCCCCATTCACAGATGAGAAAACTAAGGCACAGAGCAGGTTAGTTGCCCAAGCTCAAACTGCTGCTAGTGCCCAAACACAAAACCCAGGCAGCTGGGTGCAGAGCCCAGGCTGTGACCCATCACGCACTTAGTCCCAGGGGGACAGTCACCCTCAGCTGAACAATCACAGTGAGGCAAAACCCTCTGCTTCTCAAAGCAGTCCACCCCTCATTAGGTACCATGAAGTATCAGAGTGCTCTTTACCTTCTTCAGAAATCTGTCCCCCTCCATCCTTCACCCCTTGGTTCTAGCTCGGCTGTTTAGAGTAATTCAGAATATTGTTTCCATGATCGTCTTTTGAATACTTGCAAATAGAACCTACATCCTCAGTATTGTTTATGTAGTCAGCTTTCCCAGCCATCACCACCCAGCTGAGCCCGTCATCTAGATGGGCTGCTGGGGGCTCAGCCCCAGGATCACCACTCCAGGGTGGGCAGGGCAGTTCAGGGCCTCCAAGGCCACACTCAGACCCGAAGCTATCAGAGAAGGAGAGTCTCTCCTGCCCCTAGTGCAAACACTAACTGCCAACCATGCAAAACTGTTTTAAATATTTTGTCTTTTCAAAGTTTTGTCTGGGGCAGAGGCTAGAGGGGGATAAGAGGCAGAGTTAGGGTCTAAATCCAAGAGAATGGAAAAGACCAAGCCCTGCATTGGAGGGAAAGCCCACTGTCTCAAGTAGAAACCAGAAGGAGCAGGAGCAGGGACAAAGCTCTAACTCTGAGGGGACTGTCAGTGATCATCAGCTGGCAGGTAGGCACCTTGCTGTAAGAGCACAGACCTGCTGTCCCCAAGCCCTACCCATGAGACATGGTCCCAGTGACAGCCACAGAGGCATATGGCACTGCCAGAGGGAGAGATCCACGGAGGCCCCCACGCTCCCCCACTGTATGAGACTGTGTTCCAGCACTGAGGGGAGCAGGGTGGAGATGGCCACAAGCGAGAGGTGCCTCTCGTTCATCTTCAAAGTGAACAGAAAGTGGCAGCATGCAAATCCATGTGCCCTGAGGCCCCAGCTCACCCACCACACCACTATTCTGACAGTGGGCTCCTTCTTTTCCACACCATCCAGGTCCCAACACCCTTTCTCTCCTTCTCTTTAAAACAATGACGGGAATGGCTTCCTTTCTGTTTAACTGGCCTGTCACTGTTACTAGAGGATTGTCCAGAGTGGGCAGTAGGAAGGAGACAGGGCTCAGTAAATTTCCATGCACACCCGACTGCCTTTCACACCTTCACCCCAGGGTGTTGGAGAGCAGGTGCAGGGGAGGGGGGCCGCCCCAGGGCCACAGTTCACCAGGCTAAAATATGGATCCCGGCAGAAGAAGGTGCTTTCTGAGCCCAGACTCTGTTCCAAGGCTACTTGTCCCTCATTCTTCTCATTCTTGACTGCTTGGGCTTCAAACCTGTGTTCCCAGACGGGAAGGGGGAAGTTGGAGCCCCCTCTGCATCCTGCATGCCTCAGACTTTGGGAAGTCATAGAATATTTATTGAGTAGATTTTCAGCCAGTTGCCCACACTTAAGGTGAGTTCCCTGAACTGGCACAGGGCATTCTCAGGGTTCCTTTAAATAAGATGATACATACTCCCATCATTCCTGGCACGAAGCTATAGGCTTTAGCAAGACCCTGCTTGGCCATTGAAAGGCCCCCCATCCAGAGACCAGGATGGCCAGAGCTTAAAAAACTCTTTGGGACTCCTCAAACACTGTTCTCTAAAGAAATCAGACTGACTCCAGAATTAAATCAGGTTGTTAAAAAGTACAAAATTTCACCCAACGGGAGATGTGCAGTTAACTCCCAACATCTACAGCAGGTCACGTATAACTCACTCAGTGGTCTCAAACTCAGCTGCACTTTGGAATCTCCTGAAGCCCTGGTCATGCCCCATGCCAGGTAGGAGCCAGTCGTCAAAAAAATTTTTTTGTAGGATTTCCAGGTAATTCCAATGTACAACAAAGTTTGGAAACTGCTGAACCAGTCAATACATATTTATTAAGCACCTATTATGTACCCAGCCATCAAGGAGCCTGGCCCTCAAAAAGGTCACATGACCTAGTAATAGAGCAAAGGTTACAGAATTTTAAAGGTGGAACATCATCTGCTATGGCAGCCTTCTCATGTTACAGAGAAGGGCGCCAGAGCCCTGCATGAGGAAGTGGCGTGCTCACCATCATTCCATGAGCTTATGCAGAACTCCCCTGAGAGCTGGAGCCCTCAGCTCCCAGGCCAGTACTGTTCCCTAGCCTGCCAGTCTCCCTCCTCTCCTTCCTTCCCTCCTCTGTCAGATGTAGATGGTTCAGCTTGGGCAGGAAAAGGTCCATCTGCCTCCCAAATGAGCCATCTACAATTACACCTTCAAATGACTCTCAAACTCAGGGATGTTTGGCTTTGTTCTGTTTTCCAATGATGCACATATTATATTTCTGCAATGCTAAGTGCTCCTTGAGCAGGGGAAATCCCACCTCCTTCCCAGAGCCCCTCAATACCCTAGGTAGCTCTGATTGTGCAGCCAACACCTATAGACTAGGGGTCAAGATCAGAAGCTCTAGCCTGGCCTTGGCCACCAATGATCTGGGTGACCTCTGATGAAATCAATCATCAGCATGGCCTAGAATACTTCTAATATTCCTGGAATACCTGTAGGATTTCAGAAGGTCTGGTGGAAATCCCCTAGTGCACTGAAACTCCCAATAGCATACTCAGAAGGAGGTACCCTCTCGTTCCCTTAAAGTTCCCCCTTTCAGAGCAGAAGCCATGTGTCCCTCAAAAGCACCTGCACCGGGAGGCCCTCCCCGGCTTTGCATGGGGGATGCTAGATGCCTGCTAGGTGGTGGAGTGAGGAGCTATTTGTTCCAGCTCGTGTCCTTCCCCCCAGGTTGCCTTCCACGCTGGAGGGCACCACCATCCGCCCGTTCCAACCCATTACCCCCACCAGGAATGGCTCTGTCCTGACCCTAAGGCCTGGTCTTTGCATTATGTGCCCACACTCCAGTGACCCTGTATTCTGTTGACTTTGCAGCTGCTACAAGCCATCCCTGTCGGGGTCGGCCAGGTGTACGGCTGTGACAATCCCTGGACAGGCGGCGTGTTCCTGGTGGCTCTGTTCATCTCCTCGCCACTCATCTGCCTGCATGCAGCCATTGGCTCAATCGTGGGGATGATAGCAGGTAGGACAGGGTCCCCTCTCTGCAGGGAGGACCTTGGGATAATTTTCCTGAGGTCATTCCATCCCTGCACAGGGCAAATAATCTAGACTTGCTATCTTTGCTGGTGTTTTTGAACATTGTTGGGGTAGAGACTTATTTTTCCCTTTCTCGGGTTTCCAAAGGGAACAGACTGCCGCAGCAGGATATGCGGGAGATGCAAGGGACTGAAGACCTGATTGGCCTGTTACCTGAGCCCCTGGGAGCTAAGGGTGGGAGGGAAGGGAGGGTCATTCAGAGAGCTGGAGAACTATAACAGACCAAGGAGTAAATGACCCAGCACTTAGAAATTTGGAGTAAACTAAAAGAAAACAATTTCTCAAAAACTGTATTCCTATTTGACAGATGTAATTTAATATTTCTGCATGTAGACATATGTATGTCCATGCATTTATCTACATGTGCAGAGTAGAGCCAGAAATTGGAGCTGGGCACATAGGACTAGGATGCTGTTGACTCATTCCAATATTTTTCAAAACATCTTAGAAGCAGAACTTAAATCATTTGAAAATAAATTTGAATATATCAAAAAATTACAAAAATAAAAATGGTACATGAAGCATCCATAAATTCTTTGCTCAATTCACCTATTGTTCACATCCTGCCCTTATATTTCTCTTCATATATACATCTCTCCATTTGAAGCAGACCCTTTTCACTTAAAAAGTTTCTTGCTAAAAATGCAGCTTCTCTGGCCAAATATGTAGGGATTACCTAACACCTTGACCTCCCCTCACCCTGAAAGTAGTCACACCTCTGCATGAAATCTTCAAATCACAGTTTGGGAACCACTGCTGTCCTTTTGTTGCTAGTTCCTGATGACCAGATGCCATTTCTAGAGGCTCCTTGGCTGGGACGGGGGAGGAGAAGAGGGAGGGGATAGCAGGAGTGAGGCCATCCTGAGAGCTGGGACCAGCCACGGGGTGGCCTTGGTGCTGGGACCCAGAACTGGCCAGAAATGTCACACCTTGTCCCACAGCTCTGACAGTGGCTACACCCTTTGAGACCATCTACATGGGCCTCTGGAGCTACAACTGTGTCCTCTCCTGCATCGCCATCGGGGGTATGTTCTACGCCCTCACCTGGCAGACACACCTGCTGGCCCTCATCTGTGGTAGGTATTTGGGGAAGCTGATCACCAGCTCACTCTGCGATTCCTTCCCTCCCTACTTGGTTATGTGAAACCCATGGAGAAAATTAATCAGAACTTGGTAGGAGCTCTTGAAGGACCAGTGGCTTGGGTCCCAACATTGGGGGACTTGAGATTCCTCTTCTGTGAAATGGAATCACAACCATGCTTACTGTTTTTTATTTACATGGTGTTGTAAGTTTCCAAGGAGATCACACATGAATTTCCTCCAGTGCTAGTGGCAGTGTTCCAGTGTAGTAACTTTTCATCCCACAGCCTTTTAGAAAATGCCACGAAGTGCCACACCCTAAGCTATGCATGGAAGATACAGTGGTGACCACATTGTCATGAAGCCACATCTAGAGAAAGAGCAGTAATCACACAATCATTAAGGCTGTGACATCTGAAAAGATTATTAGAAAGACCCAGTGAGATGACATATCTGGGAGCACGGAGGTGTCAGGAAATCACAACATGGGAGCTTGGTTTCCATGGAGTAAATAGCGCATTGTTCTAAGGGAAATGGGGTGCAGGCATTCTCACAGCTGTACCCCAGAACCACGTACAAACTCAGTCCTCCCAGATCACTCCCAGGCATGGATTTCAGCCCATTGTACAGCCCTGGTACCTAGAACGTTAATGAATGTAATATAGAACATAGCCGTTGAGGGCAGAAACAAGGTTCAAACCAGTCTTCCTGCCCTGGAGTTGCTTACATTCTCTGGAAATAGCAAGATTTTAGTAAGCAAAACTGGAGACCAGTAAAGGGCAGAATAATATTCCAGAAGAACTTTTTGCCCACTCACATGTGGAGACTGTAAATGACTTCTATGTCTCTTGTATTCCCCTCAGCAGCCAGCAGGGAAACAGTAGGCTCAGCAAATATCTGTCAAGGCAGAAGTACCAGATATTTTGAAGCTAAGACTGTAACTGCCTTTGGCCTTTGGAGAAGCAGTAGATTCCTGCTAGAACCATCTGGGAAGACTTTGGCAGGGGGGTGGGGGGATGGGGTTTATCTTAACACTTTCAGGGTGGGAATTGGGTACATAGAGATGGGGAGAGAAGGTGTTCTGGACAGAGGAACAGAAAGAGCAAAAGTGAAGGGGCAGAAGAAGCTTATTATCCAGAGGCACAGGGTGTGGTTGAGCTCCCATCCCTGTCCTGGGGGCCACAATCTAGAGTGAATCCAGATGCCTGGATCCTAAGGACAGTTCATGGACCAGTAAGGTCCAGCTCTGGTGAGGTTTGGTGCAGGTCCAACAGGCTCTATCATGGCCACTCAGAATCTTGGACGAGAGGGGCCTTGTTGGGGGCTCATATAGTCTGACCACTCACCCCTAGGACAGATAACAATCCACCCATCCCCAAGGTCAGCATGAACAAGCAAAAGATGCTTACTGACCCCTGAGGCCACCATGGAAGTGGGGAGGAGATAAAAAGCTTTAATCTCTGCCCTCAGAACACACAGTCTGGTGGGAGATTGGCCACACCTACCTGTAAAGAAAACACCATAATAATGTCAGGCAAATATGCCAGATTTCAGGGTGTAGTGAGACGCCGAGGCTCCTGGAGACAGGATGGGACCCCCTGCTCTTGAGAAGAGGTGGGGGCAAACCCTGGGAAGCTGACTCCATGGTCCTTGTTTTTCCACAGCCCTGTTCTCTGCATATATGGGAGCAGCCCTCTCCAACATAATGTCGGTGGTAAGTTTGGATTCTCCTAAACATGCCTGTCCCAGCCAGGGCTTTAGGACATTTGCAGGTTGTGGAAGAATCCTGAGTGCATTCTGGTAGCTTGTGCCCAACAACGCCTTTGTCAAGGTTTATCCAGGACAAACATCGAGAGAAGGACTGGAAATTGCATATATGTTCCTCTGACATGTGTTGGAGGTGACTGTGTGTGTGCACAAGAGAGTGATAGAACCTAGATGGATAGATGGAGGTACTTGTGTGTGGCTGGATGTGGGAAGTCTTACCTAGGCTGATTTTCAACTCCATCACTAAGAGATTTTGATCGTGCCCAAAGGTACCAATATCTCAAAATCCTAGACCAAACTACTCTGATGCTATGAGCCTAAAAACCAATGTCATCAGTAGGGAAGGGTCCCCATCCTTAGCTGCTACCACATCCTTCTCCCCTAGGGTCCCTGGAGCCTAAGACCATTTTCAGAACCCAATGCTTTTGCTTCCAGATTGGTGTGCCATCAGGCACCTGGGCCTTCTGCCTCTCCACCCTCATCTTCCTGCTCCTGACAACCAACAACCCTGCCATCTATAAGCTCCCGCTCAGCAAAGTCACCTACCCAGAGGCCAACCGCATCTACTATCTGACAGTGAAGAACAGTGAAGAAGAGAAGTCCCCCAGCGGTGACTAGCCCACTTCTAGGCTGAAATGCTCTTTGCCTGGACCCAGTGTCTGCTCCCTGTGGTCTCAACCCTGAGTCAATCAGCTGCAGCACTCACCTTCTGTGTCTCTTCTTGCACCAATGGCTGATTTTTCTCCCTCTGCACAAATCACCATAACTATCCATGCGTGACATTAGAGAATGTTGGTATGAGCTTGCTAGCGTTAGAAGTAAGGCATGTGCTTTAAATGTCATTGTCTTAAAACAAAAACATTTCTATTTAGTCTTTTGGGAAGATGATTACAAGATGATCTTGGCATGTTTAAGTAAGTAATAGATGCTGTAAAATTGAACTTGCTGAGTGGTTCCTAGGCAGACACAGACACAGAATGGATGGAAATTCAGGGGATATGCACAAAGAGTTGACGGCGCCTTAGTGCACTGAGCTAGTGGTTGATGGACACATCCCACCCTACAAAAAAAGAGAGGAATTTCACACAGATAGACTGTTAAAATCAAAACAGAAACAGGGAACTAGGAGTGTCTAAATAGGACATCTCAAACATTCATTGGTCAGAGGAAAGGGCAGGAAGCAATTAATAAAGATTAGAATCCCACATATGAGTTTTATTATGAAGGATAAGCATTTCTCAGTATAAGTCAAACCAGCAACTTCAAGTAGAGATCCCAACTAAGAAAAATATCTGAGCTCAGTGTGTGAAAATCTGGGGAAATTTATTTCATTTTCTTATTTACTTGTGGGTGTTGGAAACTTTATCAAGTCTGTGATACTTAAATGGTTAGCCTGAATGGAACCAACAATGATCCATGAATTTCATAATTTTGACTTCCCAGTTACAGTCATTAGCTTACATTCAGTCTTTATATGTAGATCAGGGCTTAGCAAACTTTTTCTGGATCAAATAGTAAATAGTTTTTATTCTGGAGGCCTTATCATGTCTATAGCAAAGACTCGCCTGTGTCATCATAGCATGAAACAGCGTTAGATAACATATAAATGAATGAGCATTATTGTATTCCAAGAAGACTTTATTAAACAAACAAACTAGTTTGGGCCCAAAAGTCTAACTTAGCCAGTGCCTGACAGGGATGTTCACCGTAATAATGGTTAGGAGCTGGTGGGCAGCAGGCTCACAGGACACTACCAGGTTCTTTACAACAGACAGCCACACAGCCATTTATATGCTGGGTGATACCGGAAGATTTTTAGGAAAGTGAGATTAGTATGACCAGAATATGAAAGATCTGAGGCTCTTTGATAGACCCTAGGCACTAGGGGCTACATTTTTAAACCAAGCCTTTAAACCAAGCCTGTTCATTCACTATGGACAATTGCACCTAGAAACCTAGTTTCCTTTCCTTTAAGCCCAGAAGACTCTCCACCCCAAGAACTGGATCTGATGGGAGCTGTGTCTTAACTGTGCTTCGTATTGGATTTCCAGGACAGGAAATATATTTAAAAAATACTTCCAGTATTTTGGAGATATATATATATATATATATATATATATATATATATATAAATACTTTCAGTTTACTTGGACAGGAGTGTGTCTTCTTGTCCTGTCCTTTCCTACCCCACGTCTCTGTCATTAACAAGGTCCACTTTGGTCAAAAGTATTGGTGTTTTTTTCTCCCAAGTTCCCACTTTCACCCCTGTAGAAATTAAATGTCAACTGCATTGCCAGCTGCCAAACTCAGTGAAGATACATGGATAAAAGTTAAGTGATTCAGGAAAAGGAAAAAGTATGTCCAGCGAAAACCGCAGGGCCTCAGAAATTCTATAATACACGATGATCAGGATGACCAGATATGTATGTAGAAATAGGAAAACATCTACTAATTTGAAATAAGAAAGAATTATCTGGACAAAGTATTGTGAATCACTGAATTCTTGCCAAGAGATGTTGTCCAGGAGCGATGAAATGTTTTCAAAAAACATCTTTTCAGGTTAAGAGGCATAAAATCAATGGTATTTCCCAAATGTGGTCAAACAGGCTCCTCCCAGAGCAGAACAAGTCTTATTAAGCCAGTCTGGTGGGCAGATGCTGCATCTTTCTCACGAGCATGTAGAGAGTGGGACAGAAATAAAAATTCCCCACCCCTCTAAGAAAAGTCAGCCCCATGCCGGTCCCCCCTGCCGATGGGCCTAAACAGATGCCCAAATGTCCTCTTAAGTAGCCCAACTAGTGGTAGGAGGTTTGGAGAGCTCCCTGAAGTGACCTTGTCTTGATTTCACCAGTGCTTTCCCATCCCACTGACCTCCTGGATGACTAGGGGCAAGAGCCTTCACAGCAGAGACACTACCACCAACATGAGATTGCACAGGAGTGAGCCAGCAGGAGAGAAGGAGAAGAGATTTGGGGTCCACATCCCAGCTGCTTTGCTGCTATCACCCTAAACTCCAGGCAGCAGCTCTTGGGTGCACAAATGGTAGCTGGATATAAATATGGCTGAACATAAGTAAATATTAAAAAGAGTAGGAATAATGTTGGGCAGCAGGGCCAATAGAAGAGGTGCTGTCCTAACATGTCCCAGTCACACTCTCCACCCCCTGTCTCTACTATCCCCTCCTCAGATCTTCTCATCTCCCTCTGACCTTATCATCCCTCACCCCACCCCACCCCACTTTTCCATCCCCTCTGCTCCAGGGAAGAGTTCCGCTGTCAGCCGTGAAACAATGTCGCTCTGCTGTATTTTTAAATGATCAATCTCAGCTCATCTTTTGATCCCATCTATGATAACTGACATAGTCAAGTTCTCTAGTTCTTCTTGGTCAAACTTCAGAGTTTGTTTGCTAGGGAATAATACCTCCTCTTTAGATTTAAAACATTGTTGCCATAGTGTTACTCATGATGTTCTCATACAATAAATTCAATCTGTCCTGTATCTATGGCTCTGTCTCCTTTCTCTTTCTAATCTTATGGAATTTTGTTCTCTCTTTTCCTTAGTCAAGTTTGTGAGGGGTTCATTCATTTTATTGGCTTTGTCAAAGAAGCAGTTTGAGATTCATCTGCTGTTTCTACAATTTCGGTTTGTATTTTATTTTATTGATTTCTTTTTCCTGTTTTCCCATGATTTATTTAAATGTTCTTTTTTTTTTTTTGCTAATGTTTTAAAATTGATGTGAAGTTTCTCCATTTTAGATTTTTCTCCTTTAACCACAAGGCATTTTAAGGCTATTAATTTCCCCCTGAATACAGCTGTAGCTGTAAACTATAGGTTTTGTGACAAAGTAGTCTACTTTAATCAGTTTTTAAATAGTTTGTAATTTTAGTTTTTATTTCCCTTAGTTCCAAATTTTATTTAAGAATGTATTGCTTAATTTCTAGCACTTTGGATCTTTTGATATTTTTAAATTTTCTATATCTAGTTTTATTAGATTATGAGCAGAGAAGATGGCCTGTACAATTTCTATTTTAAAATTATATGAATCTCTCTTTGTAGCCAAGTACTTGATTGATTTTGGAGATAACAAAATGCAAATTTTTGATTCGAAGGAAATACATATTAAATTGATTTATTAATTGCATCCTTCAGTTCTTCTATGTGCTTGTTATTTTTTGTCTATAGGATCTTAATTCTGAAAAGTGTTTTAAAATTTAACTATAATTGTATACTTACATGAAACTCTCTTTGCATTTGTATAACATTTGTTTCAGATATTTAGCAGCTACATTGTTTGGTGCCTATTGACTATAGTTGTGATTGATTTTTCATAAATGTTATCTTTTACTATTACATGCTACCTATTTCTATCCTCATTCATGCTTTTAACATTGTTCCAACCTATCTGACATTAATGTTGCCATACCTACTTTTTTCTTAGTGTTTTCTTATCCCTTTGTTTCAACTTCTATCATTTTCTTTTAACTATATTCCTTAAAAATAGCATTTAGCAATGTTTTTTGTATTTAACCTAATCTTAGTGTTTCTGTAATTTAATAGGATAAATTTAATCTTGTCCTATTTAGTGTAACCATCAATATGCTTATTTTACTTCTTCTACCTTACTTTATTTTTTACTATTTATTTGTTATTACTGCTTTTGCTTTTTCACTTTCCTCATTTTGCAAATTTTATAACGTTATTATCTTTTTCTTTCTCTCTTTTGTTTATTTGGAAGGTCTACCATTCTTTTCCATATCCCTAGTCATTCCAGCTTCTTTCCCAACACTCATGATCAAAAATATATCTCTCTATTATTATATAAAAACAAGATGCCAAATAATTTACCCTGACAAGATTTCCCCTTTCTCCAATACTCCTTCCCCACCCTGAGGAACTAAAGTCCATATACCATTTTCACTATTCTTCTCCCCTAAGCCTCCGTTCTTAAAACACTTTTACTTCTCTGGTATCACCCACCCCTGGATCTATGCTGAGATCATTTATCGTTTTCAGTTTTTTCCCCTACCTCTTATATTTGCAAGAGTCCTTACTTGGCCTCTATGCCCCACATTCCCACTAATTCTATCATTGTCCATTTGGAGGTTACTATGTATAGTGGACATGTTACTTTCTATCACTGTTTCCTCTATTCTTCACCTTTCTGTTTTGTTATGATTCATTTACTTGTTTAGAACCCTTGCCTAAATATTGAGTGGGGTTTTTTTTCCAAATAACATGAAAGAATATGGGTGACGTGTTCTCTGACTCTGCACGTCCACAGTTTCTTTGCCCTGCATGTGAATGGCATTTTGGCTGGGGGTCCCTAGGCCCTAGCCTTTCCTTCAGCTCTCTGTAGCCATTGCCCTTTATTTTCTGGCTTCTAAGTGTTAAATAAAAACTCTGATGTCGTTTTCATTATTTTTTTCCTTTGTAAATAACCTGTTCTTTTCTTTCTAGAAGACTGTAAGATTTTCTCTTTATTAATAGATTTCAGGAATTTTATTAAGTAAGTGTGTGTCTTGTCTCATCAGTCCTGCCCTTTCAATCTGCAAAACTCAAGTCTTTCTTCAGCTCAGCAGCTTTTCTTCTAACATTTGTCTGATTATTGCTCTTTCTCCATCCTTTCTTTCTTCTATATCTGGAATACCTATTATCCACGTGTTCAGCCTCCTTGACCTTTGTCCCAAGTTGCTTTACTTCTTTCACAATTTTTACCACTTGTATTTTTGCTTTGCTTTGAGATATGTCTTCCATTGGTCTTGCAGGTCACTGATTCAAATCCAACAGTAGCCTTTCTTTCCTTCACTTCAAGAGATAAGTTGAATTTTTTAGCTCAAAAATTATATGTTTCATTTCAGAAGATCTTAGGGATGGGGGCCAACTTCAATCTCCATGTATGTTTATATTGTTTTGTTGTTGTTTTTGTTGTGCCCAAGGCCACTTCCCAATTTTCATGAGCCAAACCCCTAGAAATTCTGCCTTGTGGTCTGACCTCATTTACTCATTCATCCAGAAGGCTTGTATGAGAAACTATTAATATGTTACTCAGGTCGTTACTTGACAACAAACCAGGAAAGAATCAGCCCCGCTTCTGCCTTCAAGGAATTTATTTTATGGGAATTTGCCTAGCCAGGTGAGTAGTCTCACCTAAGGTGATGAGGAGGATAACACTACAGATTTCCTAAGTCATGTAACTTCACTGTGCCAGTTTCATTATTTTGAGTGAATTATCTGGTTGGCTTGGTCTTCTTTCAGGAAAAATATCAAGAAAGAAGTTAAGGAAGACTTCTGTGCCTTGTCTCTTTTCCTCTATCTTGCTGTTAGCTGATGCCCAAACATTCTCAGCCATCCCTTCAGTTCAGGGCTTTGAACTTGTTAAAATATAAACAATCCTGGGAAGGTAACATGATAAGCATGATCAATCATTTGCATCTTAGGTTGAAAGACTCATTTCTGAGAATAGATTGGATGAAATAGGAATAGGAGGGGAAGGTACATAGGAAATGAGTGGGTAGCATACTTTGAGAGAGTCTTTGGCAATGGAGGACATGCTAGGTGAGACCAAGCTGGGTGAATGAGGGCTGAAGCCCCCTTATTTCATCAGAAATGATGAGGACACTGTTATATTTGGCTTGGAGAAGAAAAGAAATGGCCAGGGCCATGGCTATCTGCAGTATGAGGTAATGCACATGGAAGAAGTCAGCTTACTCAGCACTACTTTAGAGTGTAGAACAAGGACAACTAAGTGGGAATGATAAGCAGGCAGACTTTGAATCAGTGGAGAAGGGTGCTTTTTCTCAATGTAATTGCCTGAGAAATAGTCTGTGAGACCCTGTGTTCCCTGCTTTGGCAGTTCAGGAACAAAGGCTGGACGTCTATTGGGAATGCTTGCTTTGGATGGGGGTAGACCAGAAGATGAATATGTAGCCTCTCTTTCAACAATAGTTTCTGTGATACTCTGTCCCTGAATTCCTACAGAGGAATGAGAAATAAGCAACACTGAGATGGCAAAAAGTTAAGAATATGGAGATCAAATGTACCAAAAGCATACTGCTGTTTCCTTTTCCTATAGATTGACCTTCAGCCATTTGGTTAGTTTACCAAAATGCTCAACATGGTTGCTTGTGCAGATACAAGCTGAGGGGCCAGCATCACTCAATTGTGCAATGTCCTTGAATTGCTCTCCCCTATCATTCTCCTCTCTCAGGGAGTTCTCAGAGTCTGTCTTCTAAGATCTGCCCAGTTGGAAACTCAAACCTTCATGGCCTGTATTTGTGGTTACATCAAACCCATGTCCCCCAGTTGCTTATGCTTCCTATATGAGTCTGAGCTTTGTTTCCTTGGGTCATAAAGGTTGTGAGGGTCTGGGGATAGCTATAATCCAAACTAGTTAGGAGTTGGCAGTTTCAGTGTGGGTATGATTTCTAGTCAATAAACCACAGTCTCATTTGGCAACTTGAAAGACATTCACTTTTTATGTGAGAAGTAATCCTGGCTTTTCCTGCCTCTTGCCATTCAGAGAAGATAGAAGAATCCATAGGGAACACTTATGTCCCTAGTGAAACCAGAATTGCAAGGCCCCAAGGAGAGAGATGAGGAATTGCTACAAAAGTCTTTGTTACCCTCTGTAAACGGATAACTAGGAGCCCCCAGCCCCCTCCTACAGCTGAATGGGCTGCTGGAACAGAATGAAGTAAAGGAAGTAGCTGTTTGGAGAACATCTAGCTCATCATGCATTTACTCCACCTGAATTCTGGCCTATTCTGGAAAAACCTGACCTCCCCAAGTTTAGCCCCTAGTGGTCAATCCCTCCTCCCCCTACAAGATTGGAAATGTGTGGTTGAAGGGAGCCATGAGATCTGTGAAGAAAACTTAGTTCTGATATGAATTCTGATTCATCCCTGAAAGAAATAATCTGTAGATATAGATGTCTTGAGGAGCCATGGTATCTGAGCTATAGCCTTCAGTAAGACTCATCTGGGACAAGATTCCATCTTGATCTTCTGTCTTAGAGGACAGCACTTGATTGTCCCACCCTTAGTGTGTATGACAGATACTCTACATGTCTAATTTGGCTCATAGGCTGCATATGAACTTGCGAATGGCTCCTCAGAGAGAAATATTTCACGTCTTTTCAAACCAGTTACATGTTGTGCTCAGATGTCATATTTCCTGTCCCTTCTAGGGTAAATGGATGCTTAGGGAACTGGAGGAAGTGCACCAGAGGAAGTTCAGGAACGTTCAGGAAAAACCAGGGCAAGAGGATAACAGGGCATGCAGGGCTGAGCCAAGAGCTGCCAGCTGGGGGACAAGGAAAAGTGTCATTGGCAGACATCCATGGACCCTGAACTAGCAACACCAAAGTAAGGACCCTGCGCAGGGGACTGATGCCTAGTCTGTGCCACACCTGCCCCTGGAATGTTGGGCCCACCAGCTCCTCCCCCCTTTGTTTGCTTTCCTTCTTCAGAAGGACCTACGTGATCAGAACCCCTCTTTGGCAATTCTAAAACACCTGGCATGGTGGGAAGGGGGCCTTTGACGTCAGTGGGGAGACTGTCTACTCAGGTGTAGCTAATTTCCTCAATGTGAGGTTTTGTTTCTAAACAGATAGGCCACCTCACACCTCATCACTGAGAGAGAGAGAGAGTGCATGGTGGGGGTGCAGGGGGGGAGGTACACAAACCTGGGGCTGGCTGGGAGTGGGGGGATGATGCTTGACCCATCATACGACAAAACCAAACAAAACATGTTTAGATTGGGCCCCCCTCCTCAAACTCCAGCCCACCAGACCCCACAGCCCTATGGGATGTGGGAGGGCCATCTTAATATATAGACCTCAAGTCCTTTCTGGAGGCAGGAGTTAGGTCATGCCCTTCTGGCTCTGAGAAAGTCTCATGGTGAGTCCCAGGGACCCCCATCAGCAAAAGTCAGAAGGAGTACAGGTCTGAAATTTTCCACAGAACCAGAAAGACAGCATCTAATATTGGGCTATACAGAAATTTCCATCAAGATGCTGATGGCAATACTGTTCCCTAGCCTGTGCCCTCCCTGTACGGGGATTAAGGGAGTTTATTGAGGTTGGAAGGCAAATTGGCCCCCTGAGGAGACAATACTTAGATGATTACTTTAAAGGCAAGTGCTAGAGCAAATTTCTAATGAAAGGAGTAATTGAAGAAGGACAGGGAAGCTCCTACTACACAGTTCCCCGCTCTGCCCCTTTAAAGGAAACCTGCCTGATCAAAGCAAGTGGGGGAGCCATGGTAGCCGGAGCCAGTCCTCCTCAGGAAGTGTAGAGGTAATCTTTTGTCAGAAGGCCAGCGTGAGAGCAAGCTGCAGAAAGAATATTTGTCTTTCCTCTTCCTCCTCCCCCATGATACCCTTTCTCAACTGGAAGACGTGTGCCAGGCATAGGGTCAGGGAATGCAAAGTGAACTTACAGAAAGCCACCAAGAGGATGGGCAGGAGGGCTCCAGGGAGTGAAGGGCTTTGGATTTAGGGAAAAGTTTAGCATCCGGAGTTGAGAACCAGAAACGCCACTCAGTCTGAAAGAAGCTTCTTGCCACATCCCGATGGTCTAGATTCCTCCAGCCCTGTGCAGGACATCCAAAGGATCCCAGGTAAGAGGTCTTGTGGGAGAGAACTAAACCATAGATACCCCCACCCCAGCCAACAGGATCGTCTGACTTTTCAAAAGAAGACACAAAAAAGAAAGGCTGATCTTTTTCATCTCTTTCTTCCATTGAGCTGTGGTGTCTGGAGAAGCTAGTCCTGAGATAGGGAACGTTACTAAGTATTCTAAAGAGAGTTTAGATTCTGGAAGCTTATAGCTGGAAGGGCTCTTAAATAAGTATAGTTCAAAGCCCTTACTTTATAGATAAGGAAACCATGGATTGTCCAAGGACCTGTCCAGATAATAAAAGAGCCTGGACAGAAGTCCAGGGGCCCCAACTCATAGCTCTGAGCTCTTCTTGCTCATGTGGTCATGGAACCAGGTCAATCCATCCACCCTCAAATCCCCTTACTGAACTAGTTTCCCACTGAATGAGCCTTCACACTATTTGTCATCTTTCCACAACTTCGTGACCCATGGTTCCCAGGGCAGCACCTTGTGGACTTGAACTGTGAGAAGCGAATGCAGTAAATTTGAAAACTTCTTTCCCAGGCATCATTACCTGCTGTTTCCAGGGTGGAGGTACCTGGTACAGGCATCTTGGCCTCTCTCCTCAGGTCCTATACCCCTTCCTCAGATATGCCAATAGAGCTAGACCATCTCAATATCTACAAACATCTTAACATCCAGCTTAACAAACTGTATCTCCTGTGCTCCTCTCTTACACAGCCATCTTAGATCACTGTAGACATATTATGTGTAGCTACAGAGAGTGGATGTTTCAGGAAGACAGATAGCCATCCCATAAGGAACATTCCAAGATGTTGAAGTTATCAGAGAATGGACAACCTTGTAAGGTATGTGATCTCCTCCAAAACTGGCACCAAAGGATGTGAGCTTTGGTGACCTTGCTGAGGGAAGGCTATCCTGTGAGGCTTAAAGGTGCCTGAGGCCAGGCCTCTGCTTGCTATCAACACCAGAGCCTTGATAGACCCCTTCTCTTAAACTTGTACAGCATCGACACCTTCCTTTAAGGCTAAGGGAGAAAATGAGTTTACTCTCAAGTGCGAACTCTAACTAATTAGCATTGGTTGTCTGAGAATTGTGTTAAAAAGGAGTCTGAGGCTGTTTTGGAACGTATTGGGAAAGAGTGCTATGACTAATTAGTTATGTCTGCCATAGATAATGGAGAGGAGGGGGGCAGGGAAGAAGATATGTGGTAAGGGAATACGGAAGCACTGCTATCAGAGAAGAAGCTGGTTTACAAGGGCCCAGAACTTTCCTTGGCCTTTTGTTCGATGTCACAGATGGAATGATACACAGGTGGGTTTGGAGTGGGGGTGTTGGGGGGCAACTTTGGGGAGGGGTAACAAATGGGTCTTGATAGTAGGTTCCAGATGCTCCGTATGTGGGACATTGTACGTAATGTATGGATGGCATCAGTCAACCTGCAGGAGTCAGTAACACCTGTTCAAAATCTGAGGAAGACAACTTGTAGAATTTAGGCATGGGCCTGTTTGATTAAAGATCGACTTTCAGTAAGATGGACTAGATCAGTTTTCCTCCTCTGAGCAATGTCATACCTGGTTTGGGTTTGCTTAGTTCCTCTAAGAGAAATTACAGTAGGCTTCAAAATTGTGTTGCACAGGTAGGCTCCTCTACAGGATCTTTTTTAACCCTGGTATTTGAATGGCTGACATTTTCTGTACATTCAACGTCAGCAGAGGCATAAGTGCTATGGGACACTGCTCTCCAGAAGAAGTGTTTCTGAACAAATACCGTGGCTCATCACTGTTCTTTCCTTCTGTGAGTCAACAGGAGGAAAGTGCTGCTGGACTTTTGCCTATAAAAATACAGTATGGTGGCAATCCTCGAGGGCAGACACAGTGCCCCTGAAATGGCAATGTGAAGCTGCATGCATTGGGATGCTTAATAAAGCTTGTCAGAGAGAGAGCCAGGGCCCCCACACAAGGCAGGCAAGCTGAGGCGTTACTCAGCTGCTAAGGTTTACCCAGGGGCCATCCGGGACAGCGCTTTTCAACCATGTGCAGCAGCACACACAGAGCTGGGCTGACAGAGCAAGCACTGGCCCTCTAAGGCCCAGGTGGGCCTGGTGGGACCCAAATCCGGGGGCCTAGGCCCTCTGGCCGTAAACAACATAGCCGGTTTACTGCACCATGCCACACACTGTTTTCTACATGTGCCATGATGTTAGGGGCAGGAAAAGTGAGTTATGAACAAAATTACTCTTGGGCTAGAGAACACCCAGCCCCACCTCTGAACCACTTAAGGCTTTGTGGCCACACAGAAGGAACCTGTAGAATATGCAGGTTATGGAAAACAAATCCCATCAAGCATGATCTCGGTCTTCAGTGACCTATTTCCTTCCCTCTCATTAACGGAGTTCTTCTAGTCACTCTCAGAGGATTCCTGGGTTTCTGGTTGGTTGGTCTTAGATGGCCAAGGATTGTATCACCATCTATAAACTTCCCTTTTGTTTCCAAGTACCAAGGAAAATAATCAGCTCTTACCCTATAACCTGAAAGCCAGGCATGAGATGTACTATTCTTAAAAATAGTTCACACCCTGAAATATCCACTGATTGTTTGTTATACCATTCAGAGACTAAAATGTGTGGCATAATAATCCCTCATTAATTTATTCAGCAAATACTTCTGAGTGCCTACAGAATACTAGGCTTATCGTGGTGCCGGGGGAGCCAAGACAATCGAGTATAACCTGGGCTTCCAAGAACCTCACCGTCCTGTGAATGTGACAGCCAAGAACACACAACTGACACTTGGCAAGAGTCCATGAAGGCAGGTATAAAATGCCAGGTGCGCACAGGGCCCAGAGCCCTCCTGCCTGGGGCACAGGGTCATGTGCGATCCGAGGGAAGTGGCCTCACTTAAAAGGTGTCTGATATGCGAGCACTGCAAAATTATTTTCCAGAGCCTTTTGCTTATCTTCATAACAATATGAAAAAGAAATGGAGAATATCCCTCCAAACTATCTGCCATTATTCTATAGACTGAGTTTTCAAGGGCTGCTACAGGGTCTATATATTTCTTTCTGAGAGCCATGCCTGCACTGGGGAAACTGTCAATGAAGAACGCATGCAGAGATGAGTGACTCTGGTTCCTGGCCAGTGTTACTGTTGTTTTCTTTTCCCCCCACCACATCAATAGAACACTTATTTCCAGAATATTTGATAGATGTGTTCATGATACTCTTGAAATCTTCTTTATGCATTATGAAAGTCCTGAGAATCTGATCCAAAAGCAGCAGTAAACTGCTATCCCCTTTGCTTTAAGTAGTTTCACAGCCTTGGGAAATTTATTACTTTATCTGCATTCTTCTTGGTGGCAATGTTCCCACTTTTCACTGTCAACTGTTGTCCAGCACAGCCAGAAGGGCCACTGCCCTCCAGGTGCCCTGCAGCCCAGCACCCCAGTAATACCCATGTGAGATCCAGAGCCAACCCTGGGTCAGGTTGTATTTGGTGACTCCTCCCCAGCTCACCCTAAATAAAGACCAAAATAAGTTGTCAAGAGAAGGGAAGATACTTCTTGTCTTTGCTTTTTGTGACTGAGACATTAACTCTAGGAACACATAGTAATATGGGCCCTACCCTACTTTTCTGGGACCTAAGCAGGTGGCAGGATCTGGGATGCTAAAAGTGAAGGCCCAGGGCATGGAAGGTGAGCCAGACCTCAAATTGGGTGTCAGGAGAGCTGGGAGCAACTCTACACTGTGCTATGATTAATGAATGGTGTGGACTAGGTGAGTTGATATTTCTGGACACAGCAGGTAGACTGTGATCTTGTAGCTCCATGCAATTCTCAGTCTAGGAGGCTAAGGGAAAATATTGCTCTACCCAGGGGGTGGCTGGGGTAGCTGACACCCCACATATAAGGAACGAGAAGCAATGGGCCACAGAAGTGCCCCTCCAGCCTGGCAGATGTGCATTTGGGCTCTGCGCTCTGGGAGAAGGCCCCACTTTGTCAGATGATGCACGATACCCCCTCAGTCCTTGCCCCTTGGCACAAAACCTGCCTGCACAGATATCCTAAGGCAGTCTGATGTTTCCAGTTTGTCTGAAGCATGGGATGGTGGGGGGGGTGTTCTCCACATAGGGAGTTATGGCCCAATTCTGCCCCACAGAGAGGATGCTGAAACAGTTTCTTCCCTACCCTGAACCTAGAGGAAATGGGCATGGTTGCAAGTTTTACCTTTAAATCTGAGAGTATAGACAAAACCCCTCTCCTTGCTCATACATGTCCCACATACTCTCTGGTTATTGGTCTTGCTCTATTCTGAGCTTTGCGAAAGACATTTTCATGTAAGCCATGTGATCTAGACCAGTTTCTCAACTTCAGTGTGCATGCAAGTTAGCTGGGGATCTGGTTAAAAAGAGATTCCAATTCAGTCAGTCTGAGATGGGACCATTTGATGTCCGTGGAGCTGGCCCACGAGCCAAACTCTGATCAGCAAAGATGCAGAGAAAAGGGAGGGGTGAGAATCACATGGCTCACTGTTTGTAGGTGAACTTCAGAAACCATTCTGAGTTTTCCAGCTTATGCAGATAACAATGCCCAAGTGCTATTCCCAACCCCTCCTCTAGTAGCCACTAGGTCATCTAACTCTAGAGTCCACTGGAGCCGCAAGCAGAAAGTGTTAAGGGGTGCCTAAGTGGCTCAGATGGCTAAGCATCTGACTTCGGCTCAGGTCCAGGTCCTGTGGTTTGTGGGTTTGAGCCCTGCGTCTGGCTCTGTGGTGGCAGCTTAAAGCCTAGAGCCTGCTTCAGATTCTGTGTCTCCCTCTGTCTCTCTCCCCCTCCCCCATCAGCACTCTGTCTCTCTCTCTCTCAAAAAATAAACATTAAACTGCATACCTTGGGGACCGCCAAATACTCCAGCTGATCAATGTGGGGTGGGCACAGGAGCGTGCATTCCAATAAGCCACCAGGGTGACCTGATGCTGTCAATTCTCAGACCTAGCTTTGAGAAACCTTGTCCCAAGTGAGGAGAGTGCTATGCTCCCCCATGTGTGGAAATTTGAAATAATAAAGCTCAGCTGTGGGTTTAATATAGCTGATCATAGCCCCAGACCCTTACCTCCCCATAGACTGGTGCTTGTCAAACTTTAATGTACACAGGAACACCAGGGGAATCTTGTTGACAAACAGACTCTGATTCTCACAGTCCAGTGGAACCTGAGAGTCTGCATTTATAACACGCTCCCCGATGAGTTTGGTGCTGCTGATTTTGAGTAAGGACCACATTTTGAGTAGGAAGAACCTAGATCAGGGCTTCTCAATCCAAGCTGCGCTTTGGAGCCATCTTTTAAATACAATGGGCATTTTAAAGCTTTAGTTTTTTAGTTTGTCCAGGATAAAGCTCAGGCATTTTTGAAGGCACCCAGGAAGTCCCAAAGGGACTCCCACGCACCCCCTGCCACAGATGGAGGGCAGGGCACTGGCTGGAGCACAGGAACAGCAGCCAGCTCGGGCACCTTCCACGCTGGCCAAGGCCCGGCTAGGGAGCTCTTAGAGTACTTCCTTGCTGGAGAAATGATGCGGGCCGGCTCTTGTCATGCATATGTGTCTGTGATCTGGCTTCTGCGGGGAAAGGAAGTGGATGTTCTAGCGGGAGGAATGGAGAAGGTGCTCCATGCAGACACCGATGTGATTACTGCTGCAGCTTCAGAGCACACCGCTCCTGCCTGTCCAGCTTCTGCACCTGATTTTCCCCGCACTGCCTGTCTGGCCCTCTCTGGGTGCAGGCCAGGGCAGACACTGACTGACCTGTCTTATTTTGCCCCTGGCCAGGTGGCGGTGGGGAGCAGCCAGCCACAACAAGCCCAAAGGCCGATGAGGGCTCGGAGGCCGTGCCCCCCAAGCCCAGGAGCGTGTTCCACATCGAGTGGTCATCCATTCGGAGGAGGAGCAAAGGTGTGCACTGCCTCCCCCTTGCTCTTGGGTCCTAAATTTATTCATCTCTAGAATGGGGACAATGGCAGGACTACTTCCTAAGGTAGTAGGAAGAGCCACAAGGGCCAGGCTCATTCTTATCACACCAACCTCTGGCCACAGCCATGACCCAGTGTCCATACCCTCCCAGGAACAGGGGGATGCTGGAACTGGGACAAGCAGCCTACTCTATGCTTGTCCCAGGCCATGACTGCATATTGGAATCACCTGCATCCCATCCCTGGCAACGCTAATCTAATTTGTCTGGGGGTTAGCCTGGGTGGGCATAGGATCTTTCAAGGCTCCCCATAAGATTCTAATTTCTGCCAAGCCACCAACCACTGATGGAGCTATAAGACTAGAAGTGAAAATTTTCATCTACAGCAGCAATCTAGATATCAAGGCCAAGGAAACAGATGGAGAGCCACGGAGGGGAGGGGGCTCCCAAAGGCCAAGAGGGGAAGGTCCATAGGGCACCCAAAACTGAGCAGGTGGGGAAGCCAGGGAGGAGTCAGGGGAAGGGCGGGGGGGTACAAGGAGTCGTCCCCAATCAGATGCAAAAGCAGCCATGTGAAGAGCCAGAGAAGAAGGGCAATCTAATTTTGCCCCTTAAATGTCAGGGAACGGAACCAAGTGACCCAGAGTCACACAGCTGGCAAGGAACACAGTGGGAGAGGACCCTTTTGTGTCCTTTTTATAAACCACATGCCTCCCAGAAGGTGCATTAGTGACATTCTTGCACCTGTTCATATAGGCCTCATTGTTTCTCACCAGAAGTGGCCATCCCAGACAAACAGGCCTGGGGTGGTGTGGGGAAACATCATACAAGGTGGGGATGGCACTGAGATAGTTCGAGGACCCTCTAGCCCTGGGGTTTGTATTTGACAGGTGCCACTGACGTGTCAAGGAAGATTGTGTGGCTTTCTTCAAAAGGTTAACAATCCCCCTCCAAACATCCTGTCACCGTGGTTGGGGTCCGTGGAGGTGGGAGGCACTAGCAGAGAGTGCAAAGGGACCTGAGACATGGATTTCATGGGAATTGCTCAACGGCAGACAGAGGGGGGCTTCACACACAAGCAGTAGGTCCATCAGGATGCCACGCACCTGGCCTCAATGTCTAGGGGAATCTTCTTTGCTCCCACTCTTTCAAAGATTCCAAAATTAATTTGTTTCTCCTGCACAGTGTAACTTCCCAACCACACTGGTATTTGTGACCCTTGCACCTTCAAAAATAGGCACATGATGCCATTGATGCATCCTTTTAGCACTTAGGTTCCCTGAAAGCTCATGAATGCAGGGGAAATGGTCACTTCAGTCTGAAAATATAGGCTTTTCAGAGCCCAGCCTGCCATCCTCACACTTGACCACAAGAGGGAACCAAAGCACGAAGACCGAAACTTCAAGAGCCTTCTTTTAGGATGCAGAAAACCCTACTGAAATTGGTCATCTTAAAAAAAACAAAACTATCTGGTAATAATTAAAACTATGTTTACAGCCACTTTATAAGAGTTTTATAGAAATACAATAACATGCCAAAATCTGTTTCAAGTAATGACGTGGACGTCACTTGTCTTAATCCAACCAACGATTGCTGCTAAAATATCTAAAATTCCAGATATACATCCGAAAAAGAGACCAGAAAGAGTCATAGTTAAATTCAAACCCAGACCTCACATGGCTTTGGGAGAAATAGCATCCAAGTTTTCCTTTCTTTGTACACCTACAAGTTCATGTTATATAGAAGGAGCCCTAGATTTGGGGACCATGGCCAAGGCGCTGTTTTCTCATCTAAAAATTAGAGGGGTTGAGCTAAATCAAAGGCTCTCGACTAAAGGTCAATTGAGTCTCTGAAAGCCCTATATTCCTGTAAAGTGTCCTATTTACATGGGATGTACATTTTTTACCTAAAGTGAGAGGCCAAATGGGTTCTTGACCAATAAAAATGAAAAGGAGCCTTCCAGCTGCAGGATGCCACAGTCCTGGGCTTCCTCAGGTGGAACAGGGAACACTGAATCCTCCATCTCAACTGTAAGAATTTGCTTCTAACGTGCCAGGGTAGAGGTGCCCTAACTGATGATGTGCTTTCTTTCAACTCCAGTGTTTGGAAAAGGTGAACACCAGGAGAGGCAAACCAAAGACCCTTTTCCCTACCAGTACCGGAAGCCCACAGTGGAGTTGCTGGTGAGTAAAGAGTGGCCTGAATCGGTCAGGGTCCTACAGACACGGAACCTGCAGCAGATTAGGGAGCGATGTCCGGAAAAGATGTCTCTTGAATTCATATTTCCAGAAACATAATTACCTGGGATAAAAATGTCTGTTTTTCATAGTCTACTTTATAAAATTTCATATCCCTTTTGTCTGAACTAATTATCTGTCTTCCTCTAAATCTGGCATTCAAGCGTTTAGGAAACTGATACCAATTTTCAAAAACGGAATCTTTATATGTTTAATTTTATGGACAGTTAAATTTTAAAGACAAGACATGCCGGGGATGGGGGTGGACTACTCTCCTGGAAAGAGCATGGTATGGTAGAAGTAATGGTTTAAATACAGAGTCTAAAGATCTGTGGTTAAATATCAATTCTGCTGTTTGACCTTGACCTTTGCCAATGAGAACTTTCCATCCACACCCTAGCCCTCATCCACAGAATAAGGACAAATACAGTGTCCTGGTGTCCTGCAAGATTGTTGGCCATATTAAATGAGGTAACATGTCAAACAGACAAAAGGTGCTCTAGTCTACAGAAATACAGAGATGATTAAACAGCAATTTCTCTAAATAGTAAATGAAAACATTAACTTGGCCCCAGCGCGAGCACAAATGTCACTTCTCAGGGTGAGAGGCACAGGATGTGGGAGTGTCTTTCTGTCTCTTGGACAGGATCTGGACACCATGGAGGAGAGCGCGGAGATAAAGGTGGAAGGGAACATTTCCAAGACTTCCTGGATTCAGAGTCACATGGCTGCCAGCGGGAAGAGGGTCAGCAGGGCCCTCAGCTACATCACAGGGGAGATGAAGGAGTGCGGCGAGGGGCTTAAAGGTAAAGGTCCTGAGAGCGAAGCCCTTGACCCTACCCCTCGTGTCACTTCCAGCCGTCCCCAGAAGGCACAATGCCTCAGTTCCCAATAGACTAAACTGAGTGCCATTTCAGACTTTTATTTTTTATTTTTTTTAAATAGTTTATTGTCAAATTGGTTTCCATATCATTTCAGTCTTTTAGAAGGGACAGGGGTTTTGCTGGCAGGACAGACACGCAGTCTCTTGGGATATAAATATAATACATGTCAGTGTGTGAGCTCTCATTTCTGAACATTAGCTGTTGTGCTCTGACAAATGTCCCATCTGGGTGTTGCAGGTGGGCATTCAGGCATGAGATTCTAGAGTTGGCATTCTAAAAAGTGCCCACCCTGTGAATGACTCTTGAAAGAATTATATCTACTATTTGGATAAGTTCTTTCTAAGAATCTTCCCAGAGCTCAGGCCATGGCTTTGATGCCCTCTCTGCAGCAAGAGAATTTTCTTTTTGGATGTATCTTCTTGAAAATTCATGCCGCTCTCACAGGGGCACAGATAGCTCAGGGTACTTTATCCCCACTGCTTGACAAACAACCTAAAGACCACAACCAGCTGGCTATGGGTCTGAAGAGGTTTGTGGGAAGTCAAACACCCTCTTGGGTTCTTGGTTCACCCTCTTCTGGGGCAGGTGACAGCAGGGGCTGGTGCCCTGTGAACCCACTTTGGACATGGAGTTTCCCCCACCTTCCACCCACCCACTGGAGTCTCCCCCCAGGGCCAGCATGCCTGAGCGTTGACTGACTCTCTGCCCTGGTCCCATTTTAGACAAATCCCCAGTGTTCCAGTTCCTTGACTGGGTCCTCCGGGGCACGTCGCAGGTGATGTTTGTGAACAACCCCCTCAGCGGCATCCTCATCGTCCTTGGCCTCTTCATCCAGAACCCCTGGTGGGCCATCTCGGGCTGCTTGGGCACTGTGGTGTCCACTTTGACAGCCCTCATCCTGAGCCAGGACAGGTAAGTTCCAAGAGACCCAGGGTCCGAGCATGAGGCCAGAGGTCACTTCCTGTGGGGACCGTTCGACACCTTCCCATCTCCACACTGCTGGCCCCTAAGCTCAGAAACTCCTGAGAATAAGGACACTAATAACTAAAAACAACCATTCCCTGATTGTCTGGTAACATCTACACACTGTCCAGGGGAATGCAGAGGGTTGATGTCTTCCCTTCGCATTCCCAGAAGGGCCATCTGCTTGAAGCTGTGTATGCAATCAGGCCCCAGCTGAGGGAAACCAGAGTCAGAAGGAAAACTAAGAAGGCAGAGGCCATCCTGAGCCCTGGGGAGCCCCCCTTCACCAGCCTCCCTGCATTTCCACAGGTCTGCCATAGCAGCAGGACTTCACGGCTACAACGGGGTGCTGGTGGGGCTGCTGATGGCCGTCTTCTCAGACAAGGGCAACTATTACTGGTGGCTTCTGCTCCCTGTCATCATTATGTCCATGTCTTGGTAAGTTTGCTCCTGAGGCTCTGGGTGTGATCAAGGGCTACCAACCTTTTAATCCCAGCTCCCTAGCTGTCTGTTGAAATTCAATTTTAAGGTGGCATTGATTTAGCTTGCACAAAAACGTCCACTGGAAAAAACTGCTAATGTTATACAGTGACAGTACTGTGCTTGGTGATCTGTGGACACTCACATTTCCTGCCATTCTTTACTCTTTTTTTCTTTTAACTTATTTTTTGAGAGAGAGGGTGAGCTGGGGAGGGGCAGAGAGAGAGGGAGAGAAAGAGAATCCCAAGCAGGCCCCACGATGTCAGCACAGAGCCTGATGTGGGGCTGGAACTCACAGACTGTGAGATCATGACCTGAGCCAAAATCCAAGAGTCAGACACTTAACCTACTCAGCCACCCAGGAGTCCTTCTTTATTCTTTTTTTAAGACCTAGAAGGGTTTCTGGTCCTTCTCAACCAGAGTCAGAGAAAGGTGAAGAGCCACCCACAGCTTCCAGTCAGTTTCTGGAAACCTTCCCATTCCTCCTGCTTCCCCCCATCCAGCTTTTCCCCATCCTTGGAACCCCCTGACCGGACTGAGACAACCTCCTAGTGTGGACAGAGCCCTCAGAGGACCCGGGCTCAGCTCCCCTTCACCTCCAGAAATCATAGGACACGCTGGCTGGAGGCTTGGTACTCTTAGCTGCTCAACAAACATTTGCTGAATGAATGAATGAGATTCCCCTCCCTGGTCACTCCCCCAGCTTGTCCTCTCTCCTCGTGCCTGAGCATGGGGCTATATGACTCATCAAGGAAGTCCTGTGACTAAAGAGTCTTCCCTCTTTGTGGAATGGAGCTGGGCGTCTGCCCCATCACTGTATCAGACCCAGGGAGGAGGCCAGGGGGAGACCTGCTCAGTGCCAGTCAGGCTCGGAGAACGTACCCAGCAAGCTCCTTTCCTCAGGGAAGTCCAGGGAACCCCTAACCCTGCTCAGTCTAGTGTCAGGGCTGGAGCTTTTTGAACAGTTTCTTGTGCTTCTGTCACAGCCCCATCCTCTCCAGTGCCCTGGGGACCATCTTCAGCAAGTGGGACCTCCCCGTCTTCACGCTGCCCTTCAACATTGCTGTGACCCTGTACCTGGCAGCCACCGGCCACTACAACCTCTTCTTCCCCACAACGCTGCTGCAGCCTCCATCCTCCGTGCCCAACATCACATGGTCAGAGGTCCAAGTGCCCTTGGTAGGTATCATGGAAGGCGAGACGGCAGCATCCGTCCAAACGTGATGTTGAAGCAGCCTGTACTGACCCTGCACGTCAGAAGCAGCCACAAGTAATGACTATTAATCATACAACGGGAGGACGTGCAGCACCTCATTAGCCACCGTCCTTTCCTTTCTCTTTCTAGGAGCTAACAGGACTGTCTCTGGTCCCACACTGTCATGGCCCAGAGGAAAAACCTGAGGCCTGACTGAGGTCACACAGCTAATTAGTGAAGAGCAAAGTCAAGATTAGCACTCTGGCCTCCTGACTGCTAGAAATGGGTTCTTTCCTTTTTCCTTTTTGAAAAAGTCTTTTTGATGCTTTCATCCAATTTTCATCCAGCTTACACTGTCTATTTCCTTCCATCAATCTCACTGAACCATTAAAGGCAAACATGTACCACAACCACCTGTGAGCTAAAGTCTCCAGAATTGATCCCATTGGCTTTCCGAGGCGTGGTCACACCATAAGTGCAGGTGTTGCTCCATTAAGAAACATCTATATGTCAGAACTTTTAGTGTTTTTTATAAGTATTTTGTATGTAATGCTGGTGTCTGCCAAAATAATTAATAAGACATTTTCTCTGAAGGTCTCCTGCTTTGGATTACCCTAAACTACAATGACTTTGTTATTGGCAATTCATCATCTGACTACAAAACCACTTGGGCTTGTTGAAGGATGTTTCAGAAATAATGATGCCTAGTTTCATTTACCATTTCATCGTATACAACAGCACAGCATGGTAGAAAGGACCGTGCATTTACACTAAGATGCATTACTTAGTAAGAGAAATATTTGTGTTAGTGTTAGCTTCATGCTTGTTGATTTGTAATGTTTATTTATTTTTGAGAGAGAGAAGGAGAGGGAGAGAGAGAAATTGCAAGCAGGGGAGGGGCAGAGAGAGGGAGACACAGAATCTGAAGCAGGCGCTGGGCTCCGAGCTGTCAGCACAGAGCCCGACGCGGGGCTCGAACCCACGAACCGTGAGATCATGACCCGAGCCTAAGTCGGAAGCTTAACCTGCTGGAGCCACCCAGCACCCCCATCCTTGTTGATCTGTGTGTGTACGTGTGTGAGAGAAAGAGGACCCTCATGAGCCAGAGGTGAGAAAAGTTGGCAATTCACTCCGTAGGCTTCCCTTTCATGGTATTTATCCCAGCAATATCTTCTGAAGGAACAATGGCTCTAACACATTGGCTTTGGGGAGCTGATGTTAGGAAAGGCAAGTTTAAGACATTTTGCATTCTCCAGGCCATATTTTCACTGGGAAGATATCTAAGAATTTTGCAGAAATGATAAACAACTAAGAAATCCTGTTCAAATATTTTAGCACCCCCAAGTTCCAGGAAAGAAAAATTCAATTTTGGTGGTTGTCATTTTAAGAAGTAACTTTCTAGGGGCACCTGGGTGGCTCAGTCAGTTAAGCATCCGACTTTTGCTCAGGTCGTGATCTCACAGTTTGTGAGTTCAAGCTCCATGTCAGGCTTTGTGCTGACCTCTCAGAGCCTGGAGCCTGCTTCAGATTCTGTGTCTCCCTCTCTATCTGCCTTTCTTCTGCTCATGCTCCATCTCCCTCTCTCTCAAAAATAAATAAACATTAAAAAATTGTTTTTATAAAAGAAGTAACTTTTTAGCCAATTAAATGGTTTATAATAAGGACTAATATGTTTTATCTTTTTGACCATTCGTGAGAGCCTTGAGTGTTGGGGAAACAAGTAAATGTCCGAGAAAGGGTCTAAAACTGCCAACAGGGTTGAAGCCCCATGAGTTCCTCAGTTCCTTGGCCACTGGAAGGCCCCCTGGAGGGTGTCACCAGTTCAGGACTGAACTGCCCAGCACCACTGCCTCTGTATGAAACTCTTGCCCCTGCCCACCCTGACCCACATGTTAATGCCAGAGCCCTCACCCTGTTCTCTGCTCCTGGGATAATAGAAGAGGGAGTCTGGAGAGTTAGCCCACTAGGCCAACCCACAGGCCCCTCAGAGTCCCCCCCGCCAAGGGCATTAGCTTAGAGAAAAGTTGCCCCCTCCTAATATACGACACCCTTGCCCCAGGGCTCAGCTTCTCCTCAGCTCACGGCCTGAGGGGTGAGACATACCCCAGGGTACCCCACATGGCCCAGAGCCCCCTCCTCAAGCACTTTCCTAGCTCAAGGGCCTTTGGCCAACCTTCCAAACCATAGAACCCAATTCCAGTTTCTGGGGAAGGCTGCATGCCCAGGATCCTGTTCTGGGACTCCAGAACACACATCCAAGTGCCCACAAGGCAGTGGACCCCGGCCTCATCAAACCCTTCACCTTTGCAGACAGGCCCCGCTCCCCCCGGGATACAAGGAGGCCTGGTGCAAGCAGGGACTCATCCCTGAGTCACCATTTACTTGGTTTATCAGCCAAACAGCCCATGCCATGATACTACCTTCTCAGGGATTCTTCTGTGGACACAGCCCAGTTGCTCACCCAGACCAAACTAAGGTGACCACAGCCCAGACACCTTATTCTTGGAAACACAAAGGACCACTCTTTCACATAATATTAGCCTTCTACTCATAATTTAGGGGGATTTTAATGTTAAAAGAGAGTTTTTAAAGCCCAACTTTGATATGATATCTCTTACTTTTCTAATGAATAATACCCTCGTTTGGAAAGTTTTCAGTGTCTCTTCCCTGAGGGGTTAGTGCCTTACACTCATGTTTCTAAAGAAAGGAAACTTAACACCCTAAACTCCTATTGTCCTAAGAACTCAAGAGTAAAACAGTAAGGCTTGTGTTCCTTTTAGAGTTAACCTGTTTGGATCAAGATATTTCAGAAACCTGTTGCAAAATGTTGACGTAGAGGGTTTGGCACCAAGCTTTTCCAGCCAAGGTTGAAGTTGTCTTTTCTGCTTCCATAACTGCATGTGATCCTTTGCACCTGCAGCTTCTGAGAGCCATCCCTGTTGGAGTCGGCCAGGTGTATGGCTGTGACAGCCCCTGGACTGGAGGCATCTTCCTCGTAGCTCTGTTCATATCTTCACCTCTCATTTGCTTGCACGCTGCGATCGGCTCCACCATGGGGATGTTAGCAGGTTAGTGTCACTACTTCTGCCGTATTAATGGGCCATAAGGATGTTAGTGTCTGAGTTAGCTCCAAGAAAATGGTGGCATGTGTCTTGGATACCCATCCCCCTCCCCCGCTTACTCCTACAAACGTTCCCTCCTTCAGTTGTACCGTTTCCCTACTTTGGGTGCCAGTGCTCTCATGCTTTTCTGAGCAAAAGCTGCCCTCCTGAAAGGATTTGGTGTTAGTCATTTACGCCTTAGTATAAATTTAAAGTTTGGAGAGATTAGTTCCAGTCATGATTGTATTTTAAGTCTTATCTCGGGGAATGATACTCCACTAGAAAACATTAAGATATCAATGAAGGGGTGCCTGGGTGACTCAATCAGTCAAGTGTCCAACTCTTGATTTTGGCCCAGGTCATGATCCCAAGGTCGTGGGATAGAGCCTCATGTTCCACTCTCTGTTTAAGCCTGTTTAAGCCTCTCTCTCTCTCTCTCTCTCCCTCTCCCTCTCCCCACCCCCACCCCACACACTCATGCGCTTTCTTTCTCTCTCAAAAAAATATCAACGAAGAAGGAAAAGTCCTCTTTTTTGGCAGGAACTTCTCTGCACTGCTTTAACATGCTGCGGAGTCAATACTCAAAAGGCTCACATCTATCTATACTGGCATCACCACTAATACTCATGTGGCTCTATGGCCATTTGTTTCCTTTAGTTATTTTTTCACCAAATAAAATCGGAAGTTCTTTTTTATAAATGCCTCAGAGGATGATTGGCCTGGACTTTGAGAAGGGCGGTGGTTTTCAGGGAGGACAGGGGAGCCCCACAAGACCCACCCACTAAACTCAACACCGATGCCTGCCTTCTCTCACAGCCCTCACCATTGCAACGCCCTTGGACTCCATCTACTTCGGCCTGTGTGGCTTCAACAGCACGCTGGCCTGCATCGCCATCGGCGGCATGTTCTACGTCATCACCTGGCAGACCCACCTCCTGGCCGTCGCCTGCGGTAGGGCCACCACAACTCCCTTTGCACCTTCAGCGCCACCTGTGACTGTCCCTGTGGGGTAAAGCACACTGAAAATTCTGGGCATTCTCCAGAGATAAACAGAGGATTGTTTGCTTCACAGAAGCATTTTTACCCAAAACTGTTTTGAATGGTTGTTTAATGATTCACACAGAAAAAACTATTTTTATGGAACACGAAGTGTTCAGCCACACGAAGACAGAATTTTTAGACGGTGGCTGTTTGGTTGTTGTTCACAGGCTGTCTCCGTGATTGCTACTCTCCTGGCTGGTGACGGGAGCTAACCAACAGAGCATCACTTACTCAAATTAAACTTTATGTATAGAACTGGGTGATTTACATGAGATATAGTGATATAGTGATTTACGTTAAGCACCCAAATACTGATCATTAGGACCTTCAAATAATGCTTACGTTATGGGAATGCTGCAGGATATGGTCAGATGACTACGAGCCGGGCACTCAGTGACTCTCTAGTAGAGATTTGCTGTTGTTAATATCCTGGGGACAATTAAGATGCTTTCAGTTGAGAAACCGAAGGTGCAGAAGCAAAACCCAATTACGCTTGCCCGTTTTCACAGAGCATCACCTCTTACCGGCACGTGGCCCTCCCAGCAGCCAGCCTGGCCATGCCCCTGCAGGCAGAGCTGGGAAGACGAGAGAGTAGGTGTATCTGGTCTTCCTCAAGCTTACAGAATGCTGCTCCTCCCCGGAAACCCGCATTACCTTAATAACTCGCGGTGAAATATTCCAGCAGGGAGCTCTGGGATCCACTGGCCTTGGCTGTATAGTAAAATTTTCATGTATGGTTTATGCTGCTAAATGTTCCTTTGCTAGACTGCAAGGCGGTGGGACCCAAGAGAACCATAACCGCTCTATTCTGGCCCTTTTTTTTTTTTTTAACAAAGTTCATCTGCTGTCTTAGCTGTGCCAGCATTTGCCTGGAATTTAACACATTTCAAGGCTGTCAAGTAATAGAAACATAACTCAAGTTTTATTCTAATCTGAGAGATAGAATTTGTGGCGCAAAATGTCTGGGAAGATAACATGTAGACTAAGCTTGAGGCACCGGGAGTCACTGGACTGTTTCTTGGTTCTTTTCCCAGCACTGTTCGCGGCCTACCTGGGTGCTGCCCTGGCTAACGTGCTGTCTGTGGTGAGTCAGTGTGGGCTGAGAATGCGCCACAACCCCCTTCCCCCAGTTCTGTCAGCCCCCAAAGCCAGTAAAACCTGTCCTCTGGGAGCCCTTCCCCGACTCATCCCTCTCATCTCCAGTCACGCCGCCTGCCTCAGCCCTTCCCTGACTCATCCCTCTCATCTCCAGTCACACCACCTGCCTCAGCACCGGCTGGACAGAAAGAGCTGCGTCTCTCAAGGTTAAATGTCAGCCACTGGCCAATCAGACCCCATCGCCAGGGGGCCGGTGGAGCTCCTTATAGAAGGACATTGGAAGAGCATTCTCTTGTAACTCGAATTCCTCCCGCCGCATCATCATCCTCTAGAACTAGTTTTAAATCTTTTTATGATTTAACTTTCTTCTATGTTTATAGATCAACTGCCCAACTAGCTTATGGGCACATCTCCGTTTGCCCCTTGGCAACTAGGAGTTGAGGGGGTCATGAGGGAAATCACGGGGGAAGGCAGAGAGCCAAGATCCAGCAGTACCCGAGGGAAGCCAGAGGGGGCGGCCGTGCACACAGGCACCAGTTCAAGAACCCCTTCCTTGTCGGAGCCCTAGTGTGAGGTGGTGCCAGGAGGAGCCTCATGGCCCGCCCACGGCCAGCGGGGTTCAGCCCACTGTTGATGCCTTCCCCATTTGGATAAGCATTCAAGGGCACATTTTATAAAAGCAACCAGGAAAAGTCCCAGTCGTCCTGATGGTAGGGATGAAGGTGGGCATTCTACTCATACCTGCACAAGTCCCTTTCTTACCCTTAGTGAAATTGGGCAGGTTGAACTTAGCATAGGAAGGAATTTTCTAAGCAATAGAACCGGCCTTCCCTGATACCATCCTCTGTCCCCCAGTGGACTAGATCCTCCTCTGGGCTCCGGCAAATCGTGTTCATGCCTCTGCTGCGACAGGTGACGGACAGTGTGGTGACGAGCCTTGTACATATACTTCCTCTTCCAGCTTCAGTCCATGTGCTCCTGCAGAACAGGGGCCGGCCATATTCTAGTCTTTATCCCTCTTCCTATTACAATACCCAGCACATAATAAGTGCTCAATAAATGCTGAATGAGGGGCACCTGGTTGGCTCAGTCGGTTAAGCATCTGGCTTCAGCTCAGGTCATGATCTCACAGTTCGTGGGTTCGAGCCCCACATTGGGCTCTGTGCTGACCTCTAGCTCAGAGCCTGGAGGCTGCTTCAGATTCTGTATCTCCCTGTCTGACCCTCCCCTGCTCGCACTGTCTCCCTCTGTCTCAAAAATAAATAAAAAAGATGAAAAATGTTTTTTTTAAAAAAGAAATGCTGAATGAATAAAACACTAAGATAGCAAGCCCCCACCATGGGGAATCTAAGAGCTGGGCCTGAATGGTCAGCCATCAGTAGCACAGGTGGGTAACCAGGGCATGGAGCCAGTCTCTGCAGCTCCTGTGCACTTCAGGCTTTCCCGTCATTCTTGCACCCATCCTTCCACCTGACTGTCCCGCCAGTGGCTATGTGTCACCTGCGTTCCCTGGGCAAGATACTGGAAGTGATGCAAATAGGAGGCTTTTGTTTCTGATCACAGGCATTTATAGGATGACTGGCCCTTTTCTTCTGTGGGCAGAGAAGTTAGAGGTGATACCATTCTATTTAGACTTTTTTTTTTTTAACTCAAGTTTACTTTCAGTGCACCTACTATGTTCAGGACACTGTTCTGATCACTCTCAGGGATACAAAAATGTGCAGACTATTTACGCACTCAGAAGGAATGTCCAATCTGCTTGAGGAATAATATAAAAATGTCAAGTGACATTTACGAGCCCCTTCACACCCTCCACAGACAGCGCGCTTGGGAGCTGCGTTCTTCTGCTTCCTCACTGGCACTCATCCACGCGGCCCCATCTTGCACATTCTCCCTCTACTTGGCAATCATGACTACGTGCTGAGGGGCTGTTTACTGACTCTCAGTATGCTCTAGGCATTAACTATCTGAGTGGACCCTGCTATCCCTGTTTTACTATTGAGGAAATAGGTCTCAGACAGATGAAATGACTTTAACAAGGTGGTCAGAGCTGAGATGTGGATCTGGGCCCATGGGACTCCAGACCTACCTCCTTTCCCACTGTGGGCCTCCAGAGGGTACTTCCCAAAACACACTGTAGTTTGAACAGGGCTTTGGGGAGATTCGTTGGGTGGAATTCATTACTCATGGGTATTTTTACAGCCACGGTTCTGGCTGCCATTGTTCTTCCCCAAGTCCCATCCAACAGTGCCATCTTTGAGCAGGACGTTACTGGCATTGTTATCCCCGTGGTATTTTCTGAGGTCTTTGCTGCTTGTAATGAAATGAGGTTGGACGTGAGGGAACATGATTTGGTCTGCCTTATAGTTGAGTCTACAGGTTCCTTGTTAGCTAGCTCTCCATTCAAGTGATATCGAGGAAGAGTGGGAAGTATATTAAAAAGCCACAGGGCATGGGTTGCCTGGGTGGTTCACTTGGGTAAGTGTCCAACTTCAGCTCGGGCCATGATCTCACAGGTTGGTCCATGAGTTTGAGGCCCACATTGGGCTCTCTGTTGTCAGTGCAGAGCCCATCTTGGATCTTCTGTCTCCCCTTCTCTCTCTCTGCCCCTTGCCACTCTCTCTCTGCCCTCACTGCTCACTCTCTCTCTCTCTCTCTCTCTCTCTCTCTCAGAAATAAATAAACATTTCTAAAAGCCTCAGAGCATCTTAATAAAAAATAAGTCAACACCATGAGAAGGGAAGCTGAGAATGGGGGAGCCCTTGAGAATACACGCAGCTACCCTCCACCTTCCGCCCTTAGAACCAGGACATTCCATCTCTGCGTCTCTCCAGTTGTCTGTTCTATCTCCCTGTGTCTCTCTGTGGTGGGTTTCTTCTGTTCTTCTGCACAGAACCCCCCAGTGGCCACCCAGCACTGGTTGGCTCTCTAGTCCTTTCAGACCATGAGCCCAGTCTCTCTTAGTTCAAATTCTCAAAAGAGGGCTCCAATTCCCAGCCATCTGCTGTGGAAGTTGTAGCGCTGGAGTCCAAGCAGCTGTGACCAAAGAGATAAAGGTCGTGAGCTACAAAATGGCTGCCAAAGCCACTCCTTCATCAAGGGCTAAGGGAGAGGCAGGCAATGGTCAGTCCCTAGAGCTGAAGGTATAACCTGGCCAGACAACCCAAGACAAAACATGACTTCTACATAAAGCCATATTATAATAGGATTCCAATGGCTGCATTTTGGTACCTATTACAATTAAGGCAGACAGCATTGACTTGATTTTATTTATATTGGTCAAGAAGTATTATTCCTCTCAATGCCCTCAAAGCATCTCGTCTTCTACCCAGACCTGTAGAGGAGTGTTAAGAGCTGATGAAACAGTCCAAGGCTTCTGATATAACCAAGGTTTCTCTTCTGTGTCCCCTTTCTGCCCCCGCCCAGTTTGGACTACCAACATGCACCTGGCCCTTCTGCCTCTCAGCGCTCACCTTCCTGCTCCTGACGACCAACAACCCTGCCATCTACAAGCTTCCACTCAGCAAAGTTTCCTACCCAGAGGCCAACCGCATCTACTACCTATCCCAGGAGAAAAACAGAAGAGCATCAACCATCACAAAGTACCAAGCTTATGATGTCTCCTAGTCTGTCTTTTCCAAAACAGGTCACTGTGCACTCAGCCTTCAGCAAGTTGTCCAAGTCCCCAGGCTGAAGGCCATGCAAATTCCCTTTCTGTCTGTTCTGTGATTCTCCCCACGTGCAAGCCTACACCCTAGTTATTTCCCCACATAGGGAAATATGTGTCTAGTCACCATTTAGGAACCTCTCTGTTCTAAGATGTCCAACATTTATCAAAGACACAGTTGGTTTAGACTTCATACTCATGGCTCACCCATAGAGCTCCCTTTGTGGGGAATTTGCCCTTTTCTGCAAAATAGGCCCCATCCCTAAAGAGAACTCATCAAGAAGGGGACAGAGATTGGTAGCATGGGCCTCCAACTCAGTCATTTTATGGAGCCATGCACAGTGCCAGGAAACATGCACCAGCTGGGAAGGCAATGGGTTAGTTTGGCCCCAGCTCTGCCTCTAGTGAGCCCTGGCCATCTGGAATGAGTGCTTGCCTGCTCTCAGCCTTGACTTCTTACTGGTTTCATGACAGGGAGGGATTCAGTCTCTCCCAACTCAGAAGTGTTGATTCTTCTCTCTTTCCCATAAACTGATGAAATCAGCATGCCCATCAAGTAATTACTTTGAGTAAGTAATAGATGGAGGGCTTACCTGGAGAAAAGGCAGGAAATTTTTAATGTTCTGAGATTTGTTCTTGAGTCACGAGAAGATTTTTTCCAGATCTGGGGTTAGGAACTTAAGTTCACTGGAAATGCCAATGTGCCTTCCTTTACATAACAGAAATATTTCTGGAAATTTCATAAGATGAAAAGTGATCTTTTTCGACATTCAAATCATATTTTAAACAAATGTGTTTTCTTTTTTAGTATTCACAAACATGCTCTCATTAAACAGTTAAGTTCACAAGATGGTATCAGGATTTTCTTAAAACAGGGCTCACCTACACTGTTCACCCATTGCCCATTTGAGGGATTTCCATGGTCAAGTGTGTGTCTGACCAGGAATGAGGATGGGTTACCAATCGTCAGAAGAGGCATGATTTGCTTACAAAGGAAGTTATACAGAAATGACCGTGGTCTTCTTATTCTATATGAGTAGAAATACAGGCTGTTAAAAACACATCTCACTTTCTAGTGAATGGTTTTAGTCTTGCATCCCCAAATTACAAACCAAGCCCCTCTTGAATGGCCAGTAACTCTTGTTATTTAATCTGATCCTAGCATTGAACTCCTAACCCTCAGGAGCCCTTTGTGGGAAGGCACATGGTTCAGCCCTCCCACCCTCCCCTGCAGGATGGGGATAAACCACCAGAGCACCTCCCCCCATCTTACACATTTCTAGTTTAGCATGAAGGGGTGAGGACATAATATGCAGGAAGAAGGCAAAGGGGAGGGGACAGATCCTCTATAAATGTAGCTTTAAGGAAAGACTCACATTTGACTGAAATCCATTATTTGGAAAAATCTGGTGTCTATATGTATCTTTTCTCTGTCTGCCCTGAGATCCCAGCCATTTTCTGCCAACCTAGGAGCACTTGTCTGCCTATTTCTCTACCAGATCATATCTAGCCATTATGACTTCTCCAGGAAAACGGAACACTTCCCACTGGAAGCAAATGCCCCACATGGGAAAGGGGAGTGAGTCACACTCCAGAGGCTACCTCTGAGTTTGTGATCACACCTTGAGGCCAAGAAGGTCTCAAGCTATATTTTAATGACCATGGAGTTGTGGCTCTCTGAAGATCATGCATCCAGGAATTTTCCCAGATGGCTGTTTCTGCTCATAGCTCACTCAGCTACCCCAAAACCCCTACATGATGACATCAAACCATTAAAATAGCACTTTTCATGCATTTTCCACCAAAGTGTTATAATATTGGTTTATTAGAACAGGAAACCCTCCGTGTGCATACCATTCTGCTTACTGACCACTAACAAATCCCCTCAGCTGTTCTAGGAATTTCAATATCCTCATCTATGAAGCACATTGAGTTGGCCCAGGACACCAAGCAAGGTGGAAATAGATGAATAAAAGAATTCAATGTATGAAAATATATGATGGTCACAGGATCTCAAAAGTCTGTTTCAGCACCTGAATTAGGCACCAACAGAGAGAGGGAGGCAGCTCCCACAGTTCCAACACAACCAGCCAGTTGTGCAAATGAGTGCATCACACCAATAGCTTGAGGTCAGCTGTTGGGGGAGTATTTCCCATCAGCAAATGACAGATCTGGGCATTTTTCCAGACAGCCAGCTTGCCAGCACACCAGCACCAGGCCAGTTTGGTGGGAAGAAAGAGAATGGCTGTCGAGCTCCAGACCAGAGGCTGAGAGAGTAAACCAAAGTATGCGACCCCATGAGGCCGCACAGAGGCCATTCCACACGCAGGAGGCATCCGCAAGGATAACAAACGTGTTCCCAGGCATTACAAAAGCTCAGACTTACCCACAGAGTCCGACACTGAGAACACACCAGGTAGAAGCATCCAGCCAGGAACAAATCCAGGAAGTGTTAGGAGGGACACAGGAAGTGCAGGGTGCTCGAATACTTTGGTAGTGTCTGTTGTTCACTGAAACCAAAGTCAGGGGAAAGAACAAAATTACCTGTGACAACCAAAAGTGGAACATTAAATAATTGGGGGGGGAGGACAAAAGAGACAAGAGGGCCTCTTAGAGTACTTGGCTTGTACAGAAGTCGATATGTTTAGAAACTCCACAAGGAGGAATAAAATGAGTGATAAGAGCAACCACCATGAGAAGAAAAATAGAATTTTTAACTAGAAGAAAACTCTTCAGCAAAGAAGGAAAAAAGCTCCCCCCCAAAAGACAATAAGAACAACAACAAAAAATCAGAAAGTAGGAATCAGTAGTAATATGACAGCAATTGACCAAAATTAAAAAAAAATGTTAACTATTAAATTTACAACTGAAAGACAGAGACCCTTCAGTTGCACTTTTGAGAAAAGACTTCACAATTTGATTTTCTCATGAAAAATATTTAAAACCTAGGCTCTAAGCCTAGGTGGCTCAGTCAGGACTATCTCTCTTTCTCTCTCTCTGCCTGTCCCTACTCATGTGCGTGAGCGCTCTCTCTTAAAATAAGTAAATAAACTTTAAAAATTAAAACAAAAGACATGAATGTTTAGATACAAAAAATTTCAATAAGATAAATAAATAAACCGGATCAAAAGAATGTTTAGGGCATCAACCATAATAACTTGAAAAGTGAAATTGGAGGCAAAATGTTAAAAAACAAAGAATGATCTACATCATGAATCCTCAGGAAAATGCAAATCGAAACCACAATGAGATACTGTTTTGCCTGTCAGAAAGGCTAGTATCAAAAAGATAGGAAACAACAAGTCACGCCCTACTGGTGGAAATGCAAACTGGTGCAGCCACTGTGGATGACAATATGGAGGCCCCTCAAAAAATGAAAAATAAAACTATCCTATGATACAGCAATCCCACTTCTGGTATCTACCCAAAGAATACAAAAAAAACTAACTCGAAAAGATGTCTCCACCCTTATGTTCATTTCACTATTATTTACAAAGCTGAGACATAGGAACAATCTAAATGTCCATCAATAGATGAATGAATAAAGAAAACATGGAATGGATATGCAATGGAATATTATTCAGCTATAAAAAATACAATGAGATTCAGGTGCCTGGGTGGCTCCATCAGTTAAGCATCTGATTCCTGATTTCAGCTTAGGTCATGATCTCATGGTTGGTAAGATCAAGCCCCATGTGGGGCTCTGCTCTGACAGCACAGAGCCTGCTTGGGATTCTCTCTCTCTCCCTCTCTCTCTGCCCATCCCCTACTTCTGTGCACACATGCATGTGAGCTCTCTCTCTCTCAAAATAAATAAACATTAAATAAAAAAGAATGAGATCTTGTCATTTGTGACAACATGGATGGACCCTGAAGGCATTATGCTAAGTGAAATAAATCAGACAGAGAAAGACAAATACCATATGATCTCATTTATATGTGGAATTCAAAAGTAAATAAATAAAATTTTTTTTAAAAAGCAAGCTCAGGGGCATCTGGGTGGCTCAGTCAGTTAAGTGTCCAACTTTGGCTCCGGTCCTGATCTCACAGTTGTTAAGTTCAAGCCCCACATCAGGCTCTGTGTCTGATAGCCTGATAGTCTGATAGCTCAAAGGCTGGAGCCTGCTTCAGATTCTGTGTCTCTCTCTATCTGCCCCTCCCCTGCTCATGCACTGTCTCCCTCTCAAAAATAAATAAACATTTAAAAAAACAGAAAGCTCATAGAGACAGAACAAATTGGTGATTGCTAGAGTTGAAAGGTAGGAGGTGGAAGAAATGAGTGAATTGTTTTTGTTTAGTTTAAATAAATTAAAAAAAACAATGATGTAAAAGGAATAGGAAAATAGTACATAATTATCATAAACACATATACACATAACAATCAACCTTAGGGGCGCCTGGGTGGCTCAGTCAGTTAAGCGTCTGACTTTGGCTCAGGTCATGATCTCAGGGTTTGTGGGTTCGAGCCCCGTGTCAGGCTCTGCAATGAACATGTTGTGCATTTCTTCTTTTGGAATGTTTGAGAATTTCAGATAAAATTTGGAAAGAGAGGGAAATTTTGTTGTTGTAGAGATTGCAAAAAGGTGGGACAGAAAAGACATTCCTGAGAATGAAAGCAGTGGCGTTGAGGCATCAGCTGGGCCCACAGAGTGGGGACCCCCAGATGATAAACTCACAAAACCTCCCACCGTCATCAAACCTAATTGGTGAGTCAACCAGGAGGTTGGGTGTGGAAAGGTCCCGGCTCTGAAGTCAGATGGACCTGGTTTTGAATCCAGCCCTTTTCTGGTGCTGACTGGCTGGGGTCGTCTTCTCAGAGCCTGCAGCACATCGTCTACACAATGAGGGTGGTACCCGTCTAAGAGCAGTGTTGATGTGGACGCTAACTCGGAACTCCTGGGTGTAACTAGTCCGTGCCAGAACCCGTCGGTGGGGGGGGGGGGGGGGGGGGGGGGGGGGGGTGCGGAAGAGCTCACACTTACCCTCGATCCCCAGGCAGGCCCAGTGACCAGAAATGCCCAGGAAAGTTTGGACGTCTCGTGGGTTTTCTTATCTTAATTCAGGCCAGAGGGGCCAGATCAGAACATTTTCTTAGCTTTAAGATCCTAAGGAAAGGACTGGCTGGACACTGGATGTAGCTCAGGCGTGACCCAAGGGACCCTAAGGCTGAGCCCTCATTTCACCATTTGGACTGTCCTCCTTCCTTCCTCTCTTACCTTACTTATTTTAGGAAAACTTTCTGAAAATAAACTCCCCAGAGGCCCTCTGTTCCCTTAATCCCTCAAGGTCACTGCCATGGAGGTACTGCACAGCTGTTCTCTGTTTCAATTGTGTGCGTCTTTTCTCCAAATAGACTGTAGGTCCTATGAGGATGATTGTAATATAAACACCCACACACACATGTATATGCACATGCACACATACATACACATGTGTTCACACATAGATACATATACATGCTACCACAGGGGTACGTACATGTGTGCATGCACACAGGGACATGTCTGCAGATGTATACACATGCACTTACACATTCAGACATATACCTCGCTTACTAATATACCCACATATATAAGTACACCTACATACACACTCATACAATTATGTCTTTCCTTCCGAGAACTAGCCACTTAGTGGCCCTGGGAAATAATTGAGTAATGGGAACATCTCTCCCCACTCTGTCTCCTCACCAGAGCCCATTTGCTCATTCCGGTTGGATCTTGTGATCTGTGTCATGCCTAGAACCACGTACACACGGCAGACGCACAGAATCCCAGGCGGGCCAGCTGCCTAAATCTTGCCTCCAAAACTTCTTCCCGGCACAGGCTCCCTGCACAGTCCTCAGGGAGGGGACTCTGCAGACCAGGACACACTGTCTGACCCAAAGCATGTCGTCCCTGGATGGGTAATACCTTCAAGCCTCTACAAATGTTTTTTCTACCTTCCTTTCCTTTTAGAGCCCCCATGGTTTAGACCCAAATCATGCAATGGTCTTGGGTGAGGCGGGTAGATGGTAGAACAACAAACACATGAGCTTCACCTACAGCGCCTGTTAAACAGAGTGCTGGGCCCAGTCCCCAGAGTGTCTGATACAGTAGGTCCGAGGCCGGGCCTGGGAACGTGCATTTCTAACAAGCTCCCATGTGACGTTGTTGGTCCAGGGACCACACTTTGAAAACCACTGGTGTAGACTCAGAAATAGTATGCTGCCTCCAGCCATCCCTTCCCCTTGCTCTGTGGGCTATAATGTCCTGGTTTGCAAGCTCTCGTGCATAGAAGGATCATCGACAGTTACTTACTAAAACACGGATTCCTGGTCCTCAACCCCAAAGATTTTGTGTTAGTGGATTTGGGTGGTAGCAAGAATCTGAACTTCTAGCAACGCTCAGATCATTACACAGGTACTGCTGGGTCAGGTCCAGACTCCGAGATCCTTGCGTAGTGGTGCTTAGCCCCGACTGGATGAGAATCACCTGACTCTGATGCCCAGGCCCCACCCCAGACCACTTCAGTCAGCAGGGGCCTGGAAACAGGTCTTTTTAAAGCTCCTGGTCCAATTCCACTGTGCAGCCAGGGTAGAAAACAACTACGGTGTCTGTGTCCTAGGCCCCAAGCTAGGTCTCCAATCAGAGCCATTTCAGGAGGCTGTTCAGCCTTCCCCATCCTCCGTTCCCAGTGGGTTTTGAGAAGGAGCAGTAGGCCCAGCATGGGTGCAGCGAGAGCCCTGGGTGCCTGGAGGCATGGGGGGCTATGTGCGTGAAGCACAGAGAATCCTCAGAAGTGACGTGTGCCTCTTCCTCAGTGTTGTTGGGGCCTAGTCCTGCACCCCAAATGGGACTAGATTTTTAAGAAATGAAACCACTAAACAGGAAACATCTGGCCCAGGAGGCGGAGCAGACAAGACAAGCAAGGTTTTGTATTGGCCCCGGAAACCTTCTGAGCATGCAGCCTGGGTCCTAGAACGGAAGACTAACACATTGGGGGTCCTCAGCAGCACCTCTGCTCAGAGTGCTGCTCTAGGCAGGGGGTCTCCGTGGCCCTGCCGCAGGGGCAGCGCTGGCTGGGGCGGAGAGGCAGCAGGTGCGCTGTGTGAGCTGCACGGAGTGGGCCCCCCCAGGCAGGGATAGAAAGTGGGAGGGGCTGGAAGGCAAGGCCCAGCCGCAGCCATTGCTACCGGTGGACAAACAGGTGAGCAGGTGGCAGGATAGAAAAGGCGCTCCCTCAAGACCTGCAAGCAGAAAGCCACAGCCAGGTAGGCATTGGAAGTAAGAGATAACGAAGATAGAGAAAAGTAGAACGCAGAGAAATGTGGGAGAGCAGGCGCTGGGCGGCCAGGAGGTCCCATAACAGGAAGGAGGCAAACAACAGGCAGGTTTCAGTGGAGGTCCGAGGCTCCTCCCCTCCGTCAACTGCCTGGGGGCCAGGATGGGGCAGGGACAGGGACAGAGGTCGTTCTCCTTTCCCCAGCACTTGCTTCTCAAGGAGTTAGCCTGAGTCAGGAGATTCCACTGATTTAGAGCAAGTGTCACCAATAGTGTGGCCTGAGCAGCTGCGTTGAGGAAGGTCACGCGGGTGGAGGTGAGCAAATCGGACAGCAGAGCATTTAAAACTCCTCGTGGCCAGACCGGCTCCAACAGGATCTTTGGGTGGGAGCTTTGAAAACCTCCCCAAGGGGTGCAGCCAAGGACAGACACCCCTGCAGTCGAAAGGGACGCTCAGGGCCACCAACACTGGGCTGCAAGCCAGTGCCCTTGAGGATAAGACCGGGAAGCGGCAGCGGGAAGATTCTCTAAAGACTTATTAGTTGGGAGGAACCCCAATCAGCATTGTAGCATTGTTTTGTCAAAGAAGGTGTCCCCGTCCCAGGGCCAGAACTGGCAATTCTTTTTTTATTTTTTAATGTTTTTTTGTTTATTTTTGAGGAGAGAGAGAGAGAGAGAGAGAGAGGGAGGGAGAGAGAGAGACAGTGTGAGCGAGGGAGGGTCAGAGAGAGAGGAAGATACAGAATCTGAAGACAGGCTCCAGGCTCCGAACTGTCAGCACAGAGCCCGACGCAGGGTTTGAACCCACGAACCGCAAGATCATGCCCTGAGCCGAAGTCGGACGCTCAACCAACTGAGCCACCCAGGTGCCCCTGAGTTGGCAATTCTTAACCTCTGGAGCTGGACAAATTTCAGCTGCGCTTCTGGCCCCACAGAGGATCACATGCAGCCCATCTGATTGCTGAGCGGAGAGAGACACTGACCCACAGCTAGTTTCCAGCAGCCCTGGTGCAGAGCTCCACAGAGAACACAGGACCAAGATTGAGGTAAGGACCTGGGGGAAAGGAAGGGGAGCCCGGGGCCAGGGCAGGGGGACCCAGGGCCATTCCTGGGCTGCCGGCTTTCTGTTCTCCTGGGTCCCCACCTTGGCTCCTTGGCCTCTGCTCCAGGACCTCAGCAGGAACAGACTGAGCTCCCTTGTGGAGAGGGGTGGGGACGTGTCCATCCTGCGCCCTCAGCCTCTCCCTGGGTGCAGGCAGAGAGTGGCAGACACAGCTGCCCTGGAGTAGACCCGCTAACTATGCCCAGAAATCTACAGCACTTGCACCTGCTCGTCTCCTAGCCTCCAGTCCGGCCTCCTCCCCTCCCCTCTACAGCCCTCCCAGTCCCCTGACAGGCAAGTTATTTGCAAGTTAAAGGGACATACTATCTGTCCTGTTTCCAGCCCCCGGGCCAGGGCCAGGCTTCTGGGAACGGTGCAATTGCCTGGGCCTCACATCTGGTTTAATGCTCTTCTGTCACTATCTCAAAATCTTAATTTTTGCACTGGATCCTGTGGATTATGTAGCTAGCTCCGCACTGGGCTCTGGCTGGAGACTGGCGATCTCTCTCCCATGGCGACAGCCTCAGAGCTCCTCCTCTGCTCTTCTCATTCCTCCCTCACCTGGGACCGCAGGAGACAGCAATGAGCTCCATACACACAAAGGGACCTCACAAAGGGGAGGCACATAGCAAGGGAAGAGAGAAACAGAGAGGCGCACCGGCCATTCTGAAGCCCCAGCACACCTGGGCTCCATGGTGCAGGGTCTGGAATAAGCCAGGAAGACACCCAATGACATGAATCTGGCATAAATTCCTTAGTAGCCTCCATACTCTTTAGGCAAACTATAATTTTAACATCAAATGTGATATTGATAATACAACTTACCGCTTAATTTTATGATGTCTGGTATTGCTAGTTTCATTGGGGTGAGTCTTACTTCCTCAATGAGGTGGCAAGTTCTGAGGCCAGGGACCTCATCTCAGAATTATGTGGACACAACATAGTCTTGGGCTCAAGCACATGGCTGGGTGCAGGGTTTCCTGGCGGCTTGGGCTCGTAGGACTGTTATCTGAAGGAAGAAAGGCTCCGGGAGGGCTTCCGTGGAGAAAGGACAAGTGTCAACAGTGTCTCAGTGTTGAGGGTGAGGGCTGGGTGTCGGCAGAGCCGAGTCCAATCCAGCCCTGCTGCTGGCTGTGTCCACTGTGGAACTCCGCCAGCCTCCGTCTCTCTCCGCCAGCATCCATGTCCTCATCTATGAGACGAGGTGATAGTGGCAGTGCCTTCTAGGGTTGTCAGGGGGTCCAAAGGAACTACCTCGTGACCCCTCCTGTATCTGTGTGTGCACCTGCATCTCCTGAGGGTCCTATTTAAATGCCAGCTGTGTGTCAGGAGGTCCCAGGGGGGGTCTGAGCTGCTGAAATTTGCAAGTGTCCCAATGATGCTGATGCTTCTGAGCTCCCAGCCAAACTTTTATGGTGACATTGTGTGGTCCCCAGATGAGCAGCCCTGCATCACCGGGGAAACGTGTTAGAAATGCAGCTTCTCAGGTGCCACTGAACTACCGACTCAGAGTCTGGGGGTGGGGATGGCCAACCTGTAGGAACAAGATGCAGGCTGGTGTGAGATCTCTTTGTTCAGCACGGTACCCAATTTTCAGTCTCACGAGTACCGACATAAGTACCTGTTAGGTACATAAAAGTGTGCACAGTGACGTAGGAGCAAAGACCAGACCCTGGAACCCTCCTGGTCTCTAGCTGCTTAGCATTTAGCTCTCTGGGCATGAGCTACTGTGTATACAAGAATGAAGGGAGGAGGCGGGTGGGGGGAGGGCATGCTTATGGGAAATGCAGAGTTAAGGTTTTCTACCACAAGAGATTTTTTTCACCCCCAAGAGATTTTGATTCAGTACGCCTAGATTTTTAAAACAGAACCCCAGCTTTTTCTGATCCTGATTCTGTAATCCAGGACCACACTGACCATGATTTAGAAGTGACACCAGAAAACTCACTGGAAGTTAACCAACTGCCAAATTGTGGGATGCAGACCCTGTGTGCTCCAAACAGCTTTTGGGAGGGGAAGAGGGTGCTACAGGCCCGTAGGACTGGGTGGGACAGATTCAGCCTCAAGCCCTGCACGTTATGTGACAGCTCAGCTACATCTTCTAAGCCCTGTCTGGTTGAACACCTTATTCCCGTTTCACAGGTCAAATGCCCGGGGGGAGGGGGGGGCGCCGAGGACAGTTATTGACAATGGAAGGAAGCCACAGTAGGGTAAACAGATGTGGAGTCTAGAAACCTCAAGTCCATGTCTTTTTCTTTCTAACTGTGGCCCTGAACAAGATATTTCCTGTCTTGAACCTGTGTTCAGGCCAGCAAAATGGGAATGATAATTCCTGGCTCAGCCACCTCAGAGCGTCCTGTGAGAATCACACCTGTTTACACGTTTTGCAGATACTGTTAATGGCATCAGCTAAGCTGCCTTAAATGGTACTGGGCATGTTAATAGATTTAGTCCACAGAGAACTTTCCCCCTGTCTTTTCTCCAGAAATATATTTTCAAAAACTGTACATCCTTACCAGCATTTCAGCTCGGGCAGCTAACGGTCTTCTTTTAGTAGAAAGATGCAATTTAAAAATAAAGATTTCTTTTCATACCCAATTCTTAATATTTTCCCATGGCTTCTATGATGGAAGGAATTTATAAGAGTCTTTATATAACACTTTTATGAGATGAGATTCACATTTTATCATACAGTTCACCCACTTAACTATACACTTCCACAGAATTGTGCAGACATCACCACCATCAGTTTTAGAGCTTTGTCATGGCCCCCAGAGAAACCCTATACCAATCAGTGATCACTCTCCATTTCCCCCCAAGCCCTCCAGCCCTAGATAAACTTTAATCCACTTTTAATATTAACTTTAATATTGAACAGTGTGGCTTTTTGAAAGTCAAGGTGGTCCAAGGACCACCTGCATAGAATCCCCTGAATGGGGTTTAAAAATGCAGATCGCTGAGGCCCCTCAGACCTAGGAATCCGAAACTCAGCAGCCCGAGCCCAGATGCGACACGCCCAGCTCTCCTGATTCTTGTTCACACCAAGGCTTGAGAACCGCTGCTTATCCTCGGATTAAAGGACAGAGACAAAGCTGTCAGTGGAGACATGGGGGACAGAGGTTGGCAGGCACCCAAGATGGCTCTTCCTACACCTTCTTCCTTTCTCCTCCCCAGCCTCACTGCCCACCTCTGTACCCTTTCACACGTTGACACATTGCTTGTGCACCCGCAAGTGTCACTGAACTTAAGCACACCGAGTACTCCTTGGCCTGCGATGCCTCCAGATTGTCACCAGAGGGCGCCAGAGCATCTCCAAAGCCAGGCCGGCCTTCCCTTCCAAGGCAGGCTCGCTCCTCAGGGTGGTCTCCCAGTTCAGGCCTGTCCCTCACCTTACTGGTTCTCAGAAAGATGTCAGGCCACAGGAGGTACACAAGTGCTAAAAAGCAAAAAGCACTTCCTTATTTGTGAGCCCTGGAGAGTTTGTCTAATGCCTCTGCGCCCAAGTTTCTCCTCCTAACAAGAAAAAATATGAATTTGTTATTGCTGTGCTTCCAACAGTGAAAGGAGACAATAGAGGTAACACCCCCTCAGCTCCTGGCTACCACTGTTCTACCACAGGCGGTGATTTGCACTGCAAGGAAGCCAGAAGCTTGAATGGCCAAGATATATATTTTTTAAGTTTATTATGCATTAGAAGCGTTAATTTAATAAAGCCAAATAGGGAACATTCAGTTCTGAAATTTTGGATCATCTCTGCAATGGGGTAGGTGTGTATGGCCAGCCCACATGAATGCTAGAATGTTCAGTGGACACATCCCCCCTCAGAGACCCTCATGAGCTAGGATTTCTCAAAAGGATGGGTTCAGGAACTTAACCTCAGAATTATGTACACTGTGATTGTGTTTTAGAAAAATTATTTGCTAAGATCAGTTGAGTTTTTATAGGTATGTAAGTGATCACGAAAATGAATTTTATCAAATGTTCATAAAAGTATTTATCCTATTATTTATAATTAACTTCATTATGAAGAAATCTAAGTTTCATTTTGACCAAACTATGGGGCAGTGACACTGGGGAAGAGAAATGCAAGAAAAGAGTCATCTTGGTCCCAGGCACCTGTCAACCTCCCCTCCCCCAGCTCTCTCGACGCCCTGACAAAGTGCTTCACGGTCCTCAGAGAGTATCCTTACTTCTTCAGCCTCGTTTCTCACCAGCCACACGCATTTGCACATGCGTGCACACACACATACACCCACACACACATACACACGCATGTACACATACGTACATGCATGCACACGCATACACGCATGCGCACACATGCACATACACACACACTAAGCTCTTCCACATTAAGATACTTCTTGAGCCTCAGACACAAAGCACCTTATTCTATTCTCATCGTCCTTTTCTTCCCTTTTCCACCAGAACTATTCCTATTCCGTCTTCAATACCCAGTCCAAATGTCACTGGCATCTTCTGTGAGGAGTCTTTGATTCTTAAGGCAAAGTTAAATTTGCTTCTTCAATGTTTCCATGGTACCTCAACTCCAATATTTTTTATCCTTCTTGTAACAAACAGGCTGATGGGATCTCTTTGCCCACCAGAGGTGGCCTTAAAACTGAACCCTCCAAGGATCTCAGGCTCTGACGTCTTAAGTCTGTGCATGTTGCTGGGAAAGAATTGCTGGGCAGTGGGCTGTGCAGATGCCCAGTCCAGCAGACCCTGCCAGGCTGTTCCCTAAAGTGGCATTAGGTACATTTCTCCCAGCAGTGGATGTGAGTTCCGACTGCACTACATTCTCACCAACAATTGATGCCATTTTTGATTCATTCATCCTTTACCCCATGCCTATCTGTGTCCCTTTTTCCTCCCAGGTTACCTCCCAGATTATCATTATGTGCAGCCCTTTGCCCTTGACACTACCTGGCTTCAGGGTCAGGCACTGTGAGCTCCCGTCAGCCTCGATAGCTTTGGCCTTCAGGCTCCATGAAGCTCTCCCAGCCAGTCGGCCCTAAATGCAGCTTTCATCTTCATGCTGTTCTCTCCACAGACCTTCAATAGCTCCTGATCTCCTGTTACCTTAGAGCTACCTCTCTTCGTTTGTCTGGCTTTGGACCCTGTCTGCAAGCCTAGTCAATCACCAGGTAGACCCCATCTTTCCCTCGGGCCTCAATGCCGCTTCTACAACTCCTGGGTGGCAAACTCCAATGCCTCAGTCTCTCTCTCTCTGTAAGTCTGGGGCATCAGCTTCTCTGGCAGGAAAACTGTCCTCCTTGCTGGCAATTCTGTAAGAAACCCCCCAGCTGGAGAGGGTTAGTCCTGGCAGAGCCTTAGAGAGCCTGTTCCGACACCCCTGTTTCCAAAGAAGCCTCAAGTTATAAAGAATTTTTTTAATCCTAATGACTTGGCAGGTATTTTTGTGACTTTCTTAAAGTGACAACTGTCATTTCTTCTTTGCTGGTAGCTTTGGTCTGCAAAGGCATCAGAGCTTGGATATGCACTGGATGGAGAGAAGGGCGGCAGCAGATAGAAAGGCCAAGTCCGCCCTGCTTTTACAGCTCTTGTCGGCGAGAGAAGCCCCCTCACCAGCGGAAGTGGTCAAGCCGCCACCATGTTAGGGAGCTTTCTGATCAGTAGAAAGTTTTTGAAATCTCCTGTCATTACAGAGAATCACGGAAATAAATGCAGAGGAAAGAGAAATCAGATTTTTCTTCTCCCAAAATTTAAAAAGGCAAATAAAACTATGTTTTGCTTGCTTTTAGTTTCTTATATTTATTACTTAAATTCTTTATACAAGGGGCCCCAATATCCTCTAGTTCATTCTGCCCATGTTTCGAGCTAAGAGCATAATTTTGCTATTTTAAATGGCCAGAGAAGTTCATAGGCCCGTCTTTTCTTTTATAATGTGGCATTTTTCTCGTCTGTTCGAGTCCTTCTGATGCTGAGTCCTTTGGAAGGCATTCAGTGCCTGGCTAGTGCGTCCCATCACAGGGAAGCAGACGTCAGAGGGCCCTGTCAATCTGGACGACTTGCACAGATAGAGAACAGCCCTCCTTTTGTACCCAGGTCGGGGCCGGACCTGTGGCCCACAGCACGCCCCCTCCCATGCAGGCATGAGGCTGTTCACAGCCCACCAACTTGCCGTGGTTCCCTTAGCTGACTCTCAAGTTTCTTCCTGAAAGGCTGCTCCGTCTTCTCCTGCCTTCACTCACCGCTGCTCAGATGCCAAGGGCCCCACGAGGCTTGTATCTTCAGTAAAGCCTCCTCTGCCTGCTCCAGACCCCACGGATATTATCCAAACTCTTCTAGCTCTAAACACTGTCTGTTCACAATTTAGCACTTCATTGCCCATCATCTTGTATCATTTAAGAGAGCCCTAAAAGCTGCCAGTTCTTGATGAAACTTGACAGGCATCTTGTCCCTCCCTGGAAGGCTGCATGATGGGCTTCCTCGTAGGTTAATGATATTACACATCCCTTGTGCAAGGAAGGAAAAGTTCCTCTCTGCCTATAGCATGACCATTGATCACATACAGCCTTGAACCTGACACTAATGTTCTCCTGTGTCTTATTGCTGCTCCAGATGCGAGAACTATCTTATACATTGTGTCATCCGCTATAGTCAAGAGGACTTACCTTCGTACTGTAGGATGGGAAATTGGGGGTGAATAAATGGCAGATAACCAGAGGGAGTGGGGCGCCTCAGAGCACAGCCTGCAGCCCGAGAGGAGATGCTGAGTCTCTGGTCAGCAGGAGAGCAGCGAGCTGGCCAAAGCCTCAGGAGGACACAGCCTAAGACCTGGGATGTAGGGAGGTGAGGAGTCAGCCACACCCCACCCCTGGGCTTCGGAGAGCCCAGGCTGATAGCTGGGATTGGGACCCTCTTATATCCTCAGACTGATGTCCACCATGGAGACCCTGAAGGTGCAGGCTTCCTTCCTCCCCGCCCACCCTCAGGATGACTCGGTGACCCAAAAACTGGCCAGCCTGCCTGCCTGGAGCTGGGGCTCAATCCTCCCATTTTAAGGCAGTCCTAGAGGCAAACCAGAGCCTCTGACCACAAAGGCTGACCTATAAGCTTGAGTGCTGGGTGCTTGGTGCCTATGGTTGATTGACCTGTGGCATAAGCAAATGATTAAGGGCCATCATGTGTGTTCCAGATGGCAGGGGGCCTGCCCCTGGACTACATGTTTCAGTCACAATGCAGTACCCCACCCCCTTGTTACCCCAAAGGCACACATACCTATCTCAGTACCAGACAAGAACTCAACCTAGCCCGTCAAGTCCCCACAGTCATGGGGTCATTCACCCATTTATTCATCCATATACTCAATAAAGAGTTACTGAAGATCTCTATGGGCCAGATACTGAGCTCAAAACTGGGGCTGCAGGGACACCTGGGTGGCTCAGTTGGCTAAGCGTCGATTTCGGCCTAGGTCATGATCTCGCAGTTTATGAGTCTGAGCATCGCTTCGGGCTCTGTGCGGACAGCTTGGAGCCTGGAGCCTGTTTTAGATTCTGTGTCTCTCGATCTCACAGCTCCTCCCCCACTAGTGCTCTGTCTCTCTCCCTCTCTCAAAAATAAATAACCATTTTTTAAAAATTAAAAAAACTAACTAGGGCTACAGCAGCCAACAACATCAGCCCCGACTCTGTCCTCAGGAATCTTGCCGTCTTGGGGGCAAACTCAAGGGAGCAAAAGCCCACATAATTATGTAATTACAAACAATGGTCAAGTTGTGACAGAAAGAAAGACTCTGAGAGATGCATGCGTGACTTCAGCCCTGGCCTGATGAGTCACCTTCTCTCAAATGATGAGTCTCAACCAAGGACAATTTAGCCGCCCTTGCCCCAGGGTAGGAGGGATGGCAAACGGGAAGGCTGGAGTAGTTTGTAACGTGTACTCGATGTGTCCATTGGATAGGGTAGGCTATAAAAGTACAACTCCACACAGGTGTTTTTGCCTTTCAGCCAAAGCAGTTGCATACCGGGGTGGGGTGGGGTGCGGGGATTATTGCAGGGGCCCCAGGGGAAAAAAAGCCAAGGAATCCCAGAAGGAGAACCTAGGGGTGGCGGCCCCTAAGGAAGCTGCTCAGGGAAGATCCTGAGCCCTGGGGGTGGTCATTGCCCCTGCAGTGTGAGGGTGTTCGTCCTGTGGGTGGGCAGGATGCCGTGGCCTCTGGCTGGACCACAGGTGCCGCTGCTGGGCTCCCCAGGCCAGAGGAACCTGCCCCTGTGCGTGCAGGCCTCACCACCTCGTGACCTGCGATACTCTGCGGTCATGGCCGGCCGCGGGGTGCTCCAAGCCCAGGTGAAGCAGTGACACCAGGCTGAGGGTGAGGCCTGATGGGGTCTAATGGGATGACGGGACTTCTGGCGTGCTGCCTCCCGCCGGCGCGGCCCAGCCTGTGGCAGCACGCTCCGGGCTGCCAGCTGGAGTGGCTCAGTGACTCACTTGGGCTCTCCATGGCGTCTCCAAACAAACCATTGGAATTCGTAAACTGTCGCCACTCAGGGAGTTTGAATCCAGCCCCTTTCACCGAGTCTCAAGGACAGAGATGTTTGAGAAGATGCTTCCAAAACGTTACTGTGCATGCAAGTCCTCTGGGGACCTGTTTAAAATGCAGATTCCGATTCCAGAAGGCTGAGAGTCCTCATTTCTGAAAAAGTTCCCAGGGGTGTGGAAGCTGCTGGTCTGCGGACACTTTAAGACTTAAAACATTAATAAGAGTGAATGAAATTAAACCCTCCCCACGTCTCTGTAAGTGAGGAGGGTCAGTCCACCATCCACTGCTCACCCAGCAAGCATTTGTTGAGCATTAGAACTGAGGCCCTGATGGTACCATTGGCAGAAATACGCAAGTCAGAGGTAAGAACTGTTTTAGTTGGATTTAGATGGATGGCAAAAACTGTTTATATGGATAAAATAAGGATAAAGATTACCTTTTCCTAAATGCCTATCGTGTGCCACGATCTTACTTAATCTTTGGATTTGGCAAGGTAGGTCTTATTGATCTCCATTAATTTCATAATGGAATTAAGGCTTGGAAAGGTGATGTAATCTTCCCCAGGGTGGGGTAACTGGCTGGAATCTGAATCTGGTCTGTCAAACTCCAAACTCCAGCGCGTTTCTCGATGACACACGTCCTTGTTTTGGAGGGTAAGGCAGTAGGATTAGATTTAGTCCAGTGGTTCTCAAGCTTGCTGGCATGTTAGAATCCTCAAGAAGACTTTTGAAGTTCCCACATCCCGAACCAATGACATCAGACTCTCCACCATCAGCATTTTGTCAAGCCCTCCCTCCCCCGCCCACGGCAGTTCCAATGTGCAGACAAGACAGAGCCCCTGAGTTAGTCCCACTCCCCTTCTAATAAGTGAGACCCTTTGAGAAGCTGATGGATGAAGTCCAATCTCATCAGAACTAGTACCGCTCAATTCCTATTCCAGGACTCCTTCCAAGAACCCAGCTAGACACAAAATGATATAGTAGGGTGAAACCAGAGAGGACAGAGGTGCAGGTGCTTGCTCGGGAAAAATACACAGAAAAGGGCTAGAGTACTATACACTATACTATACACTTAGTAGCTGCAGGGAAGATTCAGAAAGGTAGAAAAACTCACCAAACCGAAGTCCTTGATTCATCTCTAAGTCATCCTAGCATATGCTAGACATCGGATAGATGAGCGAATGGATAGAATAAGGGAGATGGGGTGGGTCCCGTGGACAAGGAAATCTGAAATCCAAGTTGAGCAGAGAAGCGGGGACTCTGAGATTGAGGGAAGAGATAGTGGTGGGAGAAACACTTTCACCTAGTATACAGCTACCATCACAAAAGGGAGTAGTCCATTAGGAAGCCATGTTTGGGGATTTTACTTTTAGGATTGGGATTATTTTTTAATAATAGGATGGAATGCACCAAGTAGGGAAAAAATGCAGCAATCTGTTTGAAGCAAAACAAAACAAAACTAATCCTAGAAGCTCTTCTAGAGATTAAGTGCATCATCTCTTGCCATAATCAAGATGAAACACTGAGGCTGCCCACCAGACCTTCATATAGAAATCTCAGATTCTAACCCAAGCAAAACTCTGGTCCTCCACTGGCCCCCAAAGCTGCCTTTGGGTAACTTTTTATGCCTCCAAGTCTGTAATAGATATTAATTTAAAACTAGTTTCACCCTTTAAAATGTTGGGGATGAGCAGCTATTGAGAAATTGGTGGTCAGCTTTATATGGGCAGTTGACTCCCCTCTCTGAGATTCTGTAAACCCCAAACTCTGCAAAAGTATGAGTCAAGAGGAGTCAAAACTCTGAGTGATGTTGGACATTGAGAGTCCACATGGCGATATTGTTTTGCTCATCACTTACCAGTATGTTTCTTTAAATTTCTCACCGGATTTTCCCCCCCTTATTCAACAGTGTTTAATTCATTCTTTATTAATGTCTTGCATGGGTTTAATTATGAACTCACAGACCCTCATCTTCAGAGACAACATTGCCTGAGCTGTGTCTCAGGTATTTGTATGTAAAGAGGAAGGACTTTGCCACAACCGTCCAGGCTCCCCTGCCCTTGGTCACATTGGCCAAGGTTCCAAAAAGCTGAGCCCTAACCTGGCTTCTTCCATTTGGAAACAACGTCAGTGGGGTGTTTTTTCAACTAAGGATTACGACGGTGCTGAGAATTGCCATGCTTTCTTTAAAAACAAGAGTTTGTGATTAATTGTGAACTCTTCTCGTCTTATAACCATTTTTACATCTTAATTTTAAATAAGAAATTGACATTTTTTTATCTTCAAATAGCTATGTACAGAGAACAATGGTGCAATAATGAATGCTTAGGTGATTTTTTTTTAAGTTTTAACAAGAGATGTAGCACCAAAAAATGAATAATGCCTTCTCCACTGGGTTTAATTTTGGTTTTGAATGAAACATGGCATCAACTTCATTCTCTAGTAAGACGCAGTGTCAGACTTCACGGGAATTCTCCCCTGTGTCTGTCATGGTATGCCCGCACACTGAGTTTCTTAAGCCAAGAACTGCTAAGATTTGAGTTAAGCCTTCGAGTTGAAGACCGCTAAGGCTCTGGTATGAGCCTGTGGCCACTTATAGCACCATAGCTCAACTGACCAGCTCAGCTGAGGACGCAGTATGGCCCACCTTTGAGCGGGTTGGCAGACAGGTAGTGGAGTTGCTTAGTTTGCTCTCAACGTCCAGACTCTCTGCCTTTGGCCCCCACCCCAGCCTTGGCAGATGCCAACAGTAGGGAATGAGGAGGCAAGGAGAATAGAAGGACGGGTGAGGGTCAGGAGATTCCGAATTCCTCTCTAGCTCTAGGCTGCCAGTTGGTAGGAGGCAAAGGATGGTAATGGGGTGCATTTGTGAAAACCAGAAAACTGTGCAGCCAGCACTCAGCAAGCCTCCAGCTGGGACAACTGTGAGGAGCCTGAGCCAGCGGCCACCTCCTGAGCTCCAGAGGACAGCCTCACGTGACACGACCACACCATCCCTTGCAGCTTCTGGGCAACCTTCCTGCCAGGTCACTCTGTGATGCTCTCCATGAGTAATCCAGATCCTGGGAGAGGCCTCAGCCCCTCCCACTCACACTCTGGTGGCTGATGTCTTTGGCAAGAGCCTGTACCCTTGACCCAGAGAGCCCCCTGGGCAATGGTGGTGCCAGGTCACCCCACTTTCTTTTCCGGGCCCAATTATAAAATGAAGCTTGACTCGCTAAGCTCGGAACCAATATCACAGTATCTTTAATGGTGAGGAAACAGTTGGATGAGTTGTAAATTAGTCTCAAGAGAGAGTCAGGGAAACAGGGCCATGCCACTCCCCAGCCCTCATTTTCCCCAACACTTCACTCCCTCCCTCAGTCTAAGACTGAAAAGATTCTCTTCCTACCCCCTTTCCTATTGTCCTTCATTGGGATTTTTTTCAATCCTGGAGAAACAGAACACCAGCAGGACCGCTGCCAGCGAACACGGCCTTCCGTGCAAAGGCATCTGGACACCCTTTCCTCAGGGCATTTAGCACCACCTGCAACAGTTTTTGCAATAAATGCATAAGTGTCTAGGATGTTAGTGGTACCACTTTAGACACTGTGCATTTGTACAGTGCCCAACCTGCTCATCCTTAGACCCTGGCTGTGGAGATCAGAGATCTACAGGATGGACCTTAATATGGCCTGAGTTTAAGCTAAAATCTGGAAAGAAGGTGATGCATGGAAAGAAGACATCTGATAAAAGTCATGGGTGAGGTTGGAGACTCTCTTGCCGCTCGGATGTATGCGGGCGGAACAATGAGCTTTAAATGGAGCAGAATAATCGCATGACCGCATTTGAGAGTTAAAAACGTCGGCGCCTCACTGCCTTCTGCTTCCATCCAGCCCCACGCTCCCCTGGCGGGGGCAGGCAGCCACGCTCTGAGAGGGACGCAGCACTGTGTGCCAGCTTGCCCCTTGGCTCTCCATCTAGGGAATGCCTGCCACAAAGGGTGCCCCCCAAGTGACGTTCAGGGTCAGCGTGAGTTTGGGCTCTCATCTGGTGCTTTTTGTCTGACTGTTTACCCGACCACAACATCGCAGGCTCAGCACACTGCAGAGGAACTTGCCGTCCCGCTTCTGGAGGGGGCGGGGAGGATCAGAAACGACTTGAGAATAAGTTTCTCCCGTGCTCGCCCTTCCATTTAGAAGCCCCGGATGCAGGACATCTTCCCGAGTGTGGGCGCTCCAGCTGCCCTGCACGGAAGTCATTTGTGAAGTTAACGTGTCTATAGATAAACCCAGAGCGAACAGCAGTCCGGACCAGGTGCTGCTGGGATAAATTCTGGGTCGAACAATACATATTTAGAAACACCTACAAATGCAAGACACGAAGGAAACCGCTAAAATCGTATCATTATCCATAACTTTGTTCTCCTTCTCCACCATTTTTCATCTAGTTCCTTGTTCTTCTTATGAAGTTTCTCAAAACCTTTCCAGAGAGAGATCTGTTGGGAATAAAGACAACTCTTAGATCCTGACCTTGTTGTCTAGTATCTTCCAGCCCACGTGGGATGGTGCAGCATAAAATACATTTTTCAAAATAAAGGACAATACCAGAGCTGTCTCAGGGCCAAGGGAAATGGTGGCCTGTATAGTGAGGAATAGGAGAGAAATGGCTTTTGGTTCCCAGGAGTGTGGCGTGGACTGGAGTCTGCTGGGAAATCCAAGTAGAAGAAGAAAAAAAGTGGAGTGGGAGGGTTTGGGCAGGGCAGGTGGGGAGCGGGGAAGAGAACTTTCTAGGAGCAGAAATTCTATGGAGACGCTCGGTGGATGGAAAACTCTGCATACGCTAAGTTGTGGTAGAGCCAGACGGAGGGCTGGCGGACGGGCTCAGAGAGCCCTGGAGGAGAGGGGCGCATGCAGGGGGAGCTGGGGAGGAGGCGGACTCAGGGGAGCTGGGGAAAGGAAAGCAAGGTCTGGGCTTAAACACGCAGCCAAGGATATGCTGTAAGTGATAGCAGCAGGTGCTGGAGAAAGAAGGGAGAAAAGGCATCAAATTATGCAACAGGGGTCGAAAACCACCTAGGAACCCATGTTTGCACCCATTGGGCGCCCAATCGTCCTTCTGCTCTCCTGCTCAGGGGGTCCCCTGAAAAGCCGCCGGGTGACGGCAGCCAGTTGTGCCTTGGGGAGCCTCATCAGCCAGCCACCTGGTCCAGAGTTCTTGCTGAACGCTGTCTCTGTGGCCATAACCCCACCCCTTCTGATGTCGCAGCCAGGAAGATTTTCCCCTGGTCCAGGCTTGGAGGAGGGATCTTTCCAGAAACCCTCAAGGACAACCGAACCCCGATGGAGGTGGGGAGGCGTCGGGATGGGGGCACCTCCACGGGCCAGGTGCACAGCTAACCGTGTATCCTTGCCAACCCTCATCAGACCTTGGGAAGTAAACGTACCCCACTTCACAGGGAGGAATCTTGAGTTTCAGAAGGGGTTGGACACATATCTAAGGTAAAACATCTAGGAACCAACAAAGTGAGGATTCGAACTCAGGTCCTTCTGACACAGAAGCCCGTATACCACACTGCAAAATAGCAAGGCTGCATTTTGTGAGCGATACTTCAGGCGTGACTTTAAGGAACTGAGGGAGAGGATGAGGAGGGATGACAGAGGGGTTCTGCCAAGATTTGGACTCACTGCTGACAGGGACCACTGAGGCAGAATGCTGCATGGGTGCCGTGTGGAGGCGGCTTCAGGATCAGGTCTCTAACAGTGCTGATAGCAAAGTTCATGAAGTTAACCACTGAGTTAATGAAACGTAAACAATGGGCAGCAGTTGGAAATACTGGATGGTGCTAAAGTACATCAAACTACAAACTTTGGTGTTAGACATGGGATGAGTTATTTTATCTCTGTGAGCCTCTATTTTCTCATCTGCAAAATGGGGATAATGACATTTACCTCATTGGACCTTTTGCAATTAAAAAAATTTTAATGTTTATTTATTTTTGGGAGAGAGAGACAGAGCATGAACGGAGGGGGGGGGCAGAGAGAGAGAGAGAGAGAGAGGGAGGTAGGGAGAACAGAATCTGAAACAGCCTCCAGGCTCTGAGCCATCAGCAGAGCCCAGCACAGGGCTCAAACTCACAAACTCTGAGACCATGACCAAGCCGAAATCAGACACATCAGATTCTTAACCAACCAAATGAGCCACCCAGGTGCCCCTAATGTTTATTTTTGAGAGGGAGAGAGAGAAAGCGAGAGAGGGAGTGTGCTCGTGCAGGGGAGGGGCATAAAGAGGGAAAGAGGCTCTGAAGCAGGCTCTGTGTCAACAGCAGGGAGCCCAGCAAGCCTGGCGCCGGGCTCAAACTCATGAGCCATGAGATCACGACCTAAGCCAAAGTCTGATACTCAACCAACTGAGCCACCCAGGTACCCCAGACTTTTGCAGTTTAAATGGCTGATGGGAATGGGAATGAAGTGGTTAGCTCAGTGCCCAGCACGTAGAGTGAGCCCTCAACCACTCTCACCACTCTTACCGGGATCGTTATTATTACTGTGTGGGATGGTTGGTAGCTTATGTGCATAAGGAACTTCTAGAAACTAGTGTGATTCCGTTCATTCCCATACCAGGCCCTCTGTCCTCTTGTAATTTATTTTTCCTTCTCAGGGTAATCCAGGAGCTTATTTTCTCCTTAGTTTCGAGGACAAAGTGTTGGAGGGAGATTACCCTGAAGCTCAGAACTGTAATCATGAAACTGGACCTCTGGTCTCCCTCCTAGAGCCCCCCCTTCCCACCTACCCCACCCCACCCCACCTTCGAGCTGCAGAGGGTAGGAGTGGGGGTCGGCCCACGACTGGGATCCCTGTAGTTTCGTGGGCGTCCAGTGGGAGGAGCCAGAGAGCCGCGGCTGCCTTGCTACCTTGCGAACCTCTGACGAGCCCTTCAGCTCCAACAGGAAGCCTGAGGCCCAGAGGCCAGAAACATCACGGGATCTGCACAACTTTCTGGGACTGTTGGGTTTTTGCTTTTGTTTTTTTAATTCTCTGCTCCATGAAGTGCACCTGAGTTAGATTGCTGCCATCACAGAGCAAGCCACAGAAACTGAATTTTAAGAGGATTCCTCTGGTACGGAAGGTTCGCAGCCTGACTTTTAGAAGGCAGCAGAGTTTGTTCTGGGATTCCCACCTGGAAAGAAGGACATTCCAGGGAAAGTTATATTTTTGTTTCCTCTTCACTGGGGAGAAGGGCAGGTTGGTTTTCAGAAAACGAAGTGCCTGCCCCCTGTCCTCCCCACCCTCATGCCACACGCCTCGGGACTTTGGATGCTTACACCTGTGCAGAAGCTGTGTGGCGGCTAAGAGAAAATTCCACCCAGGAGAAGTCACTTAGCACAGGAGTCTACCGTGTAGCAAGCTGACTCTCAGATTTTAGTTTTCAGGGACACCTTGTTGATCTTTAGTTACAAGTATTCCCCAAAATATGTCAGGGTGATGGCAGGAGCTAAAGGGAGAAGGAAAAGACAGAGTTGCAGGATTATCCTGGGCATGGATCTCAGAACGCCGCACAAAGATGGCAAAGCTGCTGGCACCAAATCAAGGGAAAAACAGCAGAGAGAGGGAGAGAGAGGGGGAGGGAGGGAGGGAGAGAGAAACATCCCCAGAGAAACAGTGAGAGAAAGGGAGAGAAACCTCAGAATGGGCGTGGGGAGTAGAGAGAGACATCAGGTACAGGCAGGGGACTGGTCCTCAGCAATGCTTTGGCCCTGGGGCTTGAAGTGGGAGGAGAAAGCCAAGTGCACGGTGTGCAGAGCGGGGATCCGAGTATAAAGCTGCTCGGTGCCTCCTCCCAGCACGGTCTCCTCCGGAGCACCCTCCCCTTCAGTGGAGCCAGCAGGGCTTTATCAGCCAGCGCCTTCTGCCACCAGGAAGCCAGTGGCGGTGAGTACCCTCTTCCTCCTCGGTTCTATTCATTTCCAGCTGCTCCTTGTTGCCAGTTTATCTTCCTAATCCTAAGTGTTGCTTTTCACCCTTTCCTTCTTTCTAATGAAGAAATACACCTCACATGGTTGCAACCAAGTAGAAGCAGCCGAGTCAGAGTCCCGGCAGCCTAGAAAGCAACTTACCAAAGCCGAGGGCTTCTTCCTAGAAGCCTGGAAGCAATGTCGCTGCTCCTGGTTTCTGGAGCAGAGTAGAAGGAGCACCTGAGTCCCGTGGGCGAGAGGGGTTCGGGCAAGCAGTCCACTTTGCATGCCGGCTGACTCGGGGCGCATCAACGTTGTGTGGGAGTTTCGAGCTGTGTTCTTGAAATAACTGAGTAAAGTTGGAGACCTATCAATATGACCCCAAAAAAAGAAAGTGGGGTGCTGGGAATGGCCCTTCCCAACTCCGGCTCTGTGCACCTGTCTGCCTGTGCCGTCATGTTGAAGGGAGCGTGCTGGCCACCCGTCGGGACCCCTGGCAGCCACACTGCGACCAGAGGTCTCCCAGCTTCTTTGCCGCTGCATTTTCTGGTGTGGAATTCAGACCTCGAGGCCTCTAGGAGTGGTGCCCTCTGAGGACAGAAGTGTTTTCCTCAGGAGACAGGAATACCTGACGGCATTTTCTTTGTTTCTCATAACAGCTTTAAAGAAACCTGAGAACCTCCTACCCCGTCAGACCAAAAGCTGCCTAAACTCAGGATTGCTGTAAGTACCAAATAAATGTCAATGCTTTCATTCTCGTTATGATAGAGCATGGATGTTCAACTGTTTCTTCTGTGTCTGTACCCAAAACTTTGGATTTTTTTTAAAGTGATACTAGAGCCATAGAAAATTAAAGACTTTCAGGGCTCTCCACTTGCACAGCTTTCTAATATACACTGGCAACAGAATGAGTTTTATTTTCTCGAATAAAATAGGGAGTGTTGGTTGAGTTGAAATCTTGCTATTGTCTCGTATTGGAATAAGTACTGCTTCATTTCACTGGTGATTTGGGTTTTGACCAGTGCTTTCTGACTCCAGCTGGAAAGCTCAACAGGTGCAGATTCCAGAATATTCCTCAGACGTCGTGGAGGATGTGGCCGTGATAGAAAAGGATGAGGCTCACTTTGAGGTGCAGGGACATGTCTGTCTGTCAGAAGAGTCACTGTTTCCGGCAAGGGCGTGGAGGGGGGTGGGGGTGGGGCATCTGGTTGTCCGCCCCCGCCCGCGCCCCAGAGGGCTGTGAAGACAGCCTGGGCGCACTGCTCACTGAGGCCTGACGCGCCCTGCAGGCCCCTCTGCAAAGAGGCTCCTTCGCTGTTTGTTGGCTTGAACAGACTCCCAGGTGGCATTACTCGCCTGCTCCGGGAAGACAAAAACCCACCACAGCGTCTGTAGTGCATGACGCTGACTCTGCCGAGTAAACTCGGATGGTCCCCACTCTGAACCTCAGCTTTCTCTTCTAGAAAGTGAAGCCTTGAACTTTGTGCTCTTTACAGCCTCCCCTAGCTCACATTTTTCTCTCTTGGCTCTCAGAAAATCCTGATGTTGAGCTCCAGGATATTGTGTGATTTTGGGGGCAGACGACAGGCAGGAGCCATGCGGGGGCCAGAGGGGCAAACACCGACACTGAAGGAATGTGACAGTCCCTGCTTGTCTCTTTTATCTTCTTTCCTTTTTGTCAAACCACATGTACGATGAGAGCCCTACAGTTGGATTTTCATAATGCTGTTCTTTATCGAACAAAAAAAATACATAATGCAACCCACAGACAGTTCTGTTTGGTACTTAACTGACCAGATAGTTTAACCATTGATAAACCCCCTCCCCTTCTGCACTCTCTCTCACAATAAATAAATAAAAACTTTCATAAATAAAACTTAGGAAAAGTTGCCACACTTGTTCAATTCCACTAAGAATAGTTTGTTATTAACAAGGCGATATCCAGTATTTAACAATTCTTATTTAGATACAAGAAAAAAATGCCATTTAGCAGTCTCTGAGATGGGGCTCTTGCTGTCCCTTAAAAGCATGGCTTCTGGGGCACCTGGGTGGCTCAGTCGGTTAAGCATCGGGCTTCCGCTCAGGTCATGATCTCACGGTTTATGGGTTTGAGCCCTGCGTCGGGCTCTGTACGGACAGCTAGCTCAGAGCCTGGAGCCTGTCTTCAGATTCTGTGTCTCCCTCTGTCTCTGACCCTTCCTGTTCCTGCTGTCTCTCTCTGTCTCTCAAAAATAAATTAAAAACAGGGAAAAAATTTTTAAAAGGTGTGGCTTGTATCTTACTACAGAAAATAGAGCCCACTCCCATGCCTCCTTCTCCTGTTTGTAAAGAACAGGCTGGGGGAAATTGTTGCATTGCATTGGTCCCCAAGATGGAGCCCTAACCATTTGCCTGAAGCAGGTCGGAGCCTGACACCCACCCCTCCCTCTGGACCGGCTTCAGCTCTACCGACCTCCCGCTGGCAGGGAAACACAGCCGAGCAGTCTGTGCGTCGGTCTCTGCAGGATGGTTTACCTTCATTTTTTCCTTTAATTTTAAACAAAGTAAAATGAACATTCCATGTCAGTAGTCAGGTTACTGTCTCTTGTTGCCGGTAGAGAAGTGTGCCTTCTCCATCTCCATCTGGGGCCACAGCTCTGCTCCCCAGAAACCCACCGGGCGCCCTCCCACCTCCCACCCTTTCACTTGCTCATCCTGCTGATTCATGTCTTTTTGCCCTTTGTCAAGTATGGAGAGAAAGGAAGGATGAATGGACAGTCTTTGATTGGCGGCCCTGGTGACACCCCTTGTGGTGCTCTTTGGGAAGACCCTTTTGGAGTTAAGGCTGGTGAGGCTGCGCGCGGAGGCTGCTCCAGGCACAGCCTGGCCCGGGCGCATGGGCCTCCGGAACAGGTACGGTCCCTCCGCACAGCCTCTGTCTCCAGGAACGCAGGTGCCTGCGCTCCACGCTCCGGTGTGGCTTTTCTGAACAGAACCTGGGAAGTGGGGTCCTCATGCTCGGCTGAGTGGCATGGCTTGGGCTCAGCGGGCTGCACGGGAGTCCTGGCCCAAAAGTCATATGGCGCTCATCTTGGGTTACACGCTGCCTCCTTGAACTAATGAGTTTTGGTAACAGTGGAAAAGCTAGGGAAAAAAGTAGTCTGGAGTTTAATCTTACCCTGCTTCTACTTAACTAGAGCTTCTTCCTTTCATTTTCTTGTCTTCTTAGTTAGATTTCTTAAATCTAAGTAGGCCATTAAATTTGAGTATCAGTAGAAGTTCCCTGCTGCATTCCCTTTCTGGTTGGAATGCTTAAGTTCCCCCCAACACCTGCAAATAGTCAAGGGTGATAAAATTATAAGGTGAACTACAGCCTTGAAGTTACTGGTTTCTCATGACCAGCACTCGTGCCTGAGTTCTGGAGCAAGTCGTCAGGATTCAAGGGATTCTGGAAGTGTCTAGTAGTTTAGAACACATGGTTCCTGATTGGGGGTAGGGGGTCTTCCACAGCAGCAACTGTCTGCTTAACTCAGGAGCGGAGCCTTCTCTCTAGGGGATGGTACCCCAACAGCTCATCCCCACATGTGGGTACTGGAGACATAAATCACAATAAGCCTTCTATGGCTGTGGATTTAGACAAAAATAACTCGGGCTTTAACTTCGGCTCCGCAGGGAGCTCAGGCCCCGCAGGTTCTCAATCATGTCTGACCAGTTAGAATGTCGAGTTTGGCATCTGTTATCTCCAAAATCTCTGAGGTGGTGGGGTTTTTTAAATAAATATATGCCAGACATTTCTAGAACATGAATTTGTTCACCCTCGAATAACCTATCTACTGAATTGTTTCTGTAGTTGATAGAAAACCTGTAACGTTTTCATTCAGTGCTGCTTCTGTAGGAACTGACCTCCCCAGTTACAGAAACTCAAAGCCAGATGTCTGAGGTCCTTGACTTTGCCTGGGATGAAACCTGATGCCTCTCGCCCATCGGTCTAGTTTGCAGATGGGTCCCTAGAGCTGAGGAAGGAGCTTACTGACCAATATTGTCAGTTACAAGATTTAAAGAGGAAGGTCTATGAAAATAACTGATACCTATCACTTAGATTATAAAATAAAAGACCATTTTTCACAATTGCTTAGAATTTGAATAGTTTTCCATGTTTAACTAGGAGGCCAGCTGAGCTCCATATAGACAACCTTTTGATTCCTGACCTCCAGCAATTTTCAATTTAAAAATTTCTTAATCCCAAGGTTCATTGGAAATCTCACTAATGCTGGAGTCTAATACTATTTTGCCAAGACGAAATGAGCTTGGTCTAGAATTCCTGGCAGAAATAGCTTCTGCTTTGTGTGATGATTAATGGCTGGCCATTGTTTAAAGCGGAGCAGTTAGTTGGGCAGTGAAATAATGGAATTAAAGTGTAATCGTTAACAAAAAAATCAGTCACCCACATTGATTTTGATACTGGGACTAATAGAAGCCGAATCTAGCCAGGGTTGCAACAAAAAAAAATTTTAAGGCATAACTTTATTATCTTTTAATAGGTATTTGTTGGCTATGGCAAATGCAACAATGAAGGGGCCAGAAACAGCCGTGAGAGCCCCTTCCTCGCAGCCTGGCCACAGGGAGAGATGAGCCGGTTCATCCGCATAGATCTGGGGTATCGGCTTGGTCATGTCTTACTTGCCTGTGGCTTCAACATTCCACTTGTGCCTTCTGGGATCTGAAAGTTTTGATGAGTTCCTACTCCATGCTTACCTGGCTGTGCTCTTGGCATTTCCTGCATGCTCATGGTGGTCTTGCCATCGTCTTTCTCCCTTTGCCTATCTCTGGGATTACATCATTGACATTCTTCAGTTGTCTCTACCATTGGCACTGTGACAACTCATTTTTGTCTGAGGGTATCATTCTGGTGGTGTTGGTGCTTTCCCATCATATAGTTATCCTGGGAAGTGGAGGGTCTCATCGTGAACACAAACTGTGGTCGCGTTGGCGTTTTCCTGAGGCATGCTTACTATAGTCATGCTTGTACATTCTTACGCTACACGATTCGTAGATTACGCCGTTTCGGTTTTCAATAACTTGGTTCACTTTTATCTTTTCCAGTTCCTGTACTTTATGGAATATTATCCTTGTCTGTTTTTCAACATTTAAATAACAAACTGCAGACATAGAGAACATCTGAGGCCGTTGCCTGATGTGGGGAGTCTATGAGTTGGAGAGTGTCCGTGAGGGGCTTGGGCTGTGTCCACACACACAGACTGTTCCGTAAACAATTCTGCCCTTTCAAACCTTTGAAAATAAAAATCTCCAGCAATTTTCAGGTTTTTTTGTAAAATAAAAGCTTAATTTTACAAGGCTGCTTGGGACTTCTGGGAAAAGTGGTGGAGTAGGAGGACCCACCCTGTCCCATGGATACAACTAGATAACATTCACTTCATTGTAAATAACCCAGAAACAACCCAAAGATGGGCAGAAGCAAACACCACAGCTAAGCATAGAGAAGAAGCCACACGGAAGAGGGTAGAAAGGGTTAAGATGTGGTTAGGAGCTAAATGGACCCATAGGTTGGTCCATGATCAGGAGGCAGTCCAGGACACAGAAAGAGGATAGAAACAGGGAGCCTCCACAGGGAAGACAAATCCCCACAACAATTGGCTTTGAAAAACAGAGGGATGGCTGCATTTCATGAGTTCTTACCACACGCAGGACTTAAAATCTGAAACTTTAAAAATCAGCAGGATTGGCTCTAGGAGAGTGGAGTGGAAGTAAGGAAACTAAAGCCTGTGCTTAAAGAGATTGCCCTACAGCCCTATGGAAACACAGCGTAGAAGCAGCAGTTTGAAAAATGCTTGAGAGGTACAGGATGGAGAGTTATTTACTCATCTCAAAGCGTGTCCTGGAGGGACAGATCAGTGGGAGATTCCTCCAGGAACAAAGGAGCCGGCAGGTGCCACTTCCCTCCCAGGCCCTCCAGCATAAACACACAGCCACCTGCAGGAACCTAACTTGCTAAAAGTGTTCCCTCACTGCTCTGCCCGCTGCAGACAGACCTGCCTCAGCCCCAACACTGCAGGGCCCCCTTTAGGCTGCATCCCATTCAGAGCAGTGCCACAGGCCTGGCAGAACACAAGCAGCCCTGACAGGTGGCTCCCTCCTGACCACCCCTCCAAAGTGACTCCTGCCCCAGGGAAAGGGAAAGATAACCATACACACCAGTGAGACTGCAGCCCCAGGGGTGGGCTGGGGGAAGACCTCTATCTGACTGCAGGCCCTGCCTACCAACAAGAGCTTCTCAGTGGACAACACAGGGACAGCAAGCACTCTGCAGATTGGCGCTACCGCATCTCTGGCAAATGCCTGGTCTGACTCAACTCAAGCCCAAGACGTCCTCAGACTGGCCCACTAATACCACACAGACCAAACCCTGGCCACAACAGGCAAAGAAAGTCACAGCAGACGACTGGACTGAAGGAAAAAATCCACTCGGTCACAAAAGCTGGGTCCACACAACACACTTTGAGGACCCTCTGGAGTTCCAGGTTCTTGTGAACAGGGGACTCTGCACTGGAGGGCACTACAGGATCTCTTCTTCGTGAGGCCATTACTTTCCAGTGCAGGAGACGTAGCTGACTTTCCTAACACAGAGAAATAGATGCTGAGACAGACAAAATGAGGAGACCAGAATATGTCCCAAATGAAAGAACAGGACAAAATCACGGCAAAAGATCGAAGCAAAATGGAGATAAGTAATATGCCTGATAGAGAATTTAAAGCAATGATCATAAAGATACTCACTGGAATGGAGGACAGAGTGAAGGACAACAGTGAGACCCTTAATGCTGATAGAAAAAACCAATCAGAGATCAAGAACACAATAAATGAAATTAAAAATACACTATATGGAATAAAAAGCAGTCTAAAGGAAGCAGAGTGAATCAGTGACCTAGAAGACAGGAAAGCAGAGCTATCAAGCTAAGCAGGTAAGAGGGGGAAATGATACAGAATGAGAACAGCAACACCATCGAAGGCAATACCATTTACATTATAAGCATCCAGAAGAAGAGAAGGTAAGGGGGATAGAAAATTTATTTGAAGAAATAATAGCTGAAAATTTTCCAAATCTGGAGAAGAAAACAAATCCAGATTCAGGAGGCACAGAGAGCCTCTGACAAAATCAACCCAAGGAGGTCCCTACAAAGACACATAGTCATTACAATGGCAAAAAGTAGTGTTAGAATTTTAAAAGCACCAAGAGAAAAGAAAACACATATAAGGGAAGCCCCATAAGGCTATCAGCTGATTTTTTTCAACAAAAACTTTGGAGGCCTGAACAAAGTGGCATGATATATTCAAAATGCTGAAAGGACAAAAATCCGCAGCCAAGAACACTATCCAGCAAGGCTGTCATTCAGAATAGGAGCGATAAAGAGCTTCCCAGACAAATAAAAGTTAAAGAAATTCATGAGCATTAAACCAGACCTAGAAGAAATGTTAAAATAGGAGACTCTGTGAGTAAAAACCAAAGACCACAAGCAAGAGTAAGGAAAGTAGGAATCACAAAAGCAGTAAAAATAAGCATATCTGTAAAACTCAGCCAAAGTACTCACAAAATAAAAGGATGTAAAATATGACACCATATACCTAAATGTAAGGGCAAGTGGAATAAAGAATAGGTTCAAACTTGAATGACCTAATGACAATATAGATTTATATGCACAAGATGTTATATATAAATTGAATGATAACCACAAATCAAAAACCAGTAATAGGCAAAAATTAAGGAAAAAGGAATTCAATTATATAAAGTCAAGTAATCATGAGAGAAGAGAGCAAGAGAAGAAAGGGAAAGAAAAACAACCATAAAAAAGTAACAAAATGGCAATTAATACATAACTATCAATAATTATCTAGAATGTAAATGGATTAATTGCTCCAATCAAAAGACCATAGGGTGGCAGAATGGTTTAAAAAAAGATCCATCCAGATTGTACATCTGAAACTAATATTACACTTTATTTAACTATATTGGAATTAAAATTTTTAATTAAAAAAAAAAAGGCTGCTTCTCTTGGGGAGTAGCTGTTTGGTCTGCATTAGTGAGCACCATTTTGTGACTGGACATCTGGCTCCTTTAGCTGAAGCTTCAGTACTTGGTCTTAGCTCTTTCTATATTATTATTTGACTCAGTATGTTGAAATTAACTATTTTTCAATCTTTCCCATTAGACTGAGCTCCTTGATGCAGGATCTAGGTGCCCAATGAATATTTGTTGAACTAGAAACTGGACTTATGAAATTCAAGGCCAGAACCTTCTCATAGTAGCATTAAAGGCTATGATGAAAAAAGCGGTATGGGATTAGGAGTTGGGCAATAATCTCCATGACGTGCTTCAAGAGGAAACTGCTGCTTTCTTGGTCTTCTGAGATGTCATGGTCCAAACGAAGGGCTTTTAAACTCATCCTCTGTGATTGCTGTACCGAGGCCCACTGCTGGCCAGTCTGAAGTGCTTTGCCTCGGGATGTTTATGAGCTCTGTCCTTTCCTGAAGGAGACAGAGGAGGAGATATCCATGGAGAACACCCCCACTATGGCTAAAGCAGACCAGGGTGAAAATCAGGTTTCATCAAGTCCAAGGAGACGGCGCCTCCCCAAGGCACTTGGCTACGTCATTGGTGATATGAAAGAGTTTGCCAGCTGGCTTAAAGGTATCTGTGCTTCCATCGCTTGGATTGATGGGACGGATAGCTTGGGGGTGGGGGGAATGGCTCACTGGTTCTTGTACTCATATCTTTAGTTATATTCCCTTGCCTTTTATCAATTTCTCTCCTCTCCAGTTTTTAACTTTTCATCTTTTTTTAAAGATTTTATGTGTAAGTAATCTCTACACCCAACATGGGGCTTAAACTTACAACCCCAAGATCAAGAGTCGCATGCTCTACTGAGTCTGCCAGACACCCCTAACTTTTTATCTTCTAACCTCTTCCAATGTTTTTTATGGAAATATAGTGGTCAGGATCAGGGCCCTGCTCATAACAGAGAAAGGCCCTTGGTTCCATCCCATAATTTCAACACTTAGAGACTGAAGTTTTATTATTGGTAATTCATTTCTTTGACTGAAGAGTCTGTACCACTGAGCGTGGTAAGTAAGTGCATTCAGTGCTTTCTGCAGTGGAGATTCTGACCGGGGCTGTGTGAGTGGAGCATAAAGAAACAGAAGGGATTCGGGGATCTGGGTGCCACTAAAGGGAAAAAACTTCGTCCGCCTTTATCAGGAGGGATAGTGACGATTTTACTCAGGGTGGGCGCCGGGCGTGGAAGGGAGAATCTTGCTTGTCGATTCCTGGCTCCGCACGTCTCGTCTCTTGCAGACAAGCCGCAGGTGCTCCAGTTCGTAGACTGGGTTCTTCGGGGCATATCCCAGGTGGTGTTCGTCAGCAACCCCATCAGCGGCATCCTGATTCTGGTGGGACTCCTGGTCCAGAATCCCTGGTGGGCTCTCAATGGCTGTGTGGGGACGGTGATCTCCACCCTGACGGCCCTGTTGCTTGCTCAGGACAGGTAGGTGTGTCCACTCAAGCCTGCTCTTCTTGCTTCTGAGAATGCAGGAGCCGACCAGTGACTCTGGGCACCAGTGAACTCTGTATTTATCTTGAGTCAGACATCAGGGGATCCCTTATATCCCTGGTTATTTCTCTTTAATCATTCACTAAATCACTCTTCTTTATGATTAATCAATTATCATCAGCATTTGTTTGGGCATATGAGTTTTTTTTTTTTAATGTTATTTTTGAGAGAGACAGACAGAGTGTGGGCAGGGGAGGTGCAGAGAGAGGAGACACAGAGTCTGAAGCAGCTCCAGGCGCTGAGCGGTCAGCACAGATCCCCACGCAGGGCTTTCAGGGCTCGAACTCACAATCTCACTGAACCACAAGGACACTCAACCAACTGAGCCACCCAGGTGCTCCTGGGCATGAGTTCTTAAAAAGTCTTGAGGGCTTAAAAAAATTCTACTAATTCCATTATATCTTGTTTCCACACTTAGTTTAGCAAATTCATTCTTTATAGACAGTCCAAAGCTTAGCTCATTTCTAGAAAGATGAATAATCACAAATTCCAAGTTAAAAAGTTCTGACTTAAGTGTTAGTGTGTCTTCTCAACTGTTAGTTAAAAACAGCACATACATTTTTAAGTTTATTTATTTATCTAAAGAGAGAGAGAGAGAGAGAGAGAGAGAGAGTGAGAGAGCGAGAGAGAGAAAGAGCAGGCAAGTAGGGAAGGAACAGAGAGAGGAGAGAGAGAATCCCAAGCAGGCTGCACACTGCCAGCACAGAGCCCAACTCGGTGCTTGATCTCATACCCAACTCAAAAGCATGTAGTTTATAAATTAATCTGTCATTGAAGGAGTGATAGGCTGACTCCTACCATGCAAGAATACAGCTTCTGACTTTCCAGTTTTATCAGGGAGGCTGCTGGCCTTCTAGGTGTCCAGGATCAATGCGTAGGCACCAGTGGATGGTCATTGTAATGACTCAGCTCTTATAACACTTACCATAAATTACCTAAGGAGCTCACCAGAAAGAAAATCAGAAAATGTTCCACTTTCCCATCACATCTAAAGAGCCTGACTTGTTCTCCGGAGCTCAGGTTCTATCCTATTCCAATGCACATCAAGAGACAGTCTATCCAGTTTGGAGGTGTGGTCCAAGACTGTGCCATATCAATTATTCCTTCATTGTTTTGTTTAAGTGGAAAATGACCCATTTTCCTTATCAGGTATTGTTTAGAAGTCAAGCCATATTTACATGTGTTGATTCTCAAATCTCTTTTACTTTCCTCAGTCCTAAAGGACCACATTAAAATAGCATCCACATCTGTTTTAAGTGAATCCACATCTTCTGTTGCCTTAAATATGGCATTCTGCAACTTGCAGACGTTGCCATTGAAGCAATGTCAGTCAAGCATCAAATCCCCAAGTCCCTTATTAAGAAGACAAGTCTTGCATAGCTGTCCACTGTTCTCATGTATAGTCCCAAATTCTAGAAGACAGTATCACTTTCGGGGCTAAACCAGTACAAACTCCATCACTTCCTACATGTCCTGATAGATTAGTTACAGGTGACAAAGAACACTGGACAGAGTCCCGCCTCTCATGATCTGACCCAGGTGAATGTAAGTGTTACCACCTTACTGTTAGGCTGGCACCTCCTGTTCCTGCTGAAGCTCTCACACCACCCAAACCATACTGGAGCATGGTGTCCCTTCTTCAGACCCTGCACCTAACCTCACCTACTCCGCCATCTTTGCACCTGATGGCCCAATGACCTCATCCTTTAACTCAGCCCTTCATGGTGTGAGATGTCAGCTCTTAGAGTCCCGGAAGCCTGGCTTGTCAGCCTTGGGGCTTATCTATAGAAGCTGTTCTATTTCTCACTTAGGACTTCTAGCACCCAATTATGAAATGGGAACCATTTGGGCCAGGAGTAGGAAATTACCGATAGGACAGCCTTCAGAAGTGAGGTGAAATGCTGAGAAGCAAAAAGAATTTGGTGCTAAATGTGTACATAAACAGAGTACTCTGTCCGGGAAAAGTAATTGTCTTTCATTGCAATAACTTGAAAATGGATACTTGGAGACCACCAAATGGAAGTGCAGGAAGACGAACACGTATGCTAAGTTGGAAGATTAATGTTTATAAGGTCACAGACACTACAAAAGTGAATTTACAATTCGACACCCTTACCCCTCTCACCAAGAGTGTCAGAATTAGGAAATTTCACGTAAGAGCTCTGAGGCCCTTAAGGATACAGAAGAAATAACAACTGTCCCACACCCACGCTGTGTCCCGCCCGCAGGTCAGCCATCGCCGCCGGGCTCCAGGGCTACAACGGCACCCTGGTGGGAATCCTCATGGCTGTCTTTTCAGACAGGGGCAACTACTTCTGGTGGCTGCTATTCCCTGTGTCTGCTATGTCCATGACGTGGTAAGTTGTACCTGGTTTTCAAAACGCCTTAAAAAAAAAAAAACATGGATGGAGCCAAAAGAGAATGGGGAGTTAGTATTGAATGGGTGCAGAGTTTGTTTTACACGGTGGAAAATGTTCTGTGAATGGGCAGCAGTGATGGTTATACAACAGTGTGAATGGACTTGATGCAAGAGACCTGCACACTTTAAAATGGTTAAAATGGTAAATTTTATGATATAAATATACACACACACACAATTTTCAGAAAAATAATTTTTAAAATTTAGATTCAGGTTAGGTCTACTGGAAACAGAAGGGATCAAAACCACACTGATGTGTGTGACCCTCCACACACACCTCACCCCCTGCCCCAGATTCTGATGGAACTGGTCTGGAGTCTTGCCTGAGCATCGGGAGTTTGAAAGCCTCCCAGGGATTTCTAGGAACTGAATCTGAGAACCACTCCCTACACCAGTGGCCCTCGAATGGGCGCACTCCCAGATCACCTGCAGGCTAGTGAAAACACAGGCTGCTGCTCCCTCCCCAGGACTTCGGATCCAGTGCATCTCTAACTAGTTGCCTGGCCACGTGGCCCATCCAGGGACTACACTTTGAGAACCACTCTATGTATGTGCCTATATGAACTCTCCTTACCCACCTGCCCCTGCTAGCCTCAGAACATTTCTTTACTGAATTTAACTCCTTTTTTTTTTTAACCCTAAATCGTTCACACTAGTTTCTTAAACTACCCCCTCTTTTTTTGGAAGCAAACATTTCCTTCTTCTTATGGCATAGTTAGAATGTAAAACACTGATATCCACATAAATGAGAGTGCAGCCCACTGAGGACAGTGTCTGCAGGGCCACCCACCCTGACCGCACCCACAGATGTGTGGGAGAGAACCTGCCGGCAGAGCCAACCTGTCCAGGAAGTAATTTCTAACCAGTTCTGAAGAACTCGCTAGGGGACGGGAGGTGTCCCCTGCAGGTGCTCACCACACCCCCTCCCATAACCTAGAACTCTGACCTTAGTGACGGGCCAACATGGGAGAGCACAAGAGGCCCCGAGACCATCTAATCTCGTCCCCTAGGCTACAGACAAGGAAATGGAGGAGTGGTTCCTTGCCACAGGTCACCCACTGCTAAAGCTACTGCCTCCACCCCCACCCTAATCTTCCACCAGCCCACACCACCTCACATCCTCCCTTGGACAGTTCTTTTTTTCAAAAACAGATGTACTAAACACTCAGGAAGAGGATCTAGAAATTCAAGAAGGTGGTCGCCTCTGGTGGGGAGAGCGGGGCATGTAAGCGAGTGGGTTACACAGGGGGGCTTTAACCGTGAGATAGTATTTTATTTCATGTCTAAAATACTTCAAAAATATTTTGGAAACCTGGATTCGATAAGTCACTGTGAGCAACCCCAGAGTATAATGTCTCAAAACCAAGTAAGCGAAGTGTTCATTTTTGACCTTGTATAAGAGTTATTCTCTGACAGAGTTTATTCCACGTGTGTTTTGTTGTTTTGTTTGTTTGTTTCGTTTTGGTTTTTCAGTTTTCTTTTTTTCCCCTTCCCCTGTGAAAAGTTTGCTGAAATAGCACTTTAGGGACATATTTGCCCATGAAACAAAGCCCCTCCATGGTGTAGAGATTCAGTTTGTCAACTGACTTGTCACATGCACGTTCTTCCATCCTGTTCTGTGGTTGTTGCTGTTGTCATTAGTCCAGTTTTCTCAAGCGCCCTGAGCTCCTTGTTCTGCAAATGGGACCTCCCTGTCTTCACTCTGCCCTTCAACATGGCGTTGTCAATGTACCTTTCGGCCACGGGACATTACAATCCGTTCTTCCCAGGCAAACTGTTCAAACCTGTAACCGAGGTTCCCAATGTCACCTGGACTGACCTCAGTGCTCTGCAGGTAAGGTAACTGTCTTCCCACATTCCTGCCTGGCTCTGGAAGACTCTGTGTCCTCCTGGGTAATCGTTCTTGGGCATCAGAGCCTCATGGAGACTCAGCTCTAGAGTGGCTCTTCTGCCTTCATCTTGCCCTGTGAGCTACTTGTCCTGCTCCAAACCCTTGGGCTCTAAGGGCTTGTTTACTATTGCTATTGAATAACATATATATTATTCATATACTACTCATATAATAGTATGTTATAGTTAGCATACAGTTATATTAGTTTCAGGTGTACAATAGAACGATTCAGCAATTCTGTACATTACTCAGTGCTCATCGGGATAAGAGTACTAACCTCTCCACCTGTTTCACCTGTCCCTCCACTGGTAACCACCATTTTGCCTCTGTATTTAAGCATCTATTTCTTTCCTTGTTTTATCTTTTTGTCTCTTTTTTCTTTGTACTAAGGTTCTAGGGAGTTTTTTTAAATTTTTAACGTTTATTTTTGAGAGAGAGGGAGACACAGAATCTGAAGCAGGCTCAAGGCTCTGAGCTGTCAGCACAGAGCTTAATGTAGGCCTTGAACTCACAAACCATGAGATCATGACCTGAGCTGAAGTTGGACACTCAACTGACTAAGCCACCCAGGCACCCCTGTTCTAAGGTTTTTCTTTTTAATGTTTATTTATTTATTTTGAGAGAGAGTGGGGAGGGGCAGAGAGAGGGGGAGAAAGAATCCTAAGCAGACTCCCCACTGTCAGTGCAGAGCCTAACATGGGGCTTGAACCCACCAACTGAGCCCATGACCTGAGCCAAAGTCAAGAGTTTGGCACATAACCAACTGAGCCACCCAGGTGCCCCTCTAAGGGGTTTTTTAAATGATTGCTCAAAGCTAACTTTTCCTCCTCTCTTTCTAAAATCCACTCCGGAGTGTGACTCTGTTCCAAACTTTGGGTGGTGTGTTGCAGGCTATCGCTTGAGGCAGGGTCTCCAGCCTGGAGGTAAGGCCTCCATGATCTGGTTCCTCTGATCAAAAGAATTTGTTCCTTCTGTTAAATCTCATTACCGAACCTCTCTATTCTGCTTTTTCATTTGGCAGATCTCATAGAATATATACAGTAATTCGTGGTTCTCAAGCTTTGGTAGGCATTAGAATCATTGTTTTTTTCTTTTTTAAATTCCAATACAGCTCCATCTCACTCTCTAAATCCTAATCTCTGGGAATGGCGCCTTGGGAGCTTGTAGCAACAAGCTCCTCAAATAATGGTGATGTGGGCCAGAGTTTGAGAACCACTATCGTAAGATGTATTCTATGTATCTCTTTACAGATGTGCACAAAGAGAGCACCATTTAAAAAAATCTGGTTAACCCAGGGGTGCCTGGGTGGTTCAGTTGGTTAAGGTCCGATTCTTGATTTCGGCTCAGGTCATGATCTCACAGTTTGTGAGTTTGAACCCCGCATCAAGCTCTGTGCTGACAGAGTGGAACCTGCTTAGGATTCTCTGTCTCCCTTTCTTTCTTTTCTCTGCTCCTCCCCCAATCTCAAAAATCAACAAGCATTAAAAAATAATAAAAATAAATTTAAAACCTGGTTAACCCAAATCACATTCCAGCTCTTCCTGTTGGTGTTTATTTAATAACCCTGCTTAAGGTTTCTTGACTATTGAAAACAAGAGAACACTTGAAATCAGAAGAAAAATACCACCTTTTATGACAGTGGCTTTCCCACTATCAGGTTATGAAACCCCTTTGAGGAGCTCAGGCAGGCTTTTCTGTACATTCTTGCCCAGAAAATAAATGGGAACATTTGGAAATAACTCAGAAAGAAAATCAAATATTTATTCAACCCCCCCTAAAAAATATTATAAATAATGTTAATCTTTCTAACATTTCTCTGTCCAATATTTATAGCCCCACATGGTTATTTTAAATGTGAAATTCATTGCAATTAAACAAAATTAAAAATTCAGTTTCTTAGCATCACTAGCCACATTTCAGGTGCTCAGTAGGCACCCGCATTGGACAGCACACATACGGAATATTCCACCTCTGTGAAGTCCTGTTGGACAGTGCTGGTCTGTGGAGGTAAGGGTCTGTCTTGCTCTTGTCACTATGAATGGCCACCCCAACATCAGCACCCTTATTTCCCATCTCATCCGCCTCCCTGGCCACCTGAGGGATGATTCTGCTGTCCAGTTCTGAGATGAAAGCCTACGTAGTCTTTGACCGTGTCAAGTTCTAGACACAGTTCCAGAGAAATAGGAAATGATTTAGTGTAGATGTGAAGATCCAGTGTGGGCTGGAAAACTTAAGGTCTATCTCAGGATCGTCTCAAACTCACAGCATGGTCCCATGCGCTGAGCAAGGGCCGATGCAGCGTTTGGAAGCCAGTATTAGATCCAGCCTAACGCATGAAGAGAGAGGCAGTTCCCAGTGTGGAAGCAGAGCCGTCTGTATCAGAGTCACCGCCTCCCCAAGGTCGCTCAGAAGGTATACATGGGACCTAGAGAAGATGGAGGGAGCAAGATGAGAAGGCATCTTTTAGTAAATGGCCTTGGTCACAAAGGAACCTAATGTGGCTAAATGTGCCTATCCTGGACCTACCAGATGTGTTGCTATAAAATGCTATCAGCATTTGTTAGCTTAAATCAAACCCTGTACCTTCCTGAAAACTGCCACTCTGTGAACACATGAGCTGAATTCAGACCTTGGCCAGAAAGTAGAATTGTGACATTTACATGTAGTTTTGTGGGGTTTTTTTTGGACTGACTGGCTGTTGTTGATAATTGGAATAAGCTAAGGACATTCTGGTTTAAATTAATACACATTCTCGTTAACAGCAGAAGCATAAATAGGGTCCTGATTCATGAACTTGCTGATAATTGCTTCTGAATTATGGATAAGGGAACCTCACCTGCGTCTCTAGCCTTAACAACACAATTGCAAGGGAGTAATAGAACTTTCGTTGACCGCGGTGTGCACTGATGTATTAGGAGAACCGATGAACAGTTAAAAGCACCCAGACTTGCACACCGAGGTCCCTGCCATCCTCACTGGGAGACGCAGCAGATCCTCATGGTGAGGGCAGTGATGGCGGTGATGCCACCTGGGAGCTTAGCAGTAGCCAAAGCCAACGAGTCAGTGCAGCAGCAGAGCCCCTGAGTGAAGGGGGTCTTCTAGGAAGGTGCTTTTACCAGTGCACCATGTGTAGATTAATGCATCTTTCAGGATAAAGCAGAAAGGTGAGGTTTTTCTGTAAACAAGGAGAATTTTTAAAAAGTCGGGGCTGGGGAGTAGGGTTGTGGCACCTGGGTGGCCCAGTCAGATGAGCATCTGCCTTTTGATTTCGGCTCAGGTCATGATCCCAGGTCATGGGTTTGGTTGGAGCCCCGTGTGAGGCTCTGTGCTGAGTGTGGAACCTGCTTAAGATTCTCTCTCCCTCCCTGTGTCCCTCTCCCCCACTTGCATGCACTCTCTCTAAAATTAAAAAAAAATTTAATGAAAAAAAAATTAGTAACATTGATCTCAAAAGACAGGCTCCCTCCACCATTGCACTGTGTGTGTTTGTGGGTGTCCGTTCAGCTGGTTCAATGACTTCCTTTCCTACATGGCTTTGCAGCTGTTGAAATCCCTGCCCGTGGGTGTCGGTCAGATCTACGGCTGCGACAACCCGTGGTCGGGGGGCATCTTCCTGGGCGCCATCCTGCTGTCCTCCCCCCTCATGTGCCTGCACGCTGCCATCGGGTCGCTGCTGGGGATAGCGGCAGGTAAGCCTGCGACACGCACCCGGACGTCGAGCACACACCCCAAGGGCCTCTTCATTGCTCCAGACCCTTCTCGAGGGCTCTGCTTCCAGGGCACCGAGGGAGTTCTCGGTGCTTCCCCCACCTCTGGCCTCCTTCCAGAGCGTGTTTGCTGCCTTTTGTCCACAGCTGTGACCCTGTCTGTCTTGCCTAACAGGACTCAGTCTTTCAGCGCCGTTTGAGAACATCTACTTCGGACTCTGGGGTTTCAACAGCTCTCTGGCCTGCATTGCAATTGGAGGAATGTTCATGGCACTCACCTGGCAAACCCACCTGCTGGCTCTTGCCTGTGGTGAGTATCCTGTGCATCGGAGGGCAGGCTGCTCACGGCGGTGGGATCGGCCCGAACAGTAAAAAGGGACTATGTGAGAAACTGGGGTGCGGGTTCCAGTTGGGGCCCCCGGCTCTCTACATGTGTGAGCAGGACACGTGGCTTCCTCTCTCTGGGAGGATTAAGCCTGCTGGGTCCTCTTCTGTGGTTATTGTGAGGACAAGGGTGTCTGTTGAGCCATGTTAACCATTTTGCCTTATGTATTTATTGAGGATAGAAACTTGACTCGTCCTGTGTCCTTCATACTAGTCGTTTGACCCAAGAAACAATAACAAAATGAGTCCTGCTAAACACAGAGCCATCTCTGCTGAGTCAGGTGGGACTACATGTGGCCCTTTGAGAATCACACGAATCCAGCTGTTCCCACACATCAGGGAATGTCAGAATCACCTGGAAGGCTTGTTAAAAGACAGATGGCTGCCCCCCTTCCCTGTCCCTGATTCCTCGTTAGAGGTGAGGGAGGAGCTGGCGTCTCTAATGGCATCTCTAATGGCCAGGTGGCTCTGATGCTGGTGCTCCAGGGACACCATTTTCAGACCCACTGTGTTCATCCGCTGTGACCCCGTATCCCAGGCAGACCCCTCTTGTCCAAGCTAGACAGGGTTCTGGAGATCCCCAGTCCTTCCTCTCATTTTACTACTGGGGTTCTGAGCCCAGAGAGGTGAAGCGATGCGCTGAAGGGCATCCAGTCAATTAGGGTAAATTCAAGCCGGGAATCCACATTTGGTAACAACCTCTGATTTCACCCACTACACTACTCTGTTCCCAGTGGCAGCATTCAGGCCTTTGGGTAGGAACACACCTCAAGTGACTTAGATTTGAAAAGCTAATGGCTTTCTCAGGCCCTTGAAAAGTGGAGGCGCATTTACCCAGAGCCTCTGGCATCCCTAATTCAGTACAAAACTAAACGTATTTAAGATACTGTGTTACAGTGTAGGGATACTGGGGATATCCCTGGGTGATACTGGGGAGGGATGGGCAGCAATTAGTTCTAAAATATGTGTCTAGAGCCCGTTTATGACCAGATTAATCGATCCGAGGTATCTACACCACTATTACAATGGTGGACCACGCTCAGGGCAGTATCTCAATCCCCCGGGGACAGGGGTGGGTTTGGCAGCTGCTGTTTGTGGAAATACAGGATGGCATGTGAGATTCATCTCCTCCCTGTAAAGAGTATCGTCCATTTGTCCTTTTACAAATGATAAAACCAGATTCCGAAGTTCAGGGATATGTTGTACGATAAAATGGCAGAGCTGGGGTTTGAAGCTGGTCTTTCCGAGACATGCCTTTCTTGCCAGCAGGAGCCACTTCAGATGGTGAAAGAACAAGGCACACTGTTGAACAAAAAGACCAGGATAAAAAGACCAAAGATTGATAAAAGGATGGAAGTGTGGGGTAAAGAAATGGGGGTCAAAGTCCCTCCCCCCACTTCCTGCCCCGCCACCACGCCCCCCCCCTTCCCCCGTGACTGTGATTTCTGGTTGCTCTGGAGCAGTGGATGGTGGGCGAGCCTACCAGTGAGTGCTGGGGCCCAGGTGGCTGTGTGGCCAGTTTATGAAGGTCATTGTGCAGCCGGCCTTGGTGAAATCGGAGGGCTTCCCTGAGCCTTCCCTCTCCAACTGATGATTAGCTACTTGAGATCTTTTTGTTGTTTTACTTGAAGATCACACCTATACTCTAAAGATTCGTGCTCGCTCAGAGTAAATAAAAACATAGCATGTTAGTTCATTGGCCTGTATGCCGACCTTAATGGTATTTGGGAAAATGTTGTTGGGGGAGAGATCCCAAGTTTGTGTTCAATTTCTACTGATTTCTGTGTTACCATCTTTTTTTTTTTATATACAATGTTTTCTAACTGAATTCTACCCAATATGGGAATTGTGTGATTGTACAGAAGCCATGCTATCTCAAACAGTCTAGTTTTCATTTTCGTTCAACCATGCTCAGATAAAGTCACTGGGAAGTTTGTTTGCCAAGGAAAGCCTTTTCCTTAAGGATCAGCAGTAACAGGAACAAACTAGTAACCACGGAAAAGCTACCTTTATTGAGTACTTTTTAAATTTTTTTTAATATTTATTTTTGAGAGAGAGAGAGACAGTAGGCAAGCGGGGCAGAGAGAGGGAGACACAGACCCTGAAGCAGGCTAGAGGCTCTGAGCTGTCACAAGAGCCTGATGCAAGGCTCAAATCCACCACGAGATCATGACCGGAGCCAAAGTCGGGCGCCCCTATTGAGTACTTCGTACTGCATGCTAAACCCAAGTATTACCTGCTTTCATGTTCGCACCAATCTCCCGAGAAAGGAAGTCCTATTCTGTTGTGCAGGTGAGGAAGTGAAGGCTTAGAAGGGAGGCCACCAAGCTCCTAAGTGGTGGAGTCTGACTGTGAACCCAGAGCTGCCAACTCGAAGCTCGTACTTAGAACCAGGGTGTCGGAAAGTTTCCTTTCCAGGGGATTTATACCAGAAGGCAGTCCTTCCTGTACTGCAAAGTGCACCTGCTAAGTATTGTCGTTCCCCTTTGTTTGTAGCCCTGTTCACCGCCTACCTTGGAGTCAGCTTGTCACACATGATGGCTGTGGTGAGTCTGCTTTCATCTTGCATTATCATCAGCATGATTGATCAGTTTTTGATGATCTGGAAACCCTCCTGAGGTCCCCCTGGGTGGTGCCCTGTGCAGGATCCAGGGCTGTGATAGCCACTACTTTCTCATCTCCTGGACCTGCCTGTCCCCACTCACCTCGTAGCATGGTTGTGAATTATAGTCCAAACTACAATCACCGGGCTTGCTAAAACTATCAGATTGCTAATCTAAAGAAGTGAAACTTAGGTTGTATAACATATTTATCAAGTTCATATTCTGAGTGTCAGGAAATTGACCTTAGAATATCTTCTACTCGAACAGAAAGCCAAGACCATGTGGTGGTTGAGAAATCAGGAAAGAGAGAGGAAGGATAACTGGCTAATGACCCAGATGGTTCTGCTTCTGTTTTCAGTCGAGCCATTAGTTTTTCACACCCCTGTCTTTTTTTAAATTTTGAGAGAGCAGGGGAGGGGCAGAGAGAGAGGGAGAGAGAATCCCACCTCGGGGCTCAGCCCCACACCCCTGGGACCATGACCTGAGCTGAAACCAAGATGTGGATGCTTAGCCAACGGAGCCAGGTCCCCCCCACATCTTGTCCTTTCTTAAATCCCCATTAGTCATCAGCAAGACTTACTCAGGCCCACCCCCTAGCTATTTAAAATTTTTTTTGATATTTTATTTATTTTTGAGAGGGAGAGACTGAGCAGAGGAGGGGCAGAAAGAGGGAGACACAGAATCCAAAGCAGGCTCCAGGCTCTGAGCTGTCAGCATAGAGCCGGATGCGGGGCCCAAACTCATGAGCCATGAGGTAGACCTGAGCGGGTCAGCCGCTTAACCAGCTGAGCCACCCCGGCGCCCCCACCCCCTACTCAGCTGAACTATTTAATAGACAAAATCATCTCCCATTTAGTGCCTCCCGCCACTCTTTCTCCTTCCTTTTCAGCACTGCCCTGCCCTTGACCTTCTCTTTCAGAACTGCATGAGTTGCCAAGGACAGCTCAGAGGAAGGACCTCCCCTCAAGGAGCATAGAATCTATTTGGGAACTGGAACAAAAGGAAGGAAAGACAGTAGAGTCCAAGACTAGTCTGGGTGGAAACTGGGAGGGGAGACAGCACCACAGGCGGAACTCCTCAAAGAGGGCCCTGTGGCTGTGACGAGGGTCAGGAGCCACTGGTGGCTTGCTAAGTGACCTCTCTGGGTGCCCCGTGCCATAGTATGAGGGGAAGGGAAAGATGGACAAAGTGGACATGCACCTGACCACCCTAAGAAGCAGATGGTGGCATTTACCTGCTGAATGTTCTGGGATCTTGGACTCCATCTGGAGCATTAGTGGAGCCTGGGGTAGCACTGGAGGGATGCACCCCCTGGGGCTGATTGACAGGATGGGGGCGGTGCTCTGTGACAGGATCTCAGGAGCATGTGGCTTGTCTCTTCCTCCTCAGGCGGCATTGCCAGCTTGTACCTGGCCCTTCTGTTTGGCCACGCTACTGTTCCTCTTGGTGACCACGAAGAATGCCAACATCTACAGGATGCCCCTCAGTAAAGTCACTTATCCTGAAGAAAACCGCATCTTCTACCTACAAGCCAAGAAAAAAAGGATGGTTGAAAGCCCTTTGTGAGAGCGGCTCCCACCCACAGCCACGGTCACAGTCACAAGGGCTGGCTGGCTGCCCCAGGCGACTCCCCCCTGCTGTTTTTTGCTTCTTGTAATGACTTTCATACTAACCCATTGGCGATCTGCTCTTAGGCTCATTTTGTAGCTTTCTCTTAGACTCCAGGAACATCCCCAAATGGGTGAGAGAGGCGTCCAGATGGCGTGCCCTGGTGGGGAGCTGGTGCTAAGGCTAATATATTCATAAGGTCAAATGCTCCAACAGAACGAAGGCGTGAGACTAGAGCTAATGATTGACATTTATTGATATTCTCGGTGTTTGGTTAGGCTACCGTGATGTTAACAGTATTAAAAATTAAGCTCTATAACTAAGCCTTAAGTGAATGCCATGCATGGTCACAACATCAAAGTCAACCCAGAAGTCTCAGATAAGCGGTCTGACTTGCTTGAAATCGATACAAGTTACGCGTGACGGCAGTGGTGCTCAGCTCATGCCCCAGGCCTGCGGCAGAGTGGCCTGCCTCCTGCCCCGTGTGGGTGGCCTTCTCTTACCGGCGGCGGTGGGTTCTTTCCAGGCTGACACAGCTGTAGGAGAGAGAAAGGGATTTTATCCGTCAAAACTATTCTGGAATGTTATTTTTCTTAGACATGGTGAAATATTTTTTAGATAAAGTTTATTATCTTTTTCTTATGAGAATGGATTTTTTTTAATGAGGTAAAATAAGAAGTTCCTGGCTTAACCAGTTCTTAGATATTAAAGAAAAGTCACATTTTTATGAAATATTCGACATAGCTGTTTTCACTTTAATCCATGTGTTGATTTTGTAAATGCCAGGAACGCATAGAACCAAGTTATCAGCATCCAAGAGCCCTTTAAAGCCACAATTTGCAATCCACTTGGAATGTTTTACGTGTTTTAAAGCCTGAAAATTAAGGTCAGATTGTTTCTGGGTGCTTGGAAGTTGCTAAATTTCTTTTTAAAATTTTTTTTTCATGAAAAAAAACGCCATTATTTTCTGCACATTCACATTATCCTCACTCAGAAACCTGAAAAGACATACAGGTAAAGGGTTATACAGTTTTTGTTTTAATTTTAAAGTTATCAGTCCTATAAACATCCTATAACTAAACACGTTGAGGATGCCATGGAAGGTGCCACTCCCTACCTTCCGCTGAACCTGTATCGATTCCGTGTTTTGGAGGATTCAAGACAAGAAACCATGGAATCCTAAGGGCTTTTCCCCCTTTGGACTTGCAGTGCTCAGTGCAAAATATGCAGGTTGCTGCAGGAATAAAGAGAAGAAATCAACCTACAAATATTTCGGGGAGACGTCACTTCTTCCTTTTCTCAGGATAAGAAACGTTCTGATTTAACCACCCTGTGACCAATGCCGTTTGAAACCCTGAATTTGCAACTGTCATAGAGTCACGTGGAAAAACTAAATTTTCACCGTGTGAACAGAAATCTCCCTTGTTAGGGAATTTGTGAAATAAGACTTGGGGGAGGGGACTAGGAGGACACAAAAAAGAAAGCAGAACCAAAGATAACAGGAGAGAAGAGTCTAGGCGGTGGCCGAGTGCGCCAGAGCCTGGGACATGCCTCCGGCCCATCTCCATCCACAGAGCTCTGGCCTGGGCTCCGTCTACCGTCTCCTGGTGTGCTCACACAGGCGTGTAAATAGGAACATTCTAAAGCCTTATACATTGCCTAATTTAAATGGCATTAATTTTTTCAAGCTATTTTTGTTACTAAGTGTTATCCTGAAATGAAGGATTTTGTTAGTTTCCTTAGGGATCACTTGTATTCTTTTCCTACTGTTTAACAAATTTCTTAGTAAGACTATGAATAAAATTATACTCACAGCTCAGTTTTGTGTAAACTTTGTTTAAGAGTCATATGTTTTATAGCTATTGTGTGTGTATATTTAACAGAAGACCATGAGGGAGGGGAAGGGGAGAAAAAAGTTAGAGAAAGAGGGAGGCAAACCGTAAGAGACTCCTAAATACTGAGAACAAACTGAGGGTTGATGGGGGTGGGGGAGAGGGGAAAGTGGGTGATGGGCATGGAGGACGGCACTTGTTGGGATGAGCACTGGGTGTTGTATGGAAACCAATTTGACAATTCTATTTAGTATATGTGCTGCCAAAGTGAGCACCGATAATTATGCATGTGATTGTTTCTCTAAATATAAGTGTGTATTGCTTATATCTGCTTATGTTTTGATGTGCTGATCTCCTGATTCCTTTCCTCTACTTGGTGACAGCACCAGATGTGTCACTGAGCAAACCCCGTACAACTCAGATATACAGACCCATCCATGTGGGTCTCCTCTCAACTACACTGTTCCCTCCACTCAGGGTTGAGGCTGGATTACTGAGGACAGTCACAGATGTGCAGGGCATGCCCCTAAGACTTTGAGATGAATATCCCACCAGGCAGCTCCAGGCATCCTGTCCAGGCCCCGGGTACCCCGCCAGGACTGAGCCTGGGCAGCCCTCGGGGCAGCGTTCTGTGAGGGGCTACTTCTCAGAACGATGCCCCTGAAGGTGAAGCGGTGCTGGTCTCTGAAGCCTTCCTTCGGAGACTTCTCTCCCACCTCCCTTCATCCACGTAAGTTAGCGCTTTTGAAAGAAAACATGGTAAGACTGGAAATTCACTCCAACTTTCAAAGGCAGCCCAAACAAGAAATAAAAGAAGGCCACAGTAGATTGGCCCCATTGGAATGCCTTCTGTCAAAACAAAACCTCTTCAACCTAGTGTTTCAAGATAATAAATTTACAAGAGTGATCTGGTCATTAAATGCCCCCTGTGGTCTTTGGTAGAAAACAGAGAAGGTTTTAAGGCTCTTCAGCTAAAGACCCCAAATGCTATAGTTTCCTACAACATCTGATTAGCATGGAATATGTTGAGATGGGGGGTTAAGTTCAAGATCAGGAACTTCCAAGGGGGCATCTTACAACCTTGCAGGAATATTTTTGAGGTTTTTAAGTATAGCAAAATGGTTTGTGCATCTGAATGTTTTCAGCCCTCCTCTATTGAACAACCTCCTTCCAAAAGGCTTTTATCTTTAAACTTTTTTTTTTTTAGTTTATTTATTTTGAGAGACAGAGAACGCACATGGGGCAGAGTGGGAATCCCAAACAGGCTCCACACTGCACAAAAATCTCCTAATTGTCCCTAAAATCTCCTTCTTGAACCTGCTTTGACAACTCCCTGGAACATTAGAAGGCTTATAATTTCAAAACTACAGATTGCCATTTGCTAAAACAATCAGCAATATAGATCCTGAAGGAATTTAAACAAATATGGTAAATAACAGACTTTTAAAGAAGTGGAATTAAGTCCTGTAATAGTCTTTCACAAGCCTTAAAATTAAACTAGAAAAAACATGTGGTAGATCAAAGCAGACATACGTGATACCCCAGCTCTGACCTTAACCTTACTATTAACCAGATAGGTGTTAACACAGCTAACGCAACCTCACAACTGATGGGGACCAGGTCAATCCCTGAAGCTTAGGAGTTGAAGGCAAACACGGGCGGGGGTCTTTGGCACTGGAAGTGGTGGCCTGGGAACAGGTGTCTAGGGAGACCCCTGTGGTAGAATGGGCGCCCTGGGGGAATCATGGCTTAGCAAATATTATCATTTAGATCAAGCAGCTAATGCCCCTGGTCTGAGCCCATACTCACAAGGTATTTGGCTTCCTGTGTAGATTTGCGTTCTAGGGAAAACAATGCACTTGTCCATACTTGTGAATTTCTGACCCTGGATAGTTACATTTCTCATTTTAATTAATAATTTAATTTTGATAATAGGGTTTTAAGTTTTTTGTTGTTGTTGTTTGGTTGATTGGTTGGGTTGGGATTTTTGCCCACACATGTCACCAAAAGCCAAATCACCCCATGAGTGTTCCAACAAACTTAAATTTCTGAGGCTACAAAGGTGGGGTGAGGAGTAGTAAAGAAAGGCCTTTCTGAGGATGTGAGATTTAGGCCAAGACCGAGAGATGACCGGAGGTGGGCAGGTGGAGGAAGGTGGAGGATGGGGGGAGCAGATGGAAGCTTGTGCATAAAGGCCTTGAGACAAGGAGATCGGTGCTTTCAGGGAGTGAGAGAAGCGGTGCCTGGGTGGCTCACAGTTAAGCATCCAACTCTGAGTTTTGGCTCAGGTCATGATCTCAGAGTTTTGTGAGTTTGAGCCTCAGATCTGGCTCTGCGCCAGCAGCATGGAACCTGCTTGGGATTCTTCCTCTCCCTCTCTTTCCCCTTGCCCTGCTCATTCTGTCTCTGCCAATAAACAAACAAATAAATAAAAATAAATGAGACAAGATTTACGTGGCTGGACTACAGTGAGTGAAAGGGCTTAGAGTGGATTTAGAAACCACGTAGGTCCCCGCAGTGGTACGGGGGAGAGAGGGTCTGGTGGTAGCAGAGGCGTGGAGAGAAGTTTATGGGTTTGAGAGACAAGAAGTGGCATCGTGGTGATGGATTCACATGGGGAGTGAGGGAGAGGGAGGTGTCAAGGATGGCTTCCGGAATTCTCACTTGGGTAACAAGGTAGATGGTGGTGCCACGGGATGAGATGGCAGCACTCAAGAAGCACTTCTTCTCTCATGCTATGTATCTTCCTGTTCAATCCCATCTTTCTAGAGCTTCAGTCCCGACCCTGTGTTCAATGGTCTATGGGGACTGTTCCAAAAGTATCCATTTCAACACATCCAGGGCAAAACTCATCTTCTTCAGTGACTTGCTCTCCACCCTGTGCTGACTTACGGGGAAAGGTAGCACCCTCTTGCCAACCATACAGTCCAGAAGCCGTGATCACCCTTAGCTTTATTTTCTCACCTCCAGGCAACAGCCAAATTCTAGAGATTTTACCTCCTTGATAGCCTCCATTGGCTCATTAATTGGCAACTATTTATTGAATGACTATTACATAATGGAACTGGGCTTCCATAGTGAACCACACAGTCAGTCACAGCCTCTGCCCTCACAAGAACTTTATGAGATGAAGTGACAAGTAAATGAGGAAAGGGAGCAGCATGGTGCCGAGGCTGAGTAAGAGGTGGCTGGGCAACAATGCTGAAGGGAGAGGATTTCAGTGACTTCTTCCAAGAAACAGAAGACAAGAATATATCATTAAATGCCAGACATCCGTACCACTTAGCATGCTTTTGGCAACAAGTAATAGAATACCTGTCTAAAAGCACTTTAAACAACAGTAGTTTCTTTCCTAAAAGTAGAAAGTTCTTTTTGAAGTCTGGTGCAGCTGCTCAATGATGTCATCAAGGTTGCAGTGTCTATCCTCCTCCTCATTCTCAGCATCCTCAGAAGACTTCATTTTTATCCCCAGTCTTGTTGCCTTATGGTCCCCAAACAGCTGCCTTGTTACAAACATCACAACCACATGAGGAAGAAGGCAACCAGAGTTAAGAGCTGCATTCTTTCATGTCTCTCTCTCTTTATCAGGGAGGAGAATCTTCCCCAGAAACTCTCCCAAAATACTTCCACTTGTGTCTTTTTGGCATAAAACAGTCATATGGCCATTCCTGGCTGCAAAGGAGTCTGGGAAAGCATGCATCTGGCATTGTCAGCCCCTACTGTAGCAGGTGAGCTCTGCCATATTGCTGGGAGAGCAGGGGGAATAACTACTGGATGAGCAAACATGTCTGCCACAGCAGTACACAGTGTGCAGTACCTCTGTGCCCACACCACACTGAAGAGAGCTATGTGGTGACAGACAAGACTATCTATTGGGGAAATTTACAAAGGGGGTTGGGACAGAGACCTAAACCAAAATCTTTTATGCAGAGACACTTTGTGGAATACTTGCTGGAATGTTCCCAGAGTACTTTAGGATACCCTAGCTTCTGACTAACAAGAATCTTGTAGTCTCTGACTAATAAGATTCTAAGCAAAAGGTGAGGCAGCCAGTGATAACTATCAGAGAAGGAAAGTTTAGGGTCAATTCATGTTTTAATTAGCCCTCTCAATCTACCAGTTGGAGCCTCTAAATCATTCCATATCAGAAGGCCCCATGGAAATAGCTGAGTTTCAATTCAGTTCCAGGTCAATGAAGCATTGAAAACAAGTGTCTGACATTTTCTGCTTTATGGCTTCAAATAAACAATGAGAAAGCCAGTTTCCTGTTTGGATTGGGTCCATTGGATCCTAGCCCTTAGAAGCTTTGAATTATATCACAGTGACATGCAAGGACTTGAAGGGAAAGAAACGAAGCACAGAGGAAAATTGGTTCAGTGTCAGGAAATTTGGCTAGAGTTAAATCCCTCCGACCACAGGAAACAATGGCAGCTCAGGCATGAGTCAGTGACCCCAGAGCAAGCACATCTTGGGGCAGCAAGAGCACATACAGGGAGGTCACAGGCACGGCAAGTCCAACAAGGGGGCCTTTCTACGTCCTGAGACCCCAAGCTGGCCTCACAACCAGAGGGCATTGATGGGAGCAAGTAGCCACACGCCGCACTTGAAATAAAGCCAGCCCAAACTGAGGTGTGTTCAAAAGTACATATTGGATTTCAAACATATAAGACCAAAAAAAAAAAAAAAAAGATAAAATATCTCAACTTTGTGTGTTTATTAAATATTGAGTTGACAATACTTTGTATATGTTGGGTTAAATAAGAGATATTATTAATTTCACCTTTAAAAATTTGTAATGTGGTTACAAGAAAATTTTAAACCGTGTAGATGACTTGCATTTGTGTCTCACATTATATGTCCATGGGACAGTGCTCGGTTAGACGAGTCCCAATCCTGGGCTCTTAACAGGCTACAAGGTCTCCATAACAACTCAGATGGCACAGAGCTGTTGGAACTCAAACTTCTAGAGAATCAGTATTCCCTGAATGAATGGGTAAGAAGCCTTTCCTTTACTACATGTGGAGACAGAATTTGCAAATTCTGGGGTGTCAATTTCAGGTAAAATTTTACATCTTTGCAGAAAGACCTTCTGCACCTTGAGGTTGTCATTTTTAAGATATGTTTATTTATTTATTTTTGAGAGAGAGAGAGAGCGAGCAGAGGAGGGGGCTGAGAAAAAGGGAGAGAGAATCCCAAGCAGGCACCACGATGCCAGCACAGAGCCCAACAGAGGGCTCAAACTCACAAACTGTTGAGATCATGACCTGAGCCCAAACCAAGAACCAGATGCTCAGTTCATTAAGCTACCTAGAAGCCCCAAAGATGTCATTAAAAAAAATCATAACATGCTACAGAGGGAGAAGACGACTTTCTTGTGTGTAGAATAAAGTTATCCTGAAGGCAGGACCTGAAAAGCAGCGTCAGAAACACTCAGAGCTGGAGCAGCACCACAGGATAAGCAGGCTGTCCTGCCCCCAGGGTGTCCATGTGAAGAACATGACTCACAAGTGGTGAAACAACGTGAAGTACCTGGTTGTGAAGCAATAGAGAACAGTGGGGACTGTGGAGAATTGAAGATTGCATGCCCCACCCACCCCCACCAAAGCATTCCCATTTCAGAATTTTTTTTTAAGTCGGCTTCACACCCAGGGCAGAGCCCAAGCCAGGCTTGAAATCAGGACCTTGAGATCAAGACCAGAGCTGAGATCAAGTGTTGGATGTTTAACTGAGTCACCCAGAAGCCCCTCAGATATTTTTAAACACTGTGCTATCCAAACAAAGCCAGTTTGAGAGATAGATTTCTTCCAACGGCGTCATTTTGCAAGTTCGATTCCCAGGCACTCATAAATATTCCGCAATGTTTGTCAACCAAGTGCATTTATCAAAATTATGCATAAGGATCTTTGAAAATTGTCCCATCTTATCCTGAATCTTTAAAGGCTCTCCAGATGATTCTAATGTCCTCTCCTACTGAACTGCAAGTTCAGAAATCCCAAAGACCAACAAAAGCTGATGCCTTCCTGGAAGAGGTGTGACTCTGTGTTGTTGTGACCCATTTTCTCCCTGGGTCATCAGGACTCGGCTTTGGAAGCTTTTTGAGGTCCTCCTGGGTCCCCTATTCTAGAACCACTGCTAGTGTCCAAAGAAATGATGCTCTCATTAAGGAGCCATGTCTTGGTGGGCCCTGAAATTCACAGTGAGAACAGTGTACAAAGAAGGTGGTCAGTGGCAGAAGGAAGTGCCATGGCAGAGAAGCTATTGTCTTGAAACGCCCAAAGCTTACCTATGTTGAGTCAGTCCTTTACAGCCACTATCTCCCACCTCACTCCCACCTGTCTCACTGGCAAGATGACAGTACAGAGTTCATCTGAGCCACCCTCATGGGCTGCCATGTAATTAGTTCAATTCACCCATAGGGAACACTTAGAAATGGCTAATCAGATTTTTCATAGACACAAACAAGCCGAAAGAAGAAGGCTTCACCCCTCCACTCACTGTGTGAAGACAGCTTTGCTTCTCTTTCTTTCTTCTGGGGGCCTCCTACAATGTCCAAATGTGCACTGCTTGTCCTGCCTCTTACCTTCACATTCCTCAAGGAAAGTATCCTGTCACCTGCAGCCCTGCACCTCATCACCTGTCACAGCCCAAGTCATGGGGAGCCCTCTTCCTCAGCATCCTGGATCTGATTGGTCAGTACCCTTACTAGAGCAGTTAAAGTTTCTGAATGTCACCCCCGTGTATATTTGGCCAAATGATCCATGCAGACAGACTCTGTGTGCTTAATACTGCTTGTAATTTAATGTAAAGCAGTATTTCTTTCCAGGCTACAAGGTGGGATCTACGGACACAGGACTCAGTGTTAGGTACATGAAGGGAGTGCACGCACTTAGCATCAGAATTGGCTTAGTCACATGGCACATTCTCCAAGATAGATCACATACTGGGTCATAAAACAGCCCTCCATAAATACAAACGAATTGAGATCATACCATGCACACTTTCAGATCGCAATGCTATGAAACTTGAAATCGATCACAGGAAAAAGTATGGAAAATCTCCAAAAATGTGGAGGTTAAAAACCGCCCTACTAAAGAATGACTGGGCCAATCAGGCAATTAGAGAAGAAATTAAAAAATATATGGAAACAAATGAAAACAAAAATACAACAATCCAAACTCTCTGGGACGCAGCAAAGGCAGTCCTATGAGGAAAGTACATTGCAATCCAGGCCTATTTCAACAAACTAGAAAAAGCACAAATTCAAAATCTAATAGAGCACCTAAAGGAACTAGAAGGGGAGCAGCAAGAACACCCCAAACCCAGCAGAAGAGGAGAAATAATAAAGATCAGGGCAGAAATAAACAATATAGAATCCAAAAAAACAGTTGAGTAGATCAATGAAACCAAGAGTTGGTTCTTTGAAAAAATAAACAAAATTGATAGGCCTCTAGCCAGGCTCCTCAGAAATAAAAGAGAGAACACCCAGATAGACAAAAATCATGAATGAAAAGGGATCTTTTACAACCAATCCCTCAGAAATACAAGCAATCATCAGAGATTACTATGAAAAATTAAATGCCAACAAACAGGACAATCTAGAAGAAATGGACAAATTCCTAAACATACATGCACCACCAAAATTCAAACAAGAAGAAATAGAACGTATGAACAGATGGATAACCAGTGAAGAATTCAAATCCGTTATCAAAAATCTTCCAATGAATAAAAGCCCAGGGCCAGATGGCTTCCCAGGGGAATTCTACCAGACATTTAAAGCAGAGTTAATACCCATTCTTCTCAAACTATTCCAAAAAATAGAAATAGAAGGAAAACTTCCAAACTCATTCTACAAAGCCAGCATCACTTTGATTCCCAAACCAGACAGAGACCCAGCAAAAAAAGAGAACTACAGACCAATATCCTTAATGAATACAGATGCAAAAATACTCAACAAGATACTAGCAAATCGAATTTAACAGCATATGAAAAGAATTCTCCACCCTGATCAAGTGGGATTCATTCCTGGGTTACAGGGCTGGTTTAATATTCACAAATCCATCAATGTGATACATCACGTTAACTAAAGAAAAGATAAAAACCATATGATCCTGTCGATAGATGCAGAAAAAGCATTTGACAAAATACAGCATCCTTTCTTAATAAAAGCCCTTGAGAAAGTCGGGATAGAAGGAACATACTTAAACATTATAAAAGCAGTTTATGAAAAGCCCACAGCTAATATCATCCTCAATGGGAAAAACTGAGAGCTTTCCCCCTGAGATCAGGAACATGATAGGGATGTCCACTCTCACCACTGTTGTTTAACATAGTCCTAGAAATCCTAGCATCAGCAATCAGACAACGAAAGGAAATAAAAGGCATCAAATCAGCAAAGAAGAAGTCAAACTTTCACTTTTCACAGATGACATCATACTCTACATGGAAAACCCGATCAACTCCATCAGAAGCCTTCTAGAACTGATCTATGAATTCATCAAAGTCTCAGGGTACAAAAATCAATGTACAGAAATCAGTTGCATTCTTATACACCAATAATGAAGCAACATAAAGAGAAATCAAGAAACTGATCCCATTCACAATTGCATGAAAAACCATAAAATACCTAGGAATAAACCTAACCAAGGATGTAAAAGACCTACACGATGAAAACTATAGAAAATTTATGAAAGAAATTGAAGAAGACAGCAAGAAATGGAAAAACATTCCATGCTCATGGATCGAAAGAATAAACATTGTTAAAAATTCATTATTACCCAAAGCAATCTACACATTCAATGCAATCCCCATCAAAATTGCACCAGCATTCTAGAACAAACTATCCTAAAATTCATATGGAACCACAAAAAAAAAAACAAAAAACCCGAATAGCCAAAGTAATATTGAAGAAAACCAAAACAGGAGGCATCACAATCCCAGACTTTAGCCTCTACTACAAAGCTGTCATCATCAAGAGAGTATGGTATTGGCACAAAAACAGACACATAGACCAATGGAATAGAATAGAGAACCCAGAACTTGTACAGCCAATTAATCTTTGACAAAGCAGGAAAGAGTATCCAATGGAAAAATGACTGCCTCTTTAGCAGGTGGTGCTGGGAAAACTGGACAGCAACATGTAGAAGAATGAAACTAGACCACTTTCTTACACCATACACAAAAATAAACTCAAAATGGATGAAGGGCCTGAATGTGATACAGGAAACCATCAAAACCGTAGAGGAGAAAGTAGGAAACAACCTCCTTGACCTCAACCACAGCAATTTCCTACTCGACACATCCCCGAAAGCAAGGGAATCGAGAGCAAAAATGAACTATTGGCACTTCATCAAGATAAAAAGCTTCTGCACTGCAAAAGAAAAAATCAAGAAAACTAATAGGCAACCGACAGAATAGGAAAAGATAGTTGCAAATGGCATATTGAATAAAGTGCTAGTATCCAAAATCTACAAGGAACTCACCAAACTCCACACCCAAAAAACAAATAATCCAGTGAAGAAATGGGCAGAAGACATGAACAGACATTTCTCCAAAGAGGACATCCAGATAGCCAACAGACACATGAAAAGATGCTCAGCATCACTCATCATCAGGGAAACACAAATCAAAACCACACTGAGATAGCACCTCACGCCAGTCAGAGTGGCTAAAATGAACAAATCAAGAGACTATAGATGCTGGTGAGGGTGTGGAGAGTTGGGCACCCTCCTACACTGTTGGTGGGAATGTAAACTGGTGCAGCCGCTCTGGAAAACAGTGTGGAGGTTCCTCAAAAAACTATCCATAGAACTCCCCTATGACCCAGCAATAGCACTGCTAGAGATTTACCCAAGGGATACAGAAGTGCTTATGCATAGGGGCACATGTACCCCAATATTCATAGCAGCACTTTCAACAATAGCCAAATCATGGAAAGAGCCTAAATGACCATCAACTGATGAATGGATCAAAAAGATGTGGTTTATCTATACAATGAAGTACTACATGGCAATGAGAAAGAATGAAATCTGGCCATTCATGGCAACATGGATGGACCTCAAGAGTATCATGCTAAGTGAAGTGAGTCAGGCAGAGAAGGGCAGATACCATGTTTTCACTCATAGGTCTAACAGGAGAAACCTAACAGAGGACCATGGAGAGGGGAAGTGGGGGGAAGACTTAGGGAGAGGGAGGGAGGCAAATCATGAGAAACTCTTGACTGAAAAAGAACTGAGGGTTGATAGGGGCTGGGGACAGGGGAAGGGGGGTGATGGGCATGGAGGAGAGCACTTGTGGGGAAGAGCACTGGGTATTATATAGAAACAAACTTGACAATGAAGTATAAAAGAAAAAGAGAGAGAGAGAACCAGAAAACAAAAACAAAACAAATAGGAACAGTCACACCTGGACCAGATCAGGCCAAAACCTGCATGATCTGAGAGGTACCACAGCCCTATAATGGCTTCACCAGCAGGCGCCCATGCAATCTAAATTTCTCCCTCGAATTCTCAGAAAAAGAGCATTATGTGGTGACAGCTGCAACTCATTAAGATCTCGGACATTAAAAACCTGGTGGAATTCGATTATCGGAATTCTTCCCACCTAATAGTCAGCAAGAACAAATCGAATAGGAAGAGGATTCTAGAAAGACTAGTTTTGGTGGACGAATCCAAGGAAGGCAGTCATCTGGCACTAGGGAAGCAGTCACGCAAAGGAAAGGAAAGGAAAGGGGGGCGGGGCGGAGAGAGGAAAACGGATATACAAGAGGAAACCAAGGACCAAGCATGATTAAAACACATTCCGTGCTGAGTGCATGAAAGTGAACAGAGAAGGCAGTTGGCGAGGACCAAGGAGCCGGGTCAGGTGCGTGTCTGTGCCGCCGGGCAGACTGTACACTTCCCTCCTCCATGCTATTTAGAATATGGTTACTTCCTCTTCCCGGAATCTTGAAATCCCAGCTTGCCTGCTCTAATGGCCATTTGTTGTTTTTACCTCCCCAACATACTTCCTACCTTCTTCTGGTAACCGCGCCTCCCTTCCCGTAAGAGATCTGCTCCTTCCCATGCACCGGGTTCTCTTGGGGCCGCCAACCTCAATAGCCTTCACGCAGGTACCCTTTTGTCCCGGGCCTCCAACTTGGCCAATTATAGGACTCCAATCCCCTGGTCAGAGGGATTGGCCCAAAGGGCAACCACCTGACCCAAACTGGGCCAATCAGATTCCGCCCTGCCGGAATTTAAACTCTGAGTGGACCTCCAGGGTAGAAGAAAATTGGAGCTGGATCTGACCCAGCTGTGGAGAATGGCGGTACAACCTCCGAGCTGTCTTAGCTTCTTCCCCAGGCACTCACTCCCCCCCCCCCACCCAAGGCCAGGTTACTATTAACTTTCATGTAGTGAACTAGCCCCATGTCTTTTCAATAAACTGGTACTTAAACGAGTTAGAATCAGTTTCGTTTGTTGTGACCAACAACCTGAGGCACCTGGGTGGCTCAGTCAGGTAAGCCTCCGACTTCAGCTCAGGTCATGGTCTCATGGTTGGGATTTTCAAGCCCTGCATCAGGCTCTGTACTGACAGGTCAGAGCCTGGAGACTGCTTCAGGTTCTGTGTCTCCCTCTCGCTCTGCTCCTCCCCTGCTCATACTCTGTCTCTTTCTCTCTCTCTCTCTCTCTCTCTCTCTCTCTCACACACACACACACACACACACACACACACACACACACACACACACCTGATAATGGAACATTCAAATGACACACTTAGCTGATGGAACAGGCTGAGCCAAGATAGGGTGGGGAGCCAAGGGATTCCCAGCCCAGGCTAGGAATCTATTAGTCCTTGCTACATGGGGTTAAATTACTAATTGATTTTATGACCCAAACTCCGCATCCCCACAGCTAATGCTTTGGGAAAGATATGGCAGAAAACGCCAGGCTGTGGGAGGGCTCTGGCTATGCTCCTGGCTCATGTTAACACAGGATGCACGGACATGTTGACTCTTTCTGCCTTCAGCAAATGCAGCACTCGCCTGGTGGTTGAATAACTGTGCGCTCAGCCTGTGCAAGTTATGAAGCTACCGTCTTGCAGTTTCTCCTTGACCTGTTGGCATCTGTTAATGGGGGGACCAGAGGAAGACACGGAGGCAGGATACAGGGAAAGAGGTTCTGACACTTTCGGCAGCAGTTGCCAATTTCTTGTCACTGTCCCATAACCTGACTCACCACCCCCCCTCAGAGGTCCCAGGTGTAGGACCCGCCTGGAGCTCCCTTTCTCAGCTGAGTTCTGTCCCTGAACTAAAATTAGCATCCTGACTAGGAAGCAACAACCTGAGAGGCTGGTGAGAAATGGGGGGAAGGGGGGAAATCTTATCACCAGGCCCTTTCCAAACATATTCTATTATAAATTCACTTCTTGCCAAAAGAGATTAGAAATTCCTGGCCACGAAGAAGTGTCACTTACTGGGGAGCAGCCTGGAGACACAAGGACAGAGCTAGGCAGTGAGGGCCCTGTCCTGACTCTCCATGCTTTAAAATGTCCTAATCTGACTTCCCCCTGGCCGTGCCCTTCCCTACAGGATGAAAAGCCCATGGGACCCAGGGAACATGTCCTCCAGGAGCCTGGGACCCCCTTCTAGACCTTGCTTCAAGCACCTGTGATCATAGAATGTCCTGCCTAAATGGCCAGAGCCTGCTTCCTGGGTCCATGAGGGCCCCTTCCCTGAGTCGTTCTTCTGAGAGGACCCTGTGCTTGCAGGTCACACACCTCTGGGCCCACGATGCTACTAAGAGGCAGCTGATAGAAGCAGGGGTGACCAGAGCCCGGCTAGGTCCCCTGAGTTGTCCGTGTGCAAAGAGGAGACCCTGCTGTGCAGGACATAACTGAGGTGGGTCGGCCAGAGCCCTGTTTTTGTGCTTTGCCCCAGCCCCATTAATGTTGGGGTGGGGGGGAGGCTGACAGGAAGCAAATCAACTCTCAGCCATTACACTGGAGTTGGGGGTGGGCTAAGTGGCAGAACTAGAAGACTGGGTCCAGATTCAAACATCATGACTCAACAGTCAATAAAGCTCCCCCAGATGTAGTCAGGGAGAGTTTTGTTAAACTTTATTGACAGAGATACTCTAGGCTGGACACTGAGGAGCTCACAATTATATCAACCCCAAGGCAAACCCAATCCCCAAAGCCCATGCCAGCAGGGAGTGGGCCTCAAGACCCAGCCCCAGCAGCAAAATCTGGCCCAGTGCACCTCAGGTGTGGCAAAGGTGACCCCAGATGGAGGCTCCAGCAAGCAGAGCACGGGTAAGCTACAGTGGCCAACCGAGGACTCACATGTTGACTCACCTGGGATAGCAAGTCGGCAAACATGTCAGCCTGCTTACTCATTGTTCCTGACCAGCAGGACATGCATCCTCTGGGCCAGTGGCTGTCATCTCCTGTTCCCTTTCCCCTTTTTTAAATGGAAGCTTTTATTGTTATTCTGTCCCTCCCCCAAAAAGATTATATATAGGCGTGTTGAGAGTGGCACATTTATCTTTTCACCGGGTCATACAGAGCACATCCAGCCCTGGGGGGAAGGATATTCAATAGACTTCTGGTCGTCCCCCAGGGGGAGATATGAGCAATGTTGTATTATCTTAAGTAGGAACATTTTTGAATGTTATGTGGGAAGAGGAGGGTGTGTGAGCTGGGCAACAAAGTAACTGTTGTCTTTGTTCAGTCTGCACACACCTCCCACCCCTGACACTTCCGGTCACAGACCTTGAACCTCAGACTGCCGAGGGAGGCCCATGAGCCAGGTTAGAACAATCACTCTACTTTACCACAGTGATTGATTCAGGAAGGTCATATAACAATGACAACAGCTGCCAATTTCAATTCTTCTGGCTGGAGCTGGTAGCAGTCCTTTCTTGGTGACCCAAGAAAATGTGAGTGGAAGGCTAGAATGTGAGTCCAAGGCTGTCAGTGGCGTGTCCCCCTCTGGGTGGAGAAAGACCAGATGAAGTAGGAGAGAATGAGGCAAAGAGGAGAGAAAGCATGTGTGTGTTCTGAAAGGCCCAAGTGTCCGGGTCTGGTCCTTAAGGTGCCCATAAATTTCCTGATTCCTGTGTGTCTTCTGTATCTATTGATTCCATGAACTTTCTCACTTTTTCTGCTTAAGCTGGTATAGAAAGTGTAATTATCAGGGCAGTGGGTGGCTCAGTTCATGATCTCATAATTGTTAAGTTCAAGCCCTGCATTAGGCTCTCTGCTGTCAGTGTGAAACCCGCTTCAGATCCTCTGTCCCCCTCTCTCTCTGCCCCTCCCCTGTTCACGTGCTCTCTTTCAATTTCTCTCAAAAATAAATAGACCTTTAAAAAAATGTAATTATCTTCTTCACCTAAAAGTTCCAACAACAAATCAACGATTTCTGAACATTTGAGCTAAACTCTCTGGAACCATGGCCATTTACAATACTTTCTGGAGTAATCCAGGTAAGACAGGATGGACAGGATGGCACTGGAGGGGAGAGAAGTAAGAGACTTTAAAGCACTTTGGGAGATGGAATTAGGACTTAGTGATTTACTTCACGTCGGGGATAAGACCAAGGGCCTAGGCAAGGTGAGCCATCTCGGGCAGCCGAGTGGTGGTGACAGTCACTTCTGTGAAGTGAAATACGGGAGAGAAGCAAGTTGCAGAGTTTGGGGCAGGGGAATCCAAGTGGAGTCTCCCAAGAGGCAGTTGACCACAGTGGTCTGGGGCTTAGAAAGTGCCTTGGGCTGCTGATGATAAGACACACCATGAGTTACTAAAAGGACCCAGAAGAGCACAGGGAGTGAGAAGATGAAGACAGAACCCTAGAGAAAATCCACTGCCAAGCTGCAACAGAAGAAGTTCATAAGAAAGGCTGAGAAGGAGTAGCCAGAGGGGCAGGAAGAAAACCAGGAGGGTGGTTGCCTCAGAACCCAGAGGAAGGACAGATTTCCTTTAAAGAGAGTAGGGGTGGGGGGTGCTGGGAAGAAGAGGAGTAGATGGACAGAGAGAGAGAGAGGTTGAGAGAGAGAGAGAACCTCAAGCAGGTTCTATGCTCAGTGTGGAGCCTGATGCAGGGCTTGATCCCATGACCGTGGGATCATGACCTGAGCCAAAATCGAGAGTCAGACGCTCAACCGACTGAGCCACCCAGGTGCCCCATGAGGACAGATTTCCAAAAGAAGGCAATGCTAGTAGTGGCTGCTCTTCCAAGAGATTGCCTGCAAGATCCCACAGTTAGGAGGTCCCTGGTGACCTTGGGAGGCAGAGCTTGGGGTGGTGGGGGCAAAATCCGAGGAATCTTGGATTTAGGGGAGAATGGGAGGTAGGGAGAATGGGAGGTGAAGACAGCAAATTAGGAAAACTTTGCTAATCTTTAAAGAATTAAAAAGAAAAAAAAACAGCCACCTGGAAGGGAGATGGGAGGCAGATTATTATAAATATGGGAGCCACTTGGGGTCATTTAAGTGACTTCAATTTTATTGCGTACTCTTATGTGATCTCATTGGAACCGTATAATAACCCCACGAGGAAATTTTCCCATTCTACAGACATGGAAACTGGAACTTAGACCACATGAATGTTGGAAGTCCCTGGGGAATGGGTAGTCATGTTTGGAAGAGGAGACATGCGTTTCTTTCCTCCATTTACACCCACTGCCACCCCATCATACCAAGAGCCCTAAGGCTAAGAAAGGTTACACCTTGGCCAGGTCACATAGCCAGTATGTGACATCTGGATTTGAACTTGCGTCTGCAGATATTAAGGTGTCTGTGCTCACCACTCTCAGGGAGCCCTCATCACAGGCTCCTGGGGCCTCTCCCGCACCCTGTCGAGCCCTGCAAAGCCCCATCACACACCAGAGCCCATAACCCCACAGGAGTGCGAGGCGATGTGCCTTGGGGGGAGGGAGCCTCGTAAAGAACATACCAGGTCCTTCTCTTTTACTCAGTGATAAAGTAATTTAAAATACTTTTAATTATTTTAATATAATAATAATAAAATAATAAATAAAAATAAAAATAAATGTAAAAATACTTGAAATAATTTAATGTAAAAGATGATTTTTATATTAAAAATAAACACAGAGACATTGTTAAGCAGAACTCAAGAATCACATGAATTTCCAAGATGAAACATGAGACTGCTATGAAATGTCTTGCTGGTGGTTGCCAGTTTGGACTCCAACCAGCTCCTGTTTAGAATATTTCCAAAGAAAACTATGAAAAACAACTGGCAAACAGGATGAAGGGCTTAGGATGGAATTTCAGAATTTCCAGTCGGCCCCATCCCCTTCCAGGCTCAGCTAACCCCACCGCTACACAAGAACCTCACCTGAGCCCCCGCTTCCATCCCTTTAGTTTCCCCATCTGCCTTGTTTCCCCTGCACCTGGAACAGCTCGGCTCCCGAAGCCCTCCAGGGCCGTGGCATCTCCCCTTGCTAAGCCCCTGGATTAAGCCAGCGGGTTCACAGCTGCGCCGCATGGTTGCGCCATCCAGCTGTGGGTCTGGAGGGTTTGCCTCACTAAGCATCTTTAGAGCATAGACCGCAGGTACCACATCTCTGTGGCCCACACATGGAGCAAGATATCGTTCCCAGAGAAGGAAACCAGCAGCAGCTGCGCCAACGTAGATTTAATGAAGACTCGCGTGTATGATCCCCTTTGTACCCCATAATATACCCAGGAGGAAGTTTTCCCATTCGACAGATGGGAAGACTGACGCTGACAGGCTAAGTGCTTCTTGTAAGGTCAGGTAGGTAGGAAGTGACGGCACCATTGTCAGGCCAGACTCTGGACTCTCAACCCCCATGAGACGTAGGTGCTCGAAAACATTTATTGGTGTTTTCTTTGGCCTCTTCTTCCTCTTAAAGCAGAGGACCATCGAGTGATCTTCATGTTCTTTCCAGAACAGAAGAATCACCTGGCAAAGCCCTTCTCTTATTTCTGATCCACAAAATCATTAGATAAAATGGATGTTGACTTAAGCTACCAAGTTTTGGAGCAACGGCAAGCAAGGACACCCTCACTGGTCCCCAACAGCCTCCTCCTCAGACATGGCATTTCACTCTTTTTTGGTATTACTATTAGGGCACAGCAGACAAGTTTGTATTGCATGCCCTCCCAGTTGCCCACAGTGCCCTGTCCTGACATCCAGGACTACTCAAGGTCCCCTGCCATACCCAGGTGTTGCTGAAGATCCCCCCAAAGCCCTCTGCCCCCAAGATGCCCCAAAACTCAGAATGCTTCTGCTGTGCACCCTTCACTCCCTTCCCAGCATTCCTGCCATCCTTCCCTCTAACATGTTCAGATGTGTTCGTGTTTTAAAGGAAGAATCTGGAAACTCCAAAGAAACTCCAAGATGATGACTTGAAAGAGAGAAACTAAAACAGTATCTCTGAGGGAGGCTTGGGAGGAGAGTCTGAGCATTCAGCCACCGTCCTGATACTTCTCCATCTTACACCCAGAGCCTCCTACATGAACCAGACAAAGGCCATCAACTTTATACCAGGTGTGGGAAGATGTCCACCCCTCCCCCCAGCTTCTCATGAATACTTGCTAAAAATGACTTGACATTCCATTTTCTTTGGAAATGTCACAGTCTGCATGTCTCAGGTCATGTCAGCAGAGATTTAATTTAAGCTACGTTGTCTAGCCTTTGTTTTCTGCATCATTTTCTTCATCATTTGGACCAATAAAGTATTAGGGGCACCTGGTGGCTCAGTCGGTGTGTCCAACTTCGGCTCAGGTCATGATCTTGCAGTCCATGAGTTCAAGCCTCCCATTGGGCTTTGTGTTAACAGTTCAGAGCCTGGAGCCTGCTTCAGATTCTGTGTCTCCCTCTCTCTGCCCTGCCCCTGCCCACACTCTGTCTCGCTCTCTCTCTCTCTCTCAAAAATAAACATTAAAATTTATTTTTTAAAAAAAAAACATTAGGTATGTTTCTTTCAGAGCCTGTTATAAACATCAGATCCCCACTGGGAGTCCTCTCTTCCCTCTGCTCACCCTTCCCCTCCAGCCCTACTCTGGTTAGTAACTAAGAACCCATTGAAACTGGGAGTTCCCTCAGCCCTGCCCAACTGGGTTTATATAAGCCATTAACCATGTCTAACCAGGCCTTCTTAATTTAAAAAAAAATCACCCTTTAAGATAAATGTCACTGTCCTATTGTGTAGCTGCCCATAAAACTCCAGACAGCTTTCTGTTTGCGGATTTGGATCTCCTGTACCTGCCCAGGGCTTTGCGCCATTTCCCCAATGACTCTGAGGGAAGCAGAAAAGCCAGAGTTCACAGAATTCCATTACTCAGTCTTTGCCCAAGTGTGAGGCAGCACATCCTGTGTCCTTGCCAAGGTGGCTGGTCACCTGAAGTATAAAGGTCTATGTAAAGACTGCATCCGCTGGAGGAGAGGAAGTTGCACAGGCCAACTCACACCCCCACCTATGGAAGCCTCCGACTCCCGGCTCCACCAGTCCGTTCCGTTCCTCATGGCACTCCCCTCCCCCAACAGAGAAAGGCCTGTCTCCTTCCATGCACCCCTCCAAAGTCCACTTCAAGCCCCACCTCCTCTCTGAAGCCTCTGCTGACCACATAAGTGACTTTTTTAAAAGTTTATTTATTTATTTTGAAAGAGCACAAGGAGGGGCAGAGAGAGAAGGAGAGAGAGAATCCCAAGCAGACTCTACTCCATGTTCTGCACTGAGGCTCAATCTCACTGACTGGGGGATGGTGACCTGAGTCAAAATCAAGAATCAATGCTTAAGATGGAGCCACCCAGGCGTCCCAGTGACCTTTCCTGACCCTCACACTGCAGATGGCGACATGTGTTCAGCTTGTATCAGTGCTGGGGGCACCTCCACAAGGGCAGGAGTAGGTTTGTGAACCCTGCCTGTCCTCCTCGTCTCCCAGCATTACCTTTCCAGGTTCTGGAGGCCAGACAGTGTGTGCCTGCCATGTTCGAATGCCCCACAATGTCTGCCAAAGGACAATATGAATGGCAGACCCATGATAAACACTTTCTAAATAAATGGAATGGAAGGGGCCCCATGGCTCTGTCACTAGTTAATGATGTAAGGGATCCTTGCCGTTAGTAAGCGCTGCAGAGAACCAGACAGACACAGGGACGCGTTCCAGGCTCCAGGACTCCAAGAACTCGACAAGCCAGAGGACCCCTCTTGGGAAGGAGGCTGTACTTGTGCGGGAGCGGGAGCCCCCCCACTCCCCAGCTTGAGAACCCCAGAGGGGCGGGGCTGCTGGCGGTCGCTGCCCCCTCCTCCTCCCCAGGCCCCTCGGGGAAAGTCACTTCCTCGGCCGGGACTGGATGGTGCAGTGTTCCGGGGGCACCTCGCTGCGCCCACTGGCGGCCTGGGGGTCCCGACTGTCGCCGGCGCCGGGGCCACGGGGCACACAGCGAGGCTCCCTGGACAGAGATGCGCCGCTCCCGCTGCGGTGCCCGCCTGAAAATCCGCGATCAAACTTGCCCTCCGTTAGGTTAAAACGTTGCCTTCCTTAAAGTGGGTTGTAGTGTACACTGGAGAGTGCAGTTTGCCGCACGGGTGGCTGAAAGGGGAGCGCTGCGAGGGGCGGCTCCTGCGCGGAACTGGGGAGGGAGGGAGGGGCTCGCTGGAGGGGGAAACCGCTCCAGTGGTTATTCTAGTTCGCCTGACTTCGCTGTGTGACCGCGGCTAACAGGCCTGCGTGCATCCCCTCCAGGTCTTAGCTTGTTGAACTGCAAGGAAAAAAGGCGGGGCTAGAGTAGTGGTTCTCAAAGTGGTCCCCAGAGCGGCAATAGCAGCCTCCCCGCCGGCAACTTGTCCGAACTGCAAATTCTGCCCCCTCCCCTGACTCCCGAGAGCGGAAGCTCAGGGTGAGCCCAGCAGCACTTCTGAACAAGATCTGCAAAAGATTCTGATTCATGCTGGAGTTTGAGAGCTGCTGGGCGACATGATCTAGAAAGTCTCTTGGAGAGAGGAGAGTGCATACTTAGAGCGGTGCACGAGGACACACAAGGACCTAACTCATTCGGTCCTCAATATGCCCGGGCTCCTAAGTCAACAGGCCTCCTCATCTGCATAAAACTGCTAAAACTTTCTTTAATGACACTTGCTCTTCGAAACTCTCTGCCTTTACACCTGCTATTCCTTCTTCTTGAAATAGATTTTTTTTTCTTCCATTACCTGTCTCCTATTTGTCCTTCAGAACTTTAAAACAAGTGGTCACCTCTTCCAGGAAGGCCTCCTAATACCTCTCGTCTCAAGTCAGGTGTCTCCCCTCCGCGCTCTTTTAGCATTTTATAAATATGTCTGTTATAACACTGGCCACCTTTCCCTGGGTCCCATCAGACTCAGCTAGATGTGGGCAGAAGCTTTTATTTCTACATCCAGTGCCTGACACAAGGCCAGTCATATAACATGTCCTCATTAATATCACTGCACGAGTGATTTAATGGATGACTTGAATCCTGGTGTCAGCTACCTGAAGGCCTGGATAATGACTTTTGATTTTTGTTCACCTCTAATCAGTGATCATTGAGTCCCGTGTCATGAACACCCAATGACTGCTTGACCACCAACGCTTATTACTGTTAGTAATTCTCTATAGCGTATTACATAATCCAAGTTCTTTCATATCTATTAGCCCACTCGAGCCTCTCAGCAGTCTTGTAAATTAGGTTAGACCAGATGTGTTTTCATCATTTCAACAGCTGAGAAAATGAGTCATAGATATTAAATGACTTTTCATGGTTACCTATTTCTGTTAAAATTATTTATTTGGTGTCTCCCCTCTTCAAGGCACTGTGATAGACACAACTGAAGACATGTCCTTCAAAAACCTATATTCTAAGAGAAATAAAACTTATTCTCCAAATAAGCCCCAGTACAAAAGAGTGTAGGGCACCTGGGAGGCTCAGTTGGTTAAGCACAGCTCTTGCTTTCAGCTCAGGTCATGATCACGTGGTTCGTGGGTTCGAGCCCCACATCAGGCTCTGTACTAACAGTGTGGACCCTGCTTGGGGTCTCTCGCTGCTCCTCCCCCACTCATATGCACGCACACACTCTCCCTCTCTCTCAAAATAAATTTAAAAAAAAAGAGTGTATAATAAATCCAGTCTGGAGTGTGTCAAGCTATAAGGTGGTAGGAGTTTGGTGGACAAAGGAGTTATGGATGACAGAGGGGCGAGGAGTGACATCATTGTGGCAGAGGCAGAAATTGCGTGAAGACTGATTACTGGATGCCCCCTGGGCAAACCTAGGCCTGAATGCCAAGCTCACCTCTCTGGATTTCTGTCTTCTAGGTTTTGGCTTGCTCATCACTCACTACCCTAGTTCGATGTTTTAGGGAACATTTTTAAAAAATATTTTCTTCAGATTGTTTTAATTGGTCCAGATTAGCTGGTGTCCCTCTGCTAGGAGAAGTCTGGTATGGGGTGTGGATGGAGACGGTGATGGGAAGTTTCCAGCAGCAGCGGGACATGAGCAGAGAGGTTAATCAGGTACGGGGTTGTTTGAGGGAGTAGCTGTGGGGGTCACTCCGGGGGTGAGAACAGAAGAAAAAGGATCTTTTTTTTGATTTCCTTCCCTCCCTCCAACCAACTTCAAGGATGAAAGAATTTATTGGGTTAATTCTTATATTGGTACTTCTAATCCTACTTAAGCCCATGGGATTTCAAAAACAGGCAGCATTGTCCGACTTACTTAATTGCTTCCTTGTTGGGGAGCCTTCGATTCCAACTGCCAGCTGTGCCAAGAGGAAAGGGAGACCTAAGCCACAGATAGATTAAGTGCTCGGGAGCACTGAGCCATTGTCCCTGCTCTCCAGAGTGCCAACTCCAGCCGTGCCCCAGCAGTCAGGGAGCTCCAGGAATGGAGGCTGCATCCCCAGGCAGGAGACCCGTCAGCGGCTGCTGTGTGTGGTCCTGGGACGCCTGCCTCCTATGGCGGGAGCTGCCAGAGCCCTTGCTGAGGGAGAGGCCCCGAAACCCTCCGAGATGCCGGCCCTGGTGCTGTTTTCTTATATGAGAAAGGGAAACCACGATTTGTTCAAGTTGTTGCCCGTTAAGTGTTCTATGATTTGCAAGTGAAACAGTCTGTTTTTAAAATTTTTTAAATTTATTTATTTTGAGAGAGTGAGTGAGCACAAGTGGGGGAGGGGCAGAGAAAGAGGGAGACACAGAGTCCAAAGCAGGCTCCAGGCTCTGAGCTGTCAGCACAGAGCCTAATGCGGGGCTCAAACCCACAAACCATAAGATCATGACCTGAGCCAAAGTCTGACGCTTTACAGACCGAGCCACCAAAGTGCTCCACAAATGAAACACTCTTAACTGAGACAGGGAGATTCCAAATGAGATTTCCGGAAATTAGAGTGAGAACACGATCAGACAGCAAATATTTATTGAACTTTCTGTGAGCCCAGCACTGAGCTGGTTGGCGCTGTGGAAATCCCCAAGGTAGCAGGCACTGAAGGCCCCACACCTAAGCAATATAATGAATACAAATAATATCTCATTATCCAATGTTAGAAAAAGCTTTAGGATAATCTAATAGTTCTTGACATGTTTACCTCCATGGCACCCTGCCAACAAAACACCATAGAGAAACTCAAGGTATGAAACATAAAATACACTTCTTTTCTTTAAAACAATGACTTATTTTTTTTAACGTTTATTTATTTAGTTTGAGAGGGGAAGAGGGGCAGAGAAGGAGGAAGACAGAGAATCCCAAACAGGCTCCACACTTTCATCATGGAGCCTGACGCAGGGGTTGATCCCACAACTGTGAGATCATGACTTGAACTGAAATCGAGAGTCAGATGCTTACCTGACTCAACTACCCAGGCGCCCCCAAATCTGCTTCTTTTAAGGAGATTGATACCGGGGTACCTGGGTAGCTCAGTTGTTTAAGCATCCAACTTTTGATTTTGGCTCAGGTCATGATCTTATGGTATGTGATTTTGAGCCCATATCAGGCTCTGTGCTGAGAGTGCAGAGCCTGCTTGGGATTCTCTCTCTCTCTCTCTCTCTCTCTCTGCCCCTTCCCTGCTCAGGCTCACACTCTGTCTCTCAAAATACATTAATAAAATCTACAACTTCAGGAGCATTTTCAGGCTTGTCTTCTCACAGAGATCAAAGGCGGAGAGGGGAAGGTTACTGGTAACTGTTGCAGCAGCAGTATCTGGCGCGTGAGACCGGAGGAAGGGGAAATCCAAACGAGCAGAAGTAGCTCACGCAAGCTTCATGAGGGACGTAAGACTTGAGTAAGGTTGTGAAATATGGATAGAGTCAAATAGATCAGTGGTTCCATTGTCCCCCCAAAAGAGGTTTGGCAATGTCTAGAGACATTTTTGGATGTCACAACTCAAGAGGGGCAGTGGCATCTAGTGGGTAGAGGCCAGGGACACTGCTAAAAGTTCTACAATGCATAGGACAGTCGCCACAACAAAGAAATATCCATCCCCATATACCAACAGTGCTGAGGCTGAGAAACCTGGACTAGGTGGAGAGAAGGGGAGAGGAGGGCAGGCAGGGGAGGTGTGAGCGGAGACACGGAGGCAGAACAGGCAATAAATTACTTGAAAGCAGAGACTGCCCTCTTTACTGCAGCCCTGGCACACATCGGTAGCTGCCCCGTGAGTAATTAGCTGTTGGATGAATGAATGAACACTGGCCATCCTTGAATTCTATCCTGGATCTTTGGCAGACAAGTCCTCTGCTCAGAGTAAAGAAAGAAGTCAGCTTGATTGATACTATTTTTCTCCTACCCCACCTTTTCCCTCATCCTCCGTGTTCAGAATAGGTTGCCTCTCTTACATTCTTATACCAAACCTGCTACGTGGTTTCATCCTGCAGGGTCTCGGGCACTGGAGAAGGCGCCAGCCCCCTCACTGAGCAGGCAGCGGCAGGTACTGGGAAACAGCAAGTCTGTTTGTACTGTCAACCGCCAGTGACTGCCCGCAGCCCAGGCTGACCACCCAGCGGTCCCATCTGTAAGTTCCTCAGGGACCAGCATGTTCCCAGGATGGAACCTCTGGCCCCAGAGAGTCCCACCTTCTGGAAGACACTCTCAAGAAACTGATAGGTACCCTGTAAGCCCAGATCCATTACACACTTTTTATGCATATCCGAATGGGAGACCTCTCCTTGAAATTTAATTGCTTCCCAGACCTCAGTACTATCCATTTTATTTATGCAAAGAGCAGCTGGTGAGACTGCTCCAGACAAATGTAGGCAAGGGCGTGCCCGTGCCGCAAGGCATCTGGCTCAACAAACAATGTGCCTAAGAGACAGCAAAGAATTAAACAACCGTCAGAACACCTGAAGCCAGGACACTGTCTACGACTTGCCTCCACCCTGCTGCCCTCTTTTCTGTCCCCGCACCAGCCTCAGTCTCCCCGTTTTTTCAGTCCCCACTGCCCTGAAGAGCTCCCTCTCTCCCTCTTTCTCTCCTTCGGTTCGTATCAAAACACTTCCAGCATGTTTGCTATCAGTCACTAACCCCTCAGTCTACTATCACTCCAAGGGGCTAGATATCGTCTCTTCTTATCTCTGGTTCTAGAAGAAAAAGAGAAAACGTTTAACCGCCGCAAAATTCGTATCAGGCTCTGGAGCACAGGAGAGGGTGGAATCTTGCACGGTGTTTATGCTGGGGTGTGGGGGGCCCCTCAGGGGTTCCTGAGATAACTAAGCACTATCGCCTCCTTCCGAGAAGACCAGCTCTGCCTCTTTCAGATCAGCTTATCCTCATTCCTCAGATGAGCAATATCAGAGCCAAAAGGCTAAGTAGCTTGTTCGGGGTCACATAACTGAGTCAGTGCCAAGATAGTATTTAAATCCAGATGTGTTCCACCCCAAGGGCAGCGGCCATAACATACCCAAGCAACAGGAATGGGAAGTGGCACCAAAGCGTGGAGAAGTATGCACACAAGTGGAAATCTACTCCCCTGTGGAAGCCGGGATTTTCAGCGAAGAAAAATGGGCGGAAGTACACTCGTGCTAGAAACGCGCACAGCCAGATGGAGGCCTGGAATGTTCTCCCAACAGGTATCATAAACCCAGATGCAGCACACCGGGCAACGGGGAGGAGGGATGGGCCTGTGCAAGAAGCCATGTTCCGCCAAAATCGGGCATTGCCTTGCCTCTCTGACAGTTTTAAGCTAGAAAAGAGGAGCAGTAACACGAGGAAGCTTCTCAGTACTTACATCTAAGCAAAAAGAAAGAACTAGTCTAAGCCACACAAATGACAAAAACTTTGGGGAACAGTGATTTCTCTCCTCCTGTTGAAGCTGGATTTTAAAATGGCATGATGGGCACCTGGGTGGCTCAGTCAGTTAAGCATCCAACTTCAGCGCAGGTCGTGATTTCACAGTTCGTGGGTTCAAGCCCCATGTTGGGCTCTGTGCTGACAGCTCAGAGCCTGGAGCCTGCTTCAGATTCTGTCTCCCTCTGTCTCTGCCCTTCCCAGCTTATACTCTATCTCTCTCAAAAAATAAACATTAAAAACAAATTTAAGTAGCATTAATAGGGGTGCCTGGGTGGCTCAGTCAGTTAAGCGTCTGACTCTTGATTTCAGCTCAGATCATGATCTCATGGCCCATGGGATTGGGCTGTGCACTGACAGTGTGGAGCCTTCTTGGGATTCTCTCTCTCCCTCTCTCTCTGCCCCTCCCCTGCTCACATAGCCCCCCTCTCTCTCTCTCAAAATAAATAAACACTTAAAATTTTTTTAAAAAGTAAAAAGATATGCATGGAAAAAACAAGACCACATATAACAAATATTAACAATATTTTTCTTTGGATCCAGGTATTACATCATTTTATTATTTTAAAACTAATGTGTCATTTTTCTTTTGGCAGGCACTTCTGGATTTTCATGTTCTCAATAACAAACATATATTACTTTTATAATTCTACGATGAAAATATATAAGACACGCACATATGCATGTTTCAAAGTTAATGATAATATAGCCCAAAAATGGAAGGCAGAGCTTTAAAAGTTTAGACCGAAATTCTATGAGTAGCATCAAAACATCCAAAGTCCAGAATGAACAGGATTTTAGGTAAAAAATGTAAGGATTCCAAATCATTGAGTAAATTATGCCCAGATAAGACCAAAAGCCTATGCCCGGAGAGGCGGCTATACTGTTAAGGACTAACAGAAAGAAAGCACAACTCATCAATGCCCCTTCCTGCAACAGCTCTTGTCCACCAGAGAAATTTTTCCTCAAGTTAGAAAAGGCCAAGTAGACATATAGAAACTATTCAAGCCTAACATGGTCTGTTAATGAAGGCTCAAGAAGGCAAGTGACATAAACCAAATTCATATCAGCTGATGACGACAGGGGAGGGAATTTCAGATCGGAGGGTGGCTGGCCGCTCCCAGAGTCCGAAGGAGGCCTCAGGGCAGCCACGATTTGCCAGTCTTACCACCTCAACTCTCACTGCTTTGTCCTTTCCCTCACTTGTTCTTCCTCTTGATCTTTTTGATCTCTGTCTCTAGCTTCACTCTGCAGAGTCTGTCTGTGGCCAGATACGCGACTGCCATCCCCAGGGCACACATAGCCTACATCCATGCTCGTAAGAGAAGAGAACCAGAATGCTCAGACCTACCCTACCTGAGTTTCTCTGAGACTTAAATATTTTGCACTCTATTATTTTAAAATAAATGTCCAAACTGTCATTAGATTCACCAACAAATATATTGATAAATTATAGAAAACAGAACACATCCAAAAGGAGTTATATGTTTTCTCCAGGGGGACACATAGTGTTTTGGAAGACCCACTGGAAAATTCCCAGCACAGAGCCTGAGTCCCCCTGACACTTCCATGCGCGGCTCTCCTCCTTCTCCAGGGAAGCAAATTTGGATTAATGGTTGTCATTGTCTATTGTTCTCAAGTAAGTTCCACCAACACCATTGTGCCCCTTCCAAGAAATCGGTTGCATATGTGCAGTGAGGAAGGAGAAGACGAAGCACCTGCAGGTCCACCACTCAATGTCCCTTTTGTTTAGAAATCCTGCTGGCTTTATTTCTACAAGTAAATTGATGGAAAACTTTTCTATCAGTGTTCCAAATAAGAGTAAAAGAAGGTTGTATTTGGATGTCATCTTGGGCCCTTAATTTCTGCCCGGAGGGACATAATAAAAGAATTCAAAACATAGTCACCCCTGCCCCCAGTTATAGTTACTCAAGGGAAAATGCTGGGCTCAGGTCAGACCCTGGACAAGCCATTGCCCATTACCTCACCGTGGACTGTAAGCTCTTTTATGCCTGAGAACATTCTGATCGCTGGCAACCCCCGCAAGGTGGGAAGGGACAGGGAGGCAATATCAAGCATTATAACTTACAAGGAGTAAAGGTAAGTGAAACTCCTTGACCAGCCTCAGACTCTTGGGTTCTCAAAACTCCATTCACTCCAACAAAAGAATTAAAAAAGGACTTGCATTGGAGGGAAGCCTTGATTCTGGCTGACAGAAAAATTCTAGAAACTATAGACCTTTTAGTTTCATTTGATTGCCTACAAAATTATAGAACGTTGTGTTGCCTGAGACACATGATCCAACACATCTTTGCCAGAACGCCACATGCAGGGAGAAAGCGCAGTTGGTATAGGACACAGGTTGGGATAGTGATGAGAAGTATTGGTTCACGTTTGCAAGGATTCCTTGTGAGTACATGTCTCTCAGGAACCTTCTGGAAGGAGGACAGATTGGCAGAGTGGGCATTAGGCAATATGGATGCTCTGCTGAATATTTAACATCCAAAAAGCCATTCATTCGTAGCACAGCATGTCAGCCACTATGCTAGGCTGGGGGATACAAAGATGAAAGACAACCCATCTTCAAAGTTATTTCACAGGTGGAATGATGGACCAAAACAAACAAGAGAAAATTGAATGTAAAGTTTTGCATTTCAGTCGTGAAAATTCAAATCATACAATTATGTAGAAGGAAGGGCACCTATGTGCTCCTCTGCCCAGGTGCCTCCTCAGTCTTCCCCCAAGAAGAAGGAATAGCTATCCTATTGGTGACATTGCAGGATGTAGAGTCGACCACATCACTATGGTACCCACATCAAGGTCACTGAGAGCCGCCAGTGCTCAGGTCTAAACACCATGCTTGCAGGGACACCATCTAAAGAGTGAAAGATCTAGAAATTAATTGTTGGGTTTAGAAAAGAGAAGACTCATGGGTGGTAAGGAGGACGTGGGGAGTAAGGCAGCTTTTGTACCCGCTGTGGTCCTTGTCAACGATAGAAATCCAGTCTGGCCGAGCTAGGCAGGAGAAGGGCCTGTCAGTGCACAACAGCAGGGACAGGAAGGCTGGAGAGCAGGCATGGGAAACACACTGAGACAAGGAGACAAGGCAGCATAATGTGAGCTAGCCCCAGGGCCCGTCGCGTTGGGACACACTGTCGGCACCACCGAACTCTTGGTGTCGTCTTCACAGACACCTCCACCACACCTGTACAAAGCACAGCCGCAAGACAGAGACATGAGATCCTGAAGACAGATGAAGAGAACCTGCTGGTAACTGCGAGGGGCACTGACAAGATGGCAGCTGCAGGAGGGGGAACAGGCAGCCAGTCCCAAGCGGGGCAGGACAGAAGACACTGGAAAGACCTGACGATGTGATTGAACACATAAGATCAAATATCCAAAAAGAGGGGCAAGGATGGGCTTGGTTTGAATCGGGAACCAGTCCATTAAAAAATGAAGCACATTTTTTAAAAGTCTTAAGTATACACAGCACAAAAAATACAAGAAAGTGAAAGTAAACAACTGTGAAAGCACCTATGTCATCATAATATTCATCTAGAAATGATGACAACACACACCTATGTCAGGATGAAAGAATGGGAAGATGAGATGACATATGTATTGAGGTGAGAAGGTTCATAAGAAAAAGAACTAAGTCCTCAAAAACTCAAGAAGCATTATAAGCATGTTATGTCGAGATGTGGACAGAAAGACAAAATGATCAGTTAAAAGTCAGAAGTGGTTGGCTCTGCGGAGTAGAAAAACTGATGGACTGGACAGGAGAGGACTGTTGTATTTTTTTAAATGTTAATTTATTTGGAGAGAGAGAGAGAGCAGGGGAGGGGCAGAGAGTGAGGGTGAGAGAGAGAATCCCAAGCAGGCTCCATGTCCAGCACAGAGCCCCAGTGCAGGGCTTGGTCTCATGGCCATGAGCTGAAATCAAGAGCTGGATGTTTAATTGATTGAGCCACACAGGCAATCCGAGGGGCAGCTGTATTTTTCTTTAAAAACCTTGTGTATCTAGGTACCCTTGAAAATTATATATACATATCTAGTTTTATTTACCAATAAATGTTGATGAAATTTGGGGTACCCGGTGGCTCTGTCAGTTAAGAATCCAACTCTTGATTTCAACTCAGGCAATGATCCCAGGGTCATTGGATTGTGTCCCGCGTCGGCTCTGCACTGAGCATACAGCCTGCTTAAGATTCTCTCTCTCCCTCTGCCGCTCCCCCATGTGCATTCATGCTCTCTCTCTCTCTCTCTCTCAAATAAAAAATGAAAATAAAAAATAAAAATAAAAATTGATAGAATTTGTCAATTTTTTTACCTTGATAAAACTTTCAACCAAATAAAAAATATTTTTGAAATATGGTTTTAATTTTTTTTATGGTTTTTTAAAATTTATTTTTGAGAGACAGAGACATGGAGCAGGAAAGGGTCAGAGAAAAAGAAAGACACCGAATCGGAAGCAGGCTCTATGCTCTGAACTAGCTATCAGCACAGAGCCCGATGCCGGGCTCAAACCCATGAACTGTGACATCATGACCTGAGCCAAAGCTAGATGCTCAACCGACTGAGCCACCCAGGTACCCCTAAATATGATTTTAAAATACATATTCATTCATAACATAGGAACAAAATGCTGGAATGACCCACATATTATCAATAATGGAGTGCAGTACAGCATGGAAAATGAATGAACTACCACTAATTCAATGTAGACAAATCTTAAAAACAAAATATTAAGCAAAAACAGTGACAAAGCATACATACTGTATGATTCCAATTATGCAAATGTCAAAAATAAAGTATTGTCTTAGGATATGTACATAGATGGTAAAATTAAAAGTGCTAAGATGACTGACAGAAAGTTCTGGAGAGTAGTTATCTCTGGCAGGGAAGGAGGAGGATGTGAGCAAGGAGCTTCTAGGTAACTTAGGTGGTGGTATCCCAGTGTTTGTTCATGTGCGTGTGTGTGTGTGTGTGTGTGTGTGTGTGTGTGTGTGTTTCACTGTCTTACATTTTTGCAGTCTTTGTATGTGTTTTGGTTATTTATTACGTTATAACAAGCCACCCCAAAATTAGTGGCTTAAAACCAAGATTTATTGTTTCCTAGGATTGTGTTTCCAGCTGGGCTCAGTTGGGAGTTTCTTCACTTCTTTGTGGTGTGGCCTGGAGCTTTCCAGGCAGCTGCCCTCAGCTAGACACATAGGGGACTGGAACACCTAATGGCTTCACCCACATGTCTGGTGCCTCAACTGGAAATGGCTACAAAGGCTGGGGGCTGACGAGGCCTCCCTCTGTCCACATGGCTACTGTCCACTCTGTGGTCTGGCCCAGGCCCCTTTAAATGGCAGCTGGCTTCCAGGAGAACAAAAGCAGAAGTTGAAAGGTGTCTTAAGGTCTGGGCCTAGAAGCACAATGTGTCACTTCCACCACATTCTGTGGGTAAAAGCAAGTCATAAGACTAGCCCAGAGTCCAGGGAAAGAGGAATCCATCCCACCTCTTACTAGAAGGAGTGGCGAATGGCCACGTGGTGCAGGGATGAGGGAGGGTGCTGGCAGCCATCTTTGAAGACAAGAAGTCACAGGAGTCTACAGAGGTTCTCCTGATCAGCAGCATCTGAGAGAGTAAATTTAACAAGAAAAGCACAAGATATACAAAGGAAACTATAAAACAAATTGTTGATTTCATAAAAATACCAATTCTCCAAAAGTCAATATATATAATTCATGTAATTCCATTTTGAATAGTTATTTTTAATAAGGCAATTAAGAATTGGTTGGATAATAAAGTTTAAAAACCAGGAAGAGAGCCCTACCCAGAAACCAAATTTTCTGACTACCTGATCTTGGACTTCCTGGACTCTAGAACTCTGAGAAATAACTGTCTGTTGTGTGAGGCCCCTCTCTTTTATGGCACCCCAGCAACTAAAGGGCACTATATATGAGATAGGGCACGAAAAACACCTTCTTATTCAAGATTGAGAACCTAAAAGCTATAAAAGAAAAGATAGGCATATTTGGCCATGAAAAGTTATAAAGAAAATGAAAGTCCTTTGAACAGTAAAATATCTCCTAAACCAACAATAGTAAAGCAATAGCTCAGGAAAAATTTTTATAATGCAGATCCTATAAAGTTAATACTTAAAACATACAAACAGCATCTACAAATGTGTCAAGATGATCATTGCAAAGAAACGGAGACAAATCAAACTAGAAAAAATCCAGAATTGCAAGTTCATTATCCTGCAAACGTAAGATGCTCAAAGTCACTAGCAGGCATGGAAGTGTTACATAGCCACAGAATATCACTTTATGCCCTTCTGACATGTAAAAAAAATGAAAAGCTATAATTCCTGTTACTGGTATGGATGTAGAGAAACTGTCCTACATCGCTGGTGGAAATGTAAAGTACCACAGTCATGTTAGCAGCCATCTGATGCTGTCACTAAAATTACAAATGCATATATGACTTTTGACCTAGCAATTCCCCTGCTGGGAATCCACCCTATAGCAATAAAATCACTGCTACATATGTGTGAAAGCATTCATTGTAGCAGAGCTTATCATGAGAGAAAAATGGAACACCATTAATAGGGGAATAGCTATATCAATTTGGGCACAAACACACCATATATATTATGACACTATTTAAACGAATAAATTAGACCTATAATAGGTGGCTTAAAGGGGGCTCAAGGAAGCATGGCTGGATAAGAAAGCAAGTACAGTCAGGTGGTCATAACTTGATTCACTGTAGTAAGTTAATCACCATATATTGCCGTACATGTAAGTACGTGTGCTCAAGTGTATTTATATATATATGGACACGTGTCCACGCACACATACTGCATACATGCACACTCATGACTGGCATTTGATATATGAAGACCTATGCAGGGAAAGAGCAGTTGCGAACTCGGGTTACCTGTCTGCGTGGGGCCACTGATGTGGAAAAAAAACAGAGGGAAGGAGAATGAAGAGTAAACCAAAAAAAGAAAAAAGGAGGGAAAACTGCACACAGATGGGCATATAAATAATATTTTTGCAGCTATAAATTTGTGTTTGCAGATTACATGTCCAAGGCTGTTAAATTAGGAGCGGTGTTTTTCTGAGGCTGTAGAGCAGATGCACTCACTGCCTCTGTTCAGGCAAATTCAGTCCCTGGTCCCCTGCAGCCTGGATCTTGGAACTGGGACAGAAACAGCAGTTTGGGAAAGTCTCCACTCACCAGCATTAAAACTATGACAAGATCTGGCAAATCAAAACCCCCATGAGTATCACTCCCCACCTGGTAGAGTGGCTGCTGTCCAAAAGGCAACAGCTAACCAGTGCTGACGAGGGTGGGGAGGAAAGGAAATCCCCATGCACTGTTGGTGGGAATGTAGACTGGTGCAGCCACTATAAAAAAAAATAGTATGGGTTTTCTCAGAAAATCACAAATAGAACTATCACACAGTCCAGCAATTCCACTTCTGGGTATATGTCCAAAGAAAATAAAACCTCTCTCTCGAAGAGATACCTTCCCCCTTATTCATTGTGACATTATTCCCAATAGCCCAACACATGGGAACCACCCAAGTGTCCATCAACAGATGAAGAGAGTTAAAAAAATGTGATTTATAAATAACGGAAAATGTGATATAGATATAGATAGAGTGGAATATTACTCGGCCATAAAAAGAAGGGAAATCCTGCCTTTTGCCACAGCATGGATGAATCTTGAGGGCATTATGTAAGCAAAATGAATCAGACAGAACAGAGGAAGAAAATGCCATGCAATCTCACTTACATGTGGAAGCTGAAATTAAAAAAAAAACACTCAGAAACAGAGAGAAGATGAGTGGCCTCTGGGCTGGGGGTGCGAATGGGTGAAGGTAGCGAAAGGGTATTAAACTTGCAGTTCCAAGATGAGTCAATTCTAAGGACGTAACCTACAGCGTGGTGACTGTCGTTAACAACATGCTATACCATACAACTGAAAGTTGCTAAGAGAGTAGATCTGAAAAATTCTCAGCACCAAACCGAACCAAACCAAACACTTGTAATGAAGTAAGGGGGTAAAGGTGTTTACTGAGCTTATTGGGATCACCATTCTGTAATATATACGTACATCCAATCACTTCCTCATGTACCTTAAACTTACACACTATGTCAATATGTCAATTATATTTCAAAACCGGAAAATAAAAAAGAATGATAAGATCGGTCCTTCCAGGGAAACAGCCTTGAGCAGACACTCCCCAGGCACTGGTTGGCCTTGATCTTGGCGACAAATGACCTAGGTTGTGAGGCGAAAACCACAATCAAAACCAAAATCGGAGCAACCCTACACCATACTCACCCATGATTCCCAAGCCCTCAGAAAGCCCAGCTTACACTTAGCCACAGTGCTCTCCCTGCTTCCCTGGACACCCTGTGGTGTGTAGCAGGAACCTGGTATCAGGGGGCAGACAATTTGTGTCTACACCTCTCTCTGCTCTCAATCGTGCACCATGAAGGGGATCGGAGTGCATAACTTTCCCCAAGATCAAAGCTGTAACAAAAAGATTTTTTCTAGCTTGCAATGACCTTTCCAAATAACCTGGATGTCCATCCAGTGCTGGTGGGAATGTGAACGGATACAGACTTTGAGAAAGTCATGAGGTGGACTAGAGTAACTGACTTAAGAATAGGGCTGGGGGTGCCTGGGGGGCTCAGTCGGTTAAGCATCGGGCTTCGGCTCAGGTCATGATCTCACGGTTCGTGGGTTCGAGCCCCACGTCGGGCTCTGTGTTGACAGCTAGCTCAGAGCCTGGAGCCTGTTTCAGGTTCTGTATCTCCCTCTCTCTCTCTGACCCTCCCCTGTTCTCTCTGTTTCTCAAAAATAAGTAAAAAAACATTATAAAAAAAAAAAGAGTAGGGCTGAAGCTCTTAATTGGGGTGGGAGGACTGCGGGCTGGGGAAGGCTCGGCCGGCCTAGGATTAAGGGAAACCGGTCCTGCTGGTCATCCCACTCCTGGAATCTGTCCTGAAGGCTTGTGCACCAGCATGTTCATTTCAGATTCATTTATAATAACTTAAAAGTGGAAACACCTTGCATATCCAAATAAATAGGCCTGTTGTTAAGTAAAATAGGCATATACTTTTGACAGGATGTTATCCAGTCATTGAAAATGATGCTTACAGAATTTTTAATGTCGTAGGAAAATCCTATTGATAAAGTTTAATAAGAAGTACGGAAGGGGTGGCTAAGTGGGTTAAGCCACTGATTCTTGGTTTCAGCTCAGGTCAAGATCTTGTGGTTCATGAGTTTGAGCCCCACATCTGACTCCCAAGCTGGCACCGCAGAGCCTGCTTGGGATTCTCTCTCTCCCTCTCTCTGTTCCTCCTCTGCTCGTGCTGTCTCTCCCTCTCAAAATAAAAAAAAAAAAGACAAACTTAAAAAAAATAAAAGCAGTATGGAAAAGAGTGTATGCTATGTGATCTCATATATACAGAAAGAATAGATGTAAAAAGAAAGGATTAGAAAGGAATGTGCCAATGCTACCAGTGGATAGTAAATCTATGGACGATTTCCTCTAATCTCTTTATTATTTTCTCTGTTATTCAAAACTTCTGCAATGGACATGCAGCCCCATGATGACTGGGCAGGAACAGCATAAAAAGTACAATTAAAACAAAAGCTGGTAAGATATGCCACTGAGCAATAGTTCAGTGACAGATGTGACGAACTTCATGTTTGCCATTGGCGGTCCTGTCTCTTGACAGTTGTGCATGCCCTGTCACCCTCTGACTCGGAGCTTCACCCTCTTCCACTGCATTTTCGGCCAGGAAGAAAGAAGTGCCCCTCAGGCTGGGCCGCCCAGGGACCACGACCTCTGACCCCCCCAGAGCAGGGATATCCCCTGAATGTGGACAGACAGACAGATGGATGCAAGCTGAGACCACACACCTTCAGAGCCCCTGGAGCCCTGCTAGGATTAGAGAAAGCTCTGTGAGGGGCAGGGCTGAGAGCTATTTGGAAGGAGGAGAAATGCATTACAAGGAAATCGGATTGGTGAAAAATGTTTAAAGAGGGAGTGAATAGATTCCAAAGCATCCTCCTCTTGCTTTTTAAAGTTAGATAGAGAGTGCTGGTGAGCACAAATCTGATAGCTAATAAACTGGAGTTGCAAATGTGGGGGGCAGGGAGGGACAGGGAAAAGGATTGCTGACGAGAGTAGAATCTGCAACCCTGAACAAGTGGCATCTGCCCTCCAGGTCCTCCGCTACCCCCTCCTTTTTCCCTCTTCTCCTTCAGCCCTTCCTCCTCCCCTTTTCCCACTGATTTTGAGTCCCACACCCCTGCAGGGATGAGACAGTGAGAAGAATGTATATTTTGTTCCCAGAGTAGTAGCTGCTCTGTGGAGGCAGCTCAGCTCAGCGAGAGGAAGCCCAGGGGTGGTTTTTCAGGTCTGACCCCTTGGGAGAACTTGGCCCTCATTGCTCTCCTGGGGGGTGAGGGCAGTGCCCCCTGAAGAGAGAGCTGCACTTTCTCACCCACACCATGGAGTTCTCTGGGTCTACTCGGACTGGAACAGGGAGGACAACGATACCTTTGGCCTCTGGCATGTCACCCTCCAGTGTCCACACTCTCCTGCCCCTAACCACCTCAGTCTCAGCTTCTATTCCCATAATCCCCCGCTGCTGAGTGCTGATAAGATGGACAGGCCTCCCTAGAAAGTCATGGCATCAGATTCAAGCACATCCACTCCATGAATACAGTGGAGAAAAGGGAAATTACAAAGCCCTTCCAACAGCCCCAAAGCTCCTAAGCCACAGAGGACTCAAGCAATGACAAATGCTGGCACCAATCTATGAGACCCAGGGCCATCCTAACTACCCTCAAACATCCAGGCCCCACCTCAGTGCTCACAGAAAGGAGGCCTAAGCAGGGCCCAGTTGTGTCAAAGGTCTCTGACCCTGGCCTGTCCCCATGGTCCTAGCACCTCCCTCACCTCTCCCCCACCTCCCAACAGTGCTCTGCGTGACTGGATGACTTAATACAAATTGTATTTATTTGCTTGTTTCTAATCACATCCTAGGATCTCATGCCCTCTTGATGGTAAATAAAAAGGAACAGAAGATGCCTCCTAATGACCTGGAAAATCAAGTTCATACCTATCCCAAATCAGAATCAATTTGTTCTAAATCTAGCCAAGTCAGAAGCAAGCATTACAGAAGACCCACCCACTTGGCCATTTCCCCCAGTCTCTTAAGGCCTAGTGAGTCACCCTGAAGGGCTGGCTTTACCCAAGATGAGTCAGTGTCTCCTGTTTACATAGGGTCATTACTTTCTTTTCAGACGAAAAAAAAGGGGGGAGGCAGTCCTTGTCTATAGATGGACAATCATTAACAAAATTATCCTTCAAATCCATCATCAGACTTCCATAGTGTCTAAAAACCCATTGTTTCAGACACTTCTCAGAGGAATGACTTTTTCTAGAATATTTGGTGAGCCTAGGTCAGCATTTTACTAAGTGGTAGTCAGTATATCTCAGTGGTTAAGGATCCAGTTTCTGGGAGCACCTGGGTGGCTCAGTCGGTTAAGCTTCCGACTTCCGCTCAGGTCCTGATCTCATGGGTCACAAACAGTTTATGAGTTCAAGCCCTGCATTTGGCTCACTGCTGCCAGCACAAGCCTCCTCTGTACCCACCCCCTTTCTGCCCCTCCCCCACTCGTGCTCGAGAGCACTCATGCACACGCTTTCTATCTCTCTCAAAAATAAACATTTTATTTTTAAAAAAACATAAAAATTATCCAGTTTCTGGACTGAGTTCCGCTTCTGGTATGGATGAGTAAGTTTGTAGTGTATGAACCTTCCTGAAGGTAACAACTATAAGCTCCAGACTCAAAAACAAAAGAAACAGAACAAAAAATTAAAATAAAAACCTACCTGCATGCTGGACGCCCTGAAGAGTATACAAAACTACAGACTCTAGAGGAAAGGTGATACTTGGAAGAAGGAAACAGTAGGAGGTGAGTGCTCTGGTTTTATAACTTTTCACCTGAGGGCGAGCATCAGTGTCCTCAGAGGTAACTCACACTGAGAGAGAACCCACAGTCTTTCTGGCCTGAAAAACCAAGGGAGAGAATTTGGAGCAACCATGGCTTCTGGAAAATGAGTGGAATCCAGAAAAGGAAATGGACAGAGAGAAAAAGCCTCAGCTTTCCTGTGTAAATGCTGCTCTAATTTCTGCCTGACCACAAATCACCCATCCACAGGACAGACTTTAGGCAGCCCCGATAAGGATAAGACAGCTGAGCCGAGATTTGAGATGTCACCCTAAAAATAGAGTTTGCAGTTTGAACCCAACCAACTTAATTATTTGCTAAAGCAAAACTTCAAACCTTTCTGCAGGAATACAACAGATCTAGTCTCCACAACATCACAGTCACATTATCTGGAATACAATTCAAAATCTCTTGACATACAAAGAAAATGTGGCCCATGCTGAGGACAAAAGACAATCAACAAAAAGCCAAGCTCAAGACAATGCAGATGTTGAAATGGGCAGAAAATGATTTTAAAGCAACAATTTTGACTATGCTAAATTATGTAAGGGAATGTGTTAAAATAATGATGAAAATCTAGTGTTCGCAGATAAATAAACACAACCATAAAAAAGGATCAAATGGAAATTTTATAACCAAAAAACACATGTATCTAAAATTGTAAAAGTCAACTGGATGGGCTTCACAGTGGAATGGAGAAAACAGAGGAAAGCGTCAGTGAATCTAAAGAGAGATCAACATAAAATGTCCAACTTAAGAATAGAGAGAATAATACCAGAGCCTGTAGGGTAATATCAAAAGGTCTAACATACATGCAATTGGAGCCCTAGAAGAAAAAGAGAGATGAATGGGATAGAAAAAACTATTTGAATAAATAATGACCCAAAAAATCTCCAAACTTGGGGAAAGACATAGTTGACTTATTTAGTTTGAGAGAGAGAGAGAGAGAGAACAAGCAGAGGGAGGGGCAGAGAAGCAGAGAGAGAGGGACAGAGGATCTGAAGCAGGCTATGTGCTGACAGCAGAGAGCCTGATGTGGGGCTTGAACTCATGAACTGTGAGAATCATGACCTGACCAAAATCAAGAGCAAGATGCTTAACTGACTGAGCCATCCAGGGGCCCCAGAGAAAGACATAAATTTGCATACACAAGAAGTTCAGCAACTCTCAAACAGGTTAAATAAAACTATGCCCAGACACTTTAGAGTCAACCCTCTGAAAATCAATGATAGAGAAAATATCTTGAAATATTACAAAGCAGGCAACAGTGATTCAAATGACTGATCTCTCACATCAGAAACAATGGAAGCCAGAAGACAGTGGATTAATATTTTGGCAGGCTGAAGGAAAGAAAGAAAAAACCTAGCCCAGAATTCTATCTCCAGCAACAACAACAACAAAAAAAAACACACAAAAAAAAACCAAAACAAAAAACAACAAAAAATATATATATATATATACCAAGTATGAAGGCAACATAGACATTTTTCAGATAGAAGAAAACTAAAAGAATTTGTCACCAGTATATCTGCACTAAAGAAATGCTAAAGGAAATTCTTCAGGCTAAAGAGAAATGAGACCAAATGAAAATATGAATCTTTAGGAAGGAATGAAGGGCATCCAAAATGATAAGTATCTGGTAAAATAAGACTGATTTTTCCATCTAAATTTGTTTTCAGCAAATATGACTACTCAAAACGAAAATCATACACTGTCTTGTATTGATAACACACGTACATGTTTGGTGCCATATGAAGGAAAAATTATGTGTCAAATCAATATTCCCCTGGGGGGTGACAAGTGGGCCTATATGGTTGCAACGTTTCTATATTTATGTAAAGCAGGACATATTTACTCTCATTCTACTGTGAAAATTAAGACTGTAATTCATGATTGTTACAAAGCCACAGGGGGAGGGGAAGGTACTGATTTATAGCAAAACTACCAACATGGTAATGAAAATGGAATTCTAAAAAATGTTCAAATCATAATTTTTAAGAGTCAGCCTTTTTCCCCCAGAGTGTGTGACTCAAAAGAAAGAGCAGGAAGGAATCCACAATGACTTTTAAGATATAGTTGCCACATTCTACTCATTTGATATAAGTCAGTGAGACCGGCCACAGAGGAATTAAGACTATGCCCTTTGAGGGGAGGAGTATATTTGTGGACATATATTAAAATCATCTCAATTCCCCTGATGCAATTGCCTTTAATTTTCTTCTGAGTCTTTCCAGAGATTACCTACACATACAAAAGCTAAGAGTCCTTGCTCCTTAACATAGCTAAGGCCTCACTCTCCCTATATATTATTCTATACTTTGCTCTTTCCACTTGATGATATATCTTGAGAATCCTTGTAAGTCAGCAGAGAGATCTATCTTGCTCTGTGAAATAGATTCAAAGCATCCGATCATAGGACGTCCAAAGTACTTAACCACTAGCCCCCACTGATGGTCATATAGGTTGTTTACTATAACAAGATAATGCTGCCAGGAAGATTCTAGTGTGTATATTTTTGCCAGTTTATGTAAGAATATCTAGGAAATAAAGTTCTTGGAGTAGAATTGCGAGTTTATAAACATTTGCAATCCTGATTGTGTCAATTTATCTTCCAAAAAGATGACTGGTTGATACACGCATCTGTGTCACTGAGAGCCATCTCCCTATCCTTGGTAATACAAGGTTTTAATGTAGCCTTACACTATTGCCCACCTGATAGGCCCAGTATAGTATTTCACTGTTGAGTTGATTTGCTGTTCTAAAGTTAGCATGAAGTTTACTAGCCATTTGTATTTCTTTTCTATGAACTATCCTATACCTTATTAATGTGTGAAACAAAGGAAATGTTTCTTTATCTATCATATGTGCTGCAAATGTTTTCTCTCACTTTGTCATTTGCCTTGTGCCTTTCTTTTCCCCCATACAAAATGTTTATATTTTGAACTAGTCAAGTTTAAAGTGAATTTCTTACAAGGATGTCAAATGTATCAAAATTTCATTTTATGGGATGCCTGGGTGGCTTAGTCAGTTAAGCATCCAACTCTTGATTTTGGCTCAGATCATGATCTCATGGTTCATGAATTCAAGCCCCACATCGGGCTCTGTGCTGACAGCATGGAGTTTGCTTAGAATTCTCCCCCCACCCGCCCCTCCCTGACTTGCTCTCTTCTTTTTCTCAGAAACAAATAATAAAACATTAAAATTTTTTTCCTTTTATGATCTCTGTTTTTCCCCCCAAAGTTAGAAAGATCTCTACTTCATGGTTCATGTTAAAGGTCATTCATGCCTTCTACTAGCATTATTATGGTTTCAACATTTACCTTCAAGCAACTGTGCCATCTGGAATATAGATTAAAAAGTAAGGAAATTATCTATATTTATTTTTTTATCCAAATGACAAACTGATTTCCCAGCATCAATTATTAAAGAATCCACTTCTCTCCCATGATTTGAAATGCCATTTTACGAGATGTGCTATGCTCCCTCTGTTTTGCAGGCTGTTTATGAACTCTGCTTCATCTCATCGACCGACAACTCCTCTCTGAAGAAGGGCAGCTAGGAAGGCACAAAAAGGAGACGGGTCTGGATCTTTGGAGTTCATGGCCAGGGAAGAAGACAGCTGTGAGGGGCAGGAGGTGCTGTCTGAGCAGTGGGGAGAGCGAGCGGGAGGAGGGTGAGGATTTGAGGAGCCCCAGGCATACAGAAAGAGATCGATGGCTAAAGAACATACATTGCATAATGGTATTAAAAATAAATTCCTTTGGGGCGCCTGGGTGGCTCAGCTGAGTAAGCGTCCGGCTTCGGCTCAGGTCATGATCTCCTGGTGGGTTCAAGCCCTGCGGTGGGCTCTGTGCTGACAGCTCAGAGCCTGGAGCCTGTTTCGGATTCTATGTCTCTCTCTCTTTGACCCTCCCCTGCTCACGCTGTATCTCTCTCTCTCTCAAAAATAAATAAAAAACAGAAAAATATTTAAAAAATAATAAATTCTTTTAGTTTATTTATTTTGAGAGAAAGTGGGAGTATGGGAAGGGCAGAGAGAGAGAGAGAGAGAGAGTCCCAAACTGGCTCTATACTGTCAGTGTAGAGCTTGATGTGAGGCTCAAACTCATGAACCGTGAGATCATGACCTAAGCCAATATCAAGAGTCAGACGTTTAACTGACTGAGCCTCCCAGGTGCCCCCATAGTGGTATTTTTAAAAAAGCAATTGTGCTTCTTCCCAAAACAACCAAAGCTAATAATGAGCACTTGTCCCAAGTCTCAGTCAACCTGCTTTCACGAACCAAAGATGAATGTGCTAATTAGCTAGCCAAACATTTCTAAAGTTCTTGAAGTCATTTTGACCTCTGATAGGCATCTATTCTCCTTCTATTATCTTCCTTCTTTCCCTTGAAATCATGCTGTTTTTTTTTATCAGAACCTGAATCTGTGTATTCCCAACATGTGGGATCCCAAAATGAAAGGCTGATCCTGCCCCTTATTGAAGATTACTGGGGCTCTTCCTCCGCACCAGGCAGCCCAGGCGGCCCCTTGTAAACCTGGCCCCGTGGACCCTGCAGCAGCACAAGAGACCATCGCTATCTGTGCTTTATGGAGAAACTAAGTGCTCGCCCAAAGTTACACTGGAGCGACTGGCAAACCTGGAACTCAGCGCAGCACCCTCTGTTGAAGGAGTGGTGGCCTCACCAGGATGCAACATGGCCTCTCCCGTGTCATCTAAAGTGTAGATGAGGGGAAATGACAAAGAAAGATTTTTAAAGCTGAGTTTCCCAAAGAAGAGGAAATGGAAAGAAGACTAGGAAAGGAAAAACCCTCCCCATCATCATCCAGAACTAGCAAGAGGACGTGGCCTCATTTACCCCAACCGACAATGACTTAGGGAACTATGAGCTTTCATTCCTTTTCCCAGCCTAAGTGGGGTGAGCTGCTGTCCCACTGGCCTGCATCCATGCCCAGACACCTGTCATGTCTCAGGGGCGACCCTTCTCTCTGGAAGCCTCGTGGTAGAGACCTGATTTGATCTCCAGGACTTCCTGGACACCTGAGCCTAGCAGGTGGCCCTGTCCCTGAATCAGGGTGTTATCTTACCCAGGCATGGAATCAGCAGGTGCAAAGGAATGAGAAAATCATATCAGCCTGCAACCCTATGGCCTCCAACTGAAAATTCCAGTATGTTCCATCTGCCATTCCTCCTTGCTTCTACATTTCCACCCACTGCCACTCCTGGGGTTAAACTCTGGTTCCAATGACTTAGACCAGCTGGGGGATCACTTTCACTAGATTAAATCAGATTAAGAGTGTCATGTAGCAGAGAGGGGCCCTAAAGCACCCCAGAAACAATACTGGTTTCATGTTCCAACCCTTTCTTCTCACAAGTATTTACATGGGGTGACCACATACAGTTGTGCAGGTTGTATACTATACAACATTACTGAAGATATAACTTGCAATGACCCCTGATTCACATACTCTCAGTGTTTCCTCAACTATGAGGACTCTGGTATCAACTTACAGATCCCCTCAGAGGCCTGTACAATTACATCCCAATCCTCTCAGATGGCGACCCCCAGGAAAACTGAGGCCAAGAAACTCAAAAGGGAAGGGCAATATTCTGCCTTTAATAACTGGGAATACTAGCGCCCCTCCTGCCCTCCATTCTGCCCCCCCTCTCAGTATTCACATGTAGACCCATAAAGCCTTTGAGACATTCTGCCAAGAAATTCATAGTGCAGGTTGTTTCTAGAAAAGTGACCACATGTCTGATTTGCCCAGGACAGTCACAGGTTATGACTATTGTAATGGTGGTCTCAACAGTTTAGCGATTGTCCTGGACAAAAGTGTCCTGGTTTGGATAGTTAATTATAGTCACCCTACTGAAAAGTCACAAATGGGCCAGCCCAGAGAGACTGAGAAAAGGCAGCACCAGCTTATTGACCAATAACAGAAACAAGCACTAAGAATCATTTAATTGAGCCACCAATGTATATACTTATATGTATATATGTCTGAGTTACGTGCATGCATGTATGTATGTTTTTATATGAATGCATATATAACATGGACATACATAACAGTGCGAGCTACATATGTACATGCACCATCCATACACATATGTGCCTACCATTTATTGAGTGTTAGATACTCCTCAACCTGCCAGCCTCTGCACTAAGAGCTTTAAGGGCTCTGCATCTGCCTGTATAAATATTTTAAAACCAAGACTTTATTCCCACACCTCCAATTCCAATCCAATATTACAAGGGTCGGTCATCCTAGCTCTTCCCCTTTTCTTCTTTTTTTTTTTAGGTATATAAAGATAGGTGTTTATTTTTGTGTGTGTATAGCAAATATTTATTCCCAAAATTAATACTGCATTTAACGCTTTATACAGAGCGAAAAATTATAGGAGATACAAATACTTTTGTGCATCATGCTATTATGAAAGGATAAAAAAATTCTATTTCATTTCCAAGTAACAATAATACCACCTTATGGGTATATGGTACATTTTTGTCTCCTCTTGCATCTATTTTTTTATATAGTTTATTGTCAAATTGGTTTCCATATAACACCCAGTGCTCTTCCCCACAAGTGCCCTCCTCCATGACCATCACCACCCCTTCCCCCTCTCCCTTCAGCCCTCAGTTCGTTTTCTGTATTCAAGAGTCTCTCATGATTTGCTTCCCTCCCTCTCCCTAACTCATTTTCCCCTCTTCCCCTCCCCATGGTCCTGTGTTAGGTTTCTCCTGTTAGACCTATGAGTAAAAACATGGGATCTAGCAGAAAGAAGTCTGCCTCTCATGAGCTACATCATATCTACTTATCTGGGCAACCCTCATGTACACATATATAGTTTCAGAGTCTCTGGTTCTATCCTTATGAGAAACCAATTTACTAACTGCAGATCAGTATCTGCACCCAGCACTTTGTCTTTAGCCTGAGCGTTCAGTCAAAACACCATTTTCCAAAGTCACTTCGGCGAGTTCTATATGCTCTCCCGTGGGCTAAGTTATTCTTTTGTAATACACTTCAATGTGTTGCAACCTTTCGTATTCCATTTTGGGTTCTCCCCACACAGCCTGGTTAATTTTTTTAAATTACACGTGTAAAATTTATTCTTCGTGGTATGTAATTCTATGCATATGCGTTTGCAATTTGACCAAAGCATAGAATCACGTGCTCACTGCCCCAGTAATGACAGGAGATGGTTCCATCACCCCCAACCCCCCCTGCTGCTCCACCGCAGACCACCCCTGCGCGAGCCCCCTCCATGGTGACACTGATCTGTTTTCTGTCCCTGTAGTTTCTGCCTAGTCCATGAATGGAATCATGCAATATGTACGCTTCTGAGCCTATCTCCTTTCATTAACCAAAATGCACTTAATTCATCTGTCCACTGTATGTCTCTGTTGTCTGCTGCGTGATGGGCTGTCATTGACTGATAAGGAACATCGAGCTGCTTCTAGTTTAAGGGTGAGTACAAAGACACGTGCTGTAAACATTCTCACCCAGACTTTTTACAAACATGATTTTTTATTTCACTGGGTAAATACCCAGGAGTGGGATGGCAGGGCTGTATGCTAAGAACTTCTTAAATTTTCTAACTTTTTAAGACACTGACAGCCTGTTTGCTGATGGGCACAGTACCATTTTTGCATTCCCACCAGCAATATATACACGCTGGTCTCGTTGGACTGAGGGTCTTCAGCATCTGGTATTGTCAGTATTATTTATTTTAGCTGCCCTAATGGGCATGTAGCAGTATCTCATTATAAATTTAATTTGGGTTTTCCTAATGCCTAATGATGTTGGGCATGTTTTCATGAGCTTATTGGCCATCTGTATATCTTCTTTGGTGAAGCATCTTTTCAAATTTACTAATTTTTAAAATTATTCTTCCCTTATTGTTGGTCTTTGAGAGTTCTTTGTATATTCTGGATACAGATCCTCTGTCAGAGATGTGATTTGCAAATATTTTCTCCCAGTCTGGGGCTTGTCTTTTCTCTCTCTCTCTCTCTCTCTCTCTCTCTCTCTCTCTCTCTCTCTCTCTTTTTAATGTTTATTTATTTTTGAGAGAGAGAGCACCAGCAGAGAAAGGGCAAAAAGAAAAGGAGACAGAGGATCTGAAGAGGGTTCCATGCTTACACCAGAGAGCCCCATGCGGGACTCAAACTCACAAACTGAACCTCGAGATCATGCCCTGAGCCGATCTCAGTAGGTTGGATGCTCAACCTACTGAGCCAGCCAGGCACCCCTTGTCTTTTGAAGAGTAAATTGTTTTTAATTTTGACACAATCCAATTTATCAAATTTTTTACTTAGTACTCTTTGCTTATCCTAAGCTTACAAGATTTTTCCCCCCTGTTTTCCTCTAGAAATGTTTTAGTTTTACATTTTATACTTGGGTCTATAATGTATTTTTAGCTAATTTTTGTGTAAGCTGTGAGTTATGGGTCAAGGTCCTTTTTTTATATTTGCGTATCTCTTTATTTATTTATTTTAGCATATGGACATCCAACTGTTTCAAAACCATTTGTTGAAAAGACTATCCTCTTTCCACTGAATTCCCTTTGGACTTTTGTCGAAAATCAGCTGGCTGCATTGGAAACCCTGGACTCCCAATTCTGTTTCATTGATCCCGTGGCTGTCATTCCATGGACACCACACTTTCTTGCTCTCTGCATCTTTATAGTGGTTCTTGAAATCAGTAATGACAGTCCTCCCAATGCAGTCTTTTTTTTTTCCAAATAAACAATTCTGGCTCCTCCAGTTCCTTTGTCTTTCCAAATAAATTTTAGAATCTGCTTTGGGGGGGGGGGGAAGCCTTTTGATATTTTGATTGAAACTGTGTTGAATTTAGAGATGAACTTGGGGAGAGTTGACCTCTTAAAACCAGATATGCTAAGTTCATGTATCAAACATGGTATAATCCGCTGGTTACACAGATACCTGGAGGATAAGTGAGAAAATCGGGGATTCGGAGATAGCCCACGTATCAGAAAATACAGGAAGCAGCTATGACCCCCGGGGCTGGCAGGAGGGAAGGTTAGGGAGGCCTGGGAGTTCAGAGGAAGCACAGCTGGTGGGCAGTTCTGCAAAAGGGGACCCTGTGTGCTAATGCTCAGAGGATAGGGTGGGAGAGGGCTGCACCTCTGAAGGGATGTGGCAGGCTTGGATTGTCAAAGAAAGCTGGAGGCTGGACCTAGAGTATTCCTAAGCTGCTAGAGTGATGCTGACAGGAACGGGAAGCCCTGCTCGCACCTTCCAGCCTCTCTCTAGTGAGTTCTACTGGCATTACATGTGTCTGAGAAAGGAGGTTTGCAGAGCGCCCGCCTCAGCACCTACAGCAGAGTCTAGGAACGTTGGCTTGGGGCTGAGAGCTGAGTCTTTGATCCACAGCACACTCAGCTAGACTGTAAACCTCTACTGTTCTTCCATATATCTGGGCAGTGTCTTACATAGTACCTGGGGCATGATACAGTTCTAAAGTATTTTAATCTGAGCTATTGTTGGGGCACCTGGTGGCTCAGTTGGTTGAGCATCCTCAGGGCAGGATCCCAGGGTGGAGGGATTGAGCCCCCTGTTGGGCTCCATGCTGAGCAGAGCCTGCTTAAGATTCTCTCTATCTCCCCCTCAGCCCCCGTCCCCTGCTCACTGCACTCTCTCTCTCTCTCCAATAAAAATAACAATAATAAAAATTAAGTACTGTTAATTCAGGAATGAAAGAGGTGATATTACTACAGACCTCACAGACATTAAAAAGACAATAAGAGAATATTATGGACAATTCTATGCCCATAAATTCAACAATTTATATAAAATGGACCAATTCTTTGAAATACATGACCTACTAAAACTTACTCTAGAAGAAATAGTCCAAACAGTACTCTGTCAAATAGATTAAACTCATAGTTTTTTATCTCTCTCTTTTTTAAATGTTTTTTTTTTAGAGAGAGAGACAGAGCACAAGTGGGGGAGGGGCAGAGAAAGAGAGAGACAGAAGATCTGTGCTCACAGCAGACAGCCCGATGTGGGGCTCAAACTCATGAACCATAAGATCATGACCTGAACCAAAGTCAGACACTCAACTGACTGAGCCACCTACGTGCCCCTAAACTCATAGTTTTAATTAAGCTCTCCAACAATAACAACAAAAAACCTCTAGGCACAGATGATTTGGTTTGACTGGGGAATCCACCAAATGTTTAATGAAGATATGATGCCAATTCATAATCTCTTTCAGAACACAGAAGCGGAGGATACATTTCCCAAATCATTTTATGAGGTCAGCATTACTCTAAAGCCAAAACCAGGCAAAGACACTACAAGAGACAAACAGCAGATCGATATCCCTCCTGGACACAGTTAAACAATCCTCAACAAAATGCTGGCAAATTGAACCCAGAAATACGTAGAAGGGATAATACATCAAGATCAAGTGTGGTTTATCTCAGGAACACAAGGCTGGTTCAATTTGGAAAAATCAATGTAATGTACTAAAGAGGAAAACTCTTATAAATATCTCAGAAAAACTTTTTGAGAAAATTCAACACTAGATTCATGTTAACAACTCTCAGCAAACCAGGAATAGAACAAAAAACCTCCTTATAGTATCTGTAAAACTCTGTCGGATCTCTTCTCTATGGTTCCTCCTAGCATCTAAGGGAGGCTAAGCTGGCCCTTTGAAAAGTCTTTCCTTCCTTTTTTGTTTTTGTACTGTTTATCTATTTTCTGTTGAGAGAGAGAGAGAGAGAGAGAGAGAGAGAGAGAGAGATGTGAGTGGTGAATGTGCTCCAACAAGCAAGGGAGGGACAGAAAGGAAGGGAGACAGAATCCCAATGGGGCTCTGTGCTGTCCATACAGAGCCCCAGGCGGGGCTTGAACCCACGAATGGTGAGATCAAGACTGGAGTCAAAATCAAGAGTCACATGCTTAACCAACTGAGTCACCCAGTGTGCCCCTTAAAAATCTTTTGTTCTTGAGACTATATTACCAAAAAGCCAAAAAAGAACCATATTTCATCAATTCTAAGATGCCCATTTTTTTCACATTTTAGCTTTTCTGAATTCCAGATACATGTTATAGTCAATGACATCTTACAGTTATAAAAAGGTAGAAAGTCTTTTCTCTCTTAGTTGTATATAAAATAAGGGTGCAATTAGAGTTTATGGAATTGATTGTTTTCCAAAGTATAGTTTCTAGAGTTCTAGCAAACACTTGTGGTAGAGACAGGAAACTATCTATCAACACTATTCCCTTCTTCCATGGTAATACATTTTAGCTTGACCACAGGATCACCTTGTTAGAGACCACACTTCCAGGGTTCCCTTCCAGTGGTTGTGGCCAATGGGAGGTGAGTGGATGTGATGTATACAACTTTTGGATCATGGATAACCAAAAAGACAAGCTAATTAACTTAGAGTTTCTATCTTTTCCCTTGAACAAGTCTGATTCCCTCCTTCAGCCTTAAAGGCATTAACAGTGTGGCAGGGAAAGGGGGTGAGGAAGTAACAGTAGGAAGGAATCTGGATCCCTCAATGACCTGGAGAAGCAAGGCCACCTGCTTACATAAACTACTCACCTTGGGACTCATGTATGGCGCAGAAATAATCTTCCATTTTTTAAAATCTATTGTACTTGAGACCTCTCTCTCCTCTCTCCTCTCTCTCCTCTCTCTCTCCCTCTCTCTCTCTCTCACTCTCTCTCTCAACAGATTACCATTTATCCTAACTAAAACATCTCCCTCTTCCCAAGCATTGGCTCCTCTTGGCCAGCCCCTACCTGGCCGTTTTTCTGTCCAGCTTTCTGATTACCTCCTTGCAACAGATATGGAGATTTTGACCCTGTGGTAGGATCTTTCTATCTGGCATTTTGATATTATGAGCATTTTGACATGTTTATCTGGCTTGATTCGCTTAATAAATTTACTATTTCCTGTTTATGCTGCTTGGTAATGTAACCAATGATGACTGCATTTTGGAAAGGATTGTTCTTCCGTGAATAATCACCACTTCAGAACCAGCATGGCTGCAGTAAGATAGCTTCATCAAAATGAAAACTTATGCTGGCAACTAAAAATGTAGAGAGGGAAAGAGGGAGGGAAAGAAAGAAGGAGGGAGAAAACAGGGATGGGGGAGGGAGAAAGGAGGGTAGAATGAGAGAGAAAGGAGGGAGGAGGGAGGGAGGGAAGGATGGGAGGTGAGAAGGGAGGGAGGGAAGGGAGGGCAGAAATAGGGAGAAAGAGGGAAGGAAGGGAGAGGGAAGGAAGGGAGAAGGGGAGGGAGGAAGGGAGGCGGGTAGAGGAAGAGAGAGGAAGGAGGGAGGAAAGGAGGGCAGCCAGCAAAAGCGTTGCACTTTTTTCAAAGGGACCAGTGGCCCCAGGAGAGGGTCCTTCCTCTTCCTTGTGTACTTCTCTGTTTCCTGTCCTGGAAAATCATCTGAGTGGTTCCCCTGTTGGTTTTCCAGATGACTAAACCCCACGGGCCTCATCTAATCATACCCAGGCTGCCTCGCTGCCTCTCCCCAGTTCCTCCCATGCCTGGAGCCCAGTAGGGGTGCAGACCCGGGCACCCGGCCCACCCACTGCTCACCTGCCTTCTCCCACGCTCTCATCAGAAAGGCTTCTCACTGGTGGCCCTGGTGATAGTGGGGCTGGCCTGGGGTCTCAGACACTCACAGCATGGAATGGTACCTCCAGCTCCTGGCCTGCCTGGTGGGCATCCTCCCTATGGGTAAGTTTCCCACTCTTCTCTGTGGCCCCTGCTCAGAACAGAATAAATGCTCACAGATTCTTAGGTACAGTCTTCTCTCCTTGAACTTGGGATGAGCAGGTTGCGCTTTGGGAAGCTGTGGTGACAGAAGCCATAAGTTCAGGCCTGGGTGTTGCCTTGGGTTTCTGTGACTTTAGGCAATCCTCTGTGGACAGTGATTTTAGGCAATCCTTTGGGGACAGCCCAGACTCTGAAGGGACTTCAGGTGTTGCTGTCCCCCAAGTGGTTTATGTCTTGATGGGCACAGCCCAGAGGGGAAAGGAGTTTGGGGTAAAACTGGGGGCTATTTCAAAAGGGAAACAGGGCAAGCAATAGAAGACCTCCTGACCACCCAGTGGGAACCCCAACGGGCGAACGGGAACTCTTTGCCACAGGCTTGAGTAACAACATCATCAGCCACCCAACTCAGTGAGCTCGTGTCCCTGGGAACGGTGTTTCGGTTACAGACGATCTGTATCAGAGTTTCAGTGGGGAGAGGGCATTTGTTTAAATGCAGATCCTTGGACCCCAGACCTGCAGAATGAGAATATCAGGCAGCAGCACCCAGAAGTCTGCATTTGCAACCACCTTCTCAGGTCATACTGATGCCTGACATAGTTGAGGGTAACTGGGGTAAATGACAAAGGCCATCCTCTGAGCCCCTTGGCCCAGACATCAGTCCTTCCCTGGACTCCCACCTGAGATGTCCCTCCTGCAAATATGCCCTTGGACTCAGTACCGGTGCCTCCATGTGCATGGTCACTGGCCGTCATGTGGCACCTAGGGACACCTCTGTCGTCATGGTGTTCTAAACTGTTGGGCAATATTCCTTGGTTGGGGTCCTATCTCCATGACTGGATCATACACTCCCACACCTTCGGCTCCTTTTCCTGCCTCTCGAGCATTCAGCAGAGGCAGAGTCCAGTTCAGGTCTGGTTTGGATAATAGCAGCTGCCTTCAGAGCTCTTATAAGTGCTGGCCCCTTTAGTTAGTAACTCACATCAGCCTCATAGCCCTTTGCAAAAGGAACTACTATGTTTCCTTTTCACAGATGAGGCAACAGAGGTACAGAGGGACTCAGTGAGTGGGGTAGGGCGGAGCTGGGATGTGTGGCTCTGGACTGGACCACGACCAGCCCTCACTCCGGGCTGCCTGTTGTCCCCCCACACAGCCCTGCAGTGGGGACTGGTAGGGAAGAGGTTTTCTTTTCCCAGAGTGACCTAACTCAGCTGTCTTTCTGGGATGACTTAGAGTTGGGTCCCACTTAGAGGGTGGCGGCTGGCGGAGGTAACCCTGCCTGGGCCTTGGGCTGATAAGAGAGCGACTCAGGCGTAAGTGTTGACGTCTTACCCAGTTTTAAATCCTGGCTCTGCTATTTACTAGCTGTGTGGCCCTGGGAAGGTTGCCTAACTTCTCTGATCATCAGCAAAGTGGGGTCCCTGGTGCCTCATGGGGTGCTCCGAAGGGTAATGAGATCACGTATAAAAGCCCCCAGCACAGTCCTGGTGCTCAGTGACGTTGCAATAAATGGCAGGGAAATCTTGTTGAAGTCACAGAACCTCAAGAGAGGCTGGGTTTGGCGGGGGTGCAGGGCCTGTTTTGGTTTCTTCTTTTTCTCCTGTTGAGAGTCAGTGACTATGAATCAGTCAAAGACAAAAAGACTTAAAGGAAGCACGAGCAGTCACGTGTCCAAAACCAAAACTTAAACCACACAAGTGTTCCTGCCACGTATCAAGATTTACCCAGGCAGGCAGCAGCGTCTGGGCGGGGGGTGGGGGGGAATCCTTTTTTCTCATACTAGCAGCTGCTTCACGGAACTAGAGTGAGCAGGGTCACACTTTCTGGGACCCCTCTGGCACCGTTCACTGATAAGCCTCTCCGAGTGGCACTGGGCCAGAGGCCGGAGGACCAGGCGGGTTAGGCTGCAATGTAGGAGCTGAGGGGCTTCACGAGCCGGGTGCCTGCACATCACAGCCTTGCCCCCAGCTGCATCTCTGAGCACAGGGCCAGGGCAGACCCTTGGCCAAAACGAAGTGGGAGGAATTTGTCCAGGAAACCCCCCTCGACTGTCTGTGCCCTTCTTCTTACTGATGCCACCCACCCTCAGCACCCAGTGCCCTGGGGCAGCCCCCAGTCTCCCAGGGGCTCATACACAGTCTCCCCTATCTTCTTGTATTTCCTGTCTGGTTCCCCCAGATCTGCTTTTAGAAAGCTGGAATGCCAGGAAACATGCAGGTGGAAAGAACAGTGGTCTGGGAGCTCTGACCACTTGGGTGACCTTGGACAAGACTGCAGTTGGTCCACAAACCTCTGATAAGTAGGTGGAGTGATCATAGTGGCTGTCACCCTCAAGGGCTTCTGTGTCAGGCCCTGACGAACAGCTCATTTATTCTTCACCCCAGCTCTACAATGCCAGTTTTCGGGAGGCCAGTGGAAGTCGGGTGATTTTTCTTGGGTGTCACAGCCTGGACTGAACCAGAGTGCAAGCCCCACCTTTTCTACCACCCGTGTGCTGTGGTGGGGAGCCCAGAGCAAAGCTTGGTGCTCAGAGGAATTTACTAGCTCTGATCCACTGCCGAAACACAAACCAAAAGGCAAGACAAATCTCAGTAGTGAGCAAGGACATGGGGGTGCAGGGAAAGGCCAGGGAGGAGATGGGTTGCTGCCATGGGTCCAGGAGGAAATGGGAAAGTTCCCTGAGCCAGGATGATGCTTCTGCTCCTGACGGCGACCATGGCCAGTAGCTTGGGCTGAGAAGTCCTACCTGGCGGGCAGAGGAGGACTGGCAGGGAGGCAGGGGAGCATGGGCAGAGACAGGCTAAGTGGGAACTCTGGAGAGCAGAGCCATGGGGCAGACACTGGCCCCGGGGCCCAGTCAGCCGAGGCTCCCTTGCAGCTCAGGCAAGCAGGGCTGCGTCCACAATCAAGTGGCCAAGAGGCAAGGCTACAAGAGAAGCCAGGATAATCCTGAGCTCAGAACAGCCAGGCCTTTCCCTCACGCATCCCTGCTCCTTATCCCTTCCCGAGAAACTTCTGGTTCCAGAAAGATGGGATTCCTGTTTTTCTCTGTCACCTTCCCCATCTGCATCCCTTTCTCACCTTTTCTCCACTGACAACCTATCTGCAGAACACACAGGCCCCAAGAAGTTTGCTGGGAGCAAACTCAGGCAGGAGAGAAGTGGATGGAAGGCAGTGTGCCCCAGCTCAACCTACACACCTCACTGGTTGGTTTGCCAGCCAAGATGAACATCTCCCCATGCCTCCAAATGCACTCTCCTGACCCTCCAGGTGCCTCCATGTCCAAGAGGCTCCCACTGGAGTCGCTCTCTGAGAACACCCCTGTTAACATGCCAAATGTCCCCAAGGAGGGTGGCCCCCTTACAGATAGCTGGCCTCATGAGAGTGGCTGCCTGCCCACTGGTGATGTCAGCCATCATGCGGCTGAGGGGGCGGCAGCACCGCGGAGCTCTGAGGGACTCCGGCTCTGAGCACCATGTGGCATCCCTCTGGGAGGCATAATCCGCGGTGACTGCCCACACAGTCCCTAAGATGCCAGACTGAGCTGCAAAAGGTGCAATGTCACGGTACCGTATCTTCACCCTGCTGCATCGGCTTGAGATGTGTGTCCAGAGCACTTCCCCACCAGTGCTCGGCACCCCCACCCTGCTCCCTCATTTTCACCCTCCCTTGGCAGGGCAGTGAGAAAAGGGGGCTGACATGCACTGAGCATTTGCTGGGCGAGCTACCCATGTGACTTCATTCAACCTTCAAGCCCATGAGGAAGGTATTAGGTGCCCCATTTTGCAGCAAAGGAGTCTGAAACCAGGGACAGTAAGTAATCTGCCCAAAGATCACCCAATAAGTGAGTGAACCTGAGTGCCAGGCTCAGACTGGGTGCTCATAAGAGTCTGGGAAAGAATGACCACGAGTGATACCATCACCCAGGTTCAGCTGTGCCAAACAGGAAAGCTGGCCGGCATGCCCTGTGGTCTGCCACTGAGGGGTGAGTGTGGACAGTGAGAATCATGTGGGTCTCTTGTTAACTCCTGGAGGCTAACAGTCCAGAGGCAAGGAGATTAGAGTCTCCACAATAAGGGGGCATGGTTTCAGTTCAGGAGTTGTCCCTCCCTTGCCCTAAAGATGGGCATGAGCTGCCAGAGGGAGTGACAGACGTCACAGGATTCTGGGGAGCTTGGATTCCTGCCAAAGCAAATGCATGTGCTCCCTGGGAAGTTCCTGGGGGGCTTCCCACCCTCCCCTTGAGTCCCTGGGGGGATGCGTCCAAAGTCTCCATGTAAGAGGGAGTCCAGGTGCTTGCCTCTTGAAGCACCATCCAGCAGGTAAACAGGAAACACAAATCTCCCCACAGCTGGAGCCGAGGTCCTGACACTGGGGGCAGGGGCCTGTGTGTGCCCTCGCAGCTCCTAGAGCAGAGCCCCCAGGGAGGGAGAGGCCGTGGCAGACCACGCATATCCCACTGCACAAGGTTCCAAACCAGGCTGGCATCCTCAGCGGCACGGCGCACGGGACAAAGTAGAAACATGAACCACTGAGGGGGAAGCCTTAGCTCTGCTTCTGGTTAGTGAAATGACCTTGGGCAGTCACCAGTCATGTGGCCTCTCTGAGCCCCACTCTCCCTCCCCCCGAAGGGGCTATTGCCAGTCTCTCATAGGGTTGTTGTACCTATGAAATGATATGAGGAGTATCTCCCAGTGAGCACCCAAAGCACTGCATCCTCTGGCCCCCTTATCTCGTCATGCCTGTAACCTCTATGCTGATGTCCTCACCCCCCTTTGCCTAGAGCACCTTCCATCTACACCAAGTCTTAGAAAATCCCCCTCCCTTCTGGAGGGTCTGTCTGGTGTCCTCCAACCATTCCCTGCCTAATATTTGCACACCTCTTCCCCTTCGCCCAGCCCACACCACCCTTCCCTGCCAGCCTGATTACCCTTCCTTCTGCCTTATTACAGCAATCCAATTCAACATCAATTACTATGTGGCAAGAGACATGCTAGGCAGGAACGACACAAATACAACCACACATACGTGGTCCTTGTCCTCCCAGAGCTTCTGGGTGCCTGGAGGACACGCCTCTGCCAGCCCAAGAGCACAAGGCAAGGGTGCCAGACCCAGGCTTGGAGGAAGGCCTCCCTCTGCGGGAAGACTCAGCAGAGACCTGGGGATGACTGGGAGGAAGTTGGTGAGTGAAATGGGCCAGGAACCTTGTTCAGACAGAGGGAACATTGTCCGTGTCCCTCATTAGAGCACCTGGCAGGCTGTAGTGTAATTATGTGTTCACAGATCTGTCTCCTTTCTGAGTGGTGAGCTCCAGGAGGCTGATAAGGTATCCTATTGATCTTTGTAACCCTGGGTTGTATCCAAGTGCCTGGCTTAGAGTGGGGACATGTCTGACAAATGTCTGCTAATTGATGAATGCACAATAGCAAAAAATACCTCTGGGGAATCAGTACCTGGCTCCAGGTTGTCTGTAAGATTCAGAAGGTCAAAAGAGGCTGAGGTTACAGAGAGTGAGAAGTGTCAGGAAACTGAGGCAGGCAGGGACTGAGACTCAAGATTGGGGAAAAGTTTCTGCAGCTGCAGCTGGAAGTACTGAGTAAACCAGCAAAGCCTTCAGGAAGGGTTTCTCCAACTTGAAACTAGGCCCTTTGGTTATTAACAACTGAGCAAATAAGGTCCGACTAGAGGTAAATGTCAAGTCCTCCACTAGGGTTCAAAAGCATAATTCCACTTATTTAGACGAAATGAGATTTGGCTTATAAACAGATGGCGTGAAAAAAGACCTTGTGGTTTTACTCAATTGCAAGCTTGGCACAGGCCCAAAGTGTGGTTGTATATGAGGCAAAACTCACATGACCCAATTTGTACCCCACTCTGCTGGTCCAGCACCCCTGCTGCACACCCCTGCAGCACACACTCCTGTAGTTCATACTTACCGCACACACCCCTGCAGCACACACCCCTGCAGCACACACACCTACAGCACACACACCTGCAGCACACACTTCTTTAGTTCACACTTACCGCACACACCCCTGCAGTGCACACCCCTGCAGCACACACCCCTGCAGCACACACCTGCAGCACACACCCCTGCAGCACACACCTGGGGTCCCTGGCTCAGGACAACTATGTTGCAAGGAGAGCACCAAGTGGTCAGTGAGGAGGGGGAGGGGCAGGGGAGACCCTGGGACTTCCACCAGAAAAGGGAAGGTGTAATGGGTCCAGGATGCCCATGATGGGGTCCCAGAAGGGCCATCACTGCGAGATGACATGCATGTTCCAAAGAGCAGTGGGTCATGTTGGTAGTGGTAGATGTTTCTATGCAGGAGGAATGTCCTGACCTGTAGATAATTCACAGGTGGGATGGGCTTCTTGGAGGATGGATGGTAACTGGCTGTAGGCCAAATTCCAGCCCAAGACATGAGCTACCCCCAAAGAGTAAAGAGCACTGGACATGGAATCAGAAAAGCTGGATTTCTCTCATCATCTGTGTGACTCTGGGACTCCATTTTCTCATCTATAACAATATTCCCCCAAGTCTTTCTCCCCCAGGGTGTTTTGAGGGTCATGTGACATGATGTACATAAAAGAATTGTGTAAATTACAAAGCTCTTGGGAAATATAAGAGAGGGTATATTATTCCCTCTAAGGATCCCATTTGTGAACTGCCTTTGGGGTTCTAGCTGGGTAGACCTAGTGGCCTGTCCTCCTTCCTCAGGGAGAGACCACCCTTAGCCTGACCCTCCGAGGGCCAGGTCCAACACCCACCCATCCACGCACCTGCTCACCCCTTCCCCAAAGCATCACACGTATGCAACAATAGAGGCAGGGGCTCTCTGGCCAGCTTCAGGCTGAAGGCAGAGCGCAGCCTCCAGACCTCAGCTCAACCACACTTCAGAGGCTCACCACACAGGAGGCGAGAAAACTGAGGCCAAAGGCGCTTGCACAAGCAAGAAGGCAGCACAATGCTCTACCACTCCTGGCCCCTCAGCTCCTCATCTGGCCTTTGGGGAAGCCCATTTCGGTTGACCTGGATTTTGAAGGAATCTCATCCAATTCAACACATTAAGTTCAAAACATACCATCGCTTGCCAAGGGCTATTTCCCCTCTGTAAATGGGAGTGTTGGGATACTTGGATGAACCCCAAGGTTCCATGCCTTTGTGGAGTCAGGCAGTCCTGAGTCTGAATGCTGGCTTTGCTTCCTAACTGTGTGACCTTATGTGATTACTCAACTTCTCTGTGCCTCAGTTTATACATGCAACCCAGGAATAACTGTGCTTACATCTAGGATCATTTGTGAGAACTAAGAGAGATACTACCGGGAACTTGCTCAACACAGAGGTGCACAGTAAGTGCTTTTACTATTATCACTACGGCGGGGGTCTTGGGACTGTATTGTAACCATGGACTCGGGGGCTTTTGGGCAACAGGGCAGGCGTTAGGGAAGAGTATGGGGTCAGGGGGCCTGTAGGTGAAGCGGGACCGCCCGAATGAGGCAAACAGTCCCAGGCACCTCGAGTCCTGGGAGACACGATCCGGTAGATGCCTCTGCAGTCACGGGGTGGGCTTCTGGGAACCCAGGTGGGAGACACTCTCAGAGTCCTAAGGTTTCCAGCCCCCATCCCCCGGCGGGGACGCCCCCGGAGTCCGGGGGACGGGGGCCGCGCGGCCCGAGGGCAGGGCTGAAGCTCCGGCGCCCACCCGCAGGTGTGCCGGCGCAG